>NW_028318010.1:600000-1200000 GCF_062004578.1 Staurois parvus
GGAAGTTACATGAAAGGGGTATAATTCGGCCCATCCACAGCTCCTACAACCACCCGATCCTGGGTATCTTAAAACCCAATGGACAATGGCGTCTGTGCGCTGACCTCCGTCAGCTAAACAAACGTGTGTACATGTCAGGATGGCCTGTCCCATACATAGACCAATGTCTCGCCCAGCTCCAAGGATCCCAAGTTTTCACAGCCTTGGATTGTGCACAGGGGTATTGGACCATAAAGGTGAGTGAGGAAGACCAATACAAACTGGCCTTCAGTTTTGGGAATCGACAATATTGTTGGGTGAGAATGCCTTTCGGATTCATAAATTCCGGACATGAATTTGCTGTGTTCATGCACAAGGCCATGCCAGACGCCTTCGAAAGGGGGACGTTGGCATATGTGGACGATATCCTGATCAAAAGTACTGATATGGCCAAACACATTACAGAACTTCGGCATGTCCTGGGCCAATTAAAAGCAGCAGGAGTTAAACTGTCCTTACAAAAAGCCCAGTGGTGTCGCACGAAGGTAAACTTCCTAGGCCATGAAGTTACTGCTGAAGGTTTGAACCCACAAAAGAAGAAGGTTGAGGCGGTTCTGAACTGTAAAGTCCCTACTAACCTTAAAGAATTGAGATCATTCCTAGGTATGGTAAACTACTCGCGTAAGTTTATTGATAATTACGCCGAGATAAGCAAGCCACTGCTTCACCTACTGAAGAAGGATGTCGAATGGTCGTGGGGTAAGAAACAGGAGGACGCCATGAAGGAATTAAAGGAACGTCTCACACAAGCCCCGTGTCTCGGATATCCCGAAGGGGGTAAAAATTTCTATCTAGAGACAGGGTTTACGCAGGTAAGTATGAGTTCTGTTCTTTACCAGAAACGTGATGATGTCAGTAAGGTGATTGCCTATGCCAGTAAAACTTTGTCCCCGGTTGAAGTAAAGTTCAGTGACTGTGAAAAAGCTCTATTGTCCACCGTGTGGGCATTACAGAATTTCCGCAGTTACATTCAGGGAGAGAGAATCATTGTTGAAACGGCACACCAGCCTTTACAGTATTTAAAGAGTGAACGTATCAAGGGAGGAAATGTGTCTAATAGCCGCATCACTGCTTGGACTTTGTCTTTGCAAGGGTGGCCTCTTGAAATTCGGTACAAACAGAACAAGGAAAGTCCAGTAGCCCAGGGCCTAGCCGAGCTCCATGATTGTTCCGCAACTACGCCTGCTATGGAGGGCCCGGACACTGACTTTCTGGAAGAACAACTGTTCTCTCCCTACAAGGTTTACGATGAAGAATACTGTAAACAGCTGCCGTGTGTATATGTGGATGGTTGTGCTTTTCATCACAAGGATGGGGAACAGCTCCAACTAGTGGCAGGTATTGGAATCGTTTGGACCCAAGGTGTCACCCCAATTTCTGTGGGATACAAACTTGGACCAAAAAGCAGTCAGGTTGCTGAACTTACTGCAATTCTTAGAGCAGTTGAGATGGCTATAGAGTTCAACATTAAAGAGTGTGCCATCATAACTGATTCCAATTATGTCAGGAATAGTTTTGTGGAGTATTTCCCTAGGTGGAAGCGAAACAACATGAACAAGAGTAATCACAAACCCGTGAAACATGGTAAGCTCTTTTGTCACATCGATGAACTGGTAAGGTCCAATGATCTCACCCTGCACTTCAAGAAGACCAAAGGCCACTCCAAGGTTCTAGGTGCCGAGAAAGAAGGGAACGATCTGGCCGATTCTCTAGCCAAGGAAGGGGCAATCACCGGTGAACTGTTAGACATTGACCAATTTTTAGGTACCGTACAGGTTGAAGCTGTCACCAGGCAACAGGCCAGAACAGCTGGTGATCCGAATGCATTACAGTGGAGTCACGATTCTCCTAGTGAGGATTTAATTACTGCCCAAAAAGAAGACCCAATAATTGGCTTGTTTTATAGTCATATAGAAGATCCCAACCAAAATCCCATAAATAAGGAAGTATGTAGTGGGAAGGAGGATTTACGTATCTTAATGAAATCCAAATCCCAATTCTCTTTATACCAGGGATTGTTGATACGAGCCTCAAAGGGTGGCGTACAACAATGGGTCGTCCCACTTAAATTTAGAGGTTTGATGCTACAGCATGCCCATGATGCTCCCACTTCCGGTCATCGTGGAGAGAAGATCACGTATGAGATCCTGCGGGATTATGCCTACTGGCCTCATATGTTACGTGATGTGAAGGAGTACTGCCAAGGTTGCCTAATATGTCCCCAATTTCAACCTACCAAGCCAACTCACAGAGCACCTCTCCAGAAGAGGGGGATATGTATGCCTTGGTCAGACCTTCAGATGGATTTTATTGGGCCCGTAACAAAATCTTCACGAGGAAATCGGTATATGTTAACAGTTACATGTTTATTCACCAAGTATGTCGAATGTATACCAGCACCAAATAATAGCTCCGAGACATGTGCTGCATTGCTAATAAATCATGTATTTTCTCGTTTTGGTCTCCCACAGAGGATAGAGTCTGATAGAGGATCGCACTTCACTAGCGAAGTGATGGCCAAATTGTGGAAAATTTTGGGGGTTAAAAGGAAATTGCATATCGCCTATCGGCCAGCCTCTAGTGGTGGTGTAGAACGATACAATCAGACCATCGTTAATGTCCTTAAGAAATTTGTTAAGGAAACAGGCAAAGATTGGGATGTCAAACTTCCACTGGTCCTGATGGCGTTGAGGGCTACTCCGAATACAGTTACAAAAATGTCATCTTTTGAACTGATGACAGGTAGACGGATGGTACTGCCCCAGCACTTATTGTATCGCACTACAGATCAAAATTTGATCAATGCTACCACCACACACCAGTACATAGAGGATTTACGTAAACATCTGCAATATGCTTTTGCCTTTGCCCAGCGAAATTTGGAAAGAGCTGCAACTAGTGCTAAGACATACTATGATCTCAAAACCTCCAAGAAGGAATATGAGATTGGTGACAAGGTCTATCTATACAACTTTGCAAGAGACCAGATCAAGGAACGGAAATTCCTTCCATCTTGGAAAGGTCCGTTCTCTATCATTGATAAAATCTCTCCGGTCGCATATAAATTGCAGGTTACCCGGTATGGTGAAATCAGTGATAGATGGGTGCACATCAACCAATTACGTGCTTGCCATCCAAAGTCTCAATTGCAGTTGTTGGAAGACTAACCCACCAGTTCCTATCTGGAGATATTGAGATCATTATTAAATTTCCTTTGAACATATTACTCATCTTTTGCCTTACAGGATCCAGTAATATAATTTTATGTATATCCAATACTTAAACTGTTCATTTTGATAATTGTGAAAGGAAGGCCCAGACTATGACCAGACCGGCGATCGGAGGTGTCAATGACCGGACCCTAGAAGGAAGCTATAATGTCCTGTGGGAAAGACCAGATGCCAGAGATCGATCCGGAGACGATAACCTGATGTCCCAGGCCACCAAGGGCCAGTCCAGAGGAAAAGACCCGCCTAGGAGACCGTCTACGAGACCTGTCGTGCGGAGGACCCATGGACCCCAAGGTGGATGTGCCAGGCCAGGCCGGCCTCATCACAAGACCAGGATCGTCATCAGAAGTGTCCATCTAAAGACGCCGAGTCAAGTTGAGGACCAACCAGCATCACCGCTGCCATTTTATTATAAAAAAAAAAAAAAAAAATATTTTTTTTTTATTATTTCATTCACTTCACCGGAGAAGACGAACGATCACTCTAGCCAAAAGTCCCACTCATGTTTTTCGATACAGACACCCCTCTACACGTGCCTGTACCCCAAAAAAAAGGGGGATTTGTTGTGGACCTTTTGAATTATGTCTCAAAAATATGACTTTATCAAGACATAATATTATATGGCAAACAGCTCAGTATAGCCGGATGCTAAGAGTTAATTTTGTCTTGGTTGAACCATCAAGGATTCTAGTTAAGAAATGGAGAAGGGGGGAAGTGAGACCTTTCCAAGACAAAAAGACTGTTTGGACTGTCAACAAGGACTATTTGTATATTGAGGTTGAGAAGAATGCATATACAGAAAGTCAAACAAATAGCCAGATAGGACTTCGAATTTCAAACATTTTAACAATAATGAGACGGGAACTCAACTGGTTGAAAGCTTAACCAAAACGTGCAGAGTGTGATGAACCAACAGACCTCTGAAACTATTACAATATACTATTGTTCACCAAGGGTGAAAGCATTAACAGTTGTTTACCATGAGTCCAACACAAGGGCCAGGCAAACAGAAAGTTTTTTTTTCCTACACATAGAAAATGTTGATTCTAAAACAAAGAGGTGAAATTCAGGATATTTAAGTCTAAAAGTTGACTGTATATAAAGTCTAAAAGTTGACTGTATATAATTACAAAAATATATTACAAAAACATATTATAAATGAGATGTTATGGATTTTACACACCACTAAATATTCAGAAATGGGAACTATATATCACTAACTTGAGTATTGAGATGATGGGAAGTAAGATGTATTATAAACTAGCATTAGTTACATGTCTTATCAGGAAACAAACAGGATGGTATTTCAAGAAGGAATAACTGAATATACACCTATATTCCATGGTCCCTATTTAGAATATCATAGGTATGATCACTTATATCTGGAAAAAGACGTATATTTGATTCCTGAAATTACCTTAAGATTCCACCCAAGGTATGAGTCATCTCAAATACTCAAATTGTTCTATGATACATGACCGCCACCTGGCGGGCAGGTGAGAAATAGCTTATGTACACACATTTCTCAACTAGCCAATCAGGAAGCCTGGTGGGAAGGTATCTTAGAACAATGGATTAGTGGATATAAAAGCCTTTGTACCTTTAACAAAAAGGAACCTCATCAAGAAAAAGCTCAAGAAGAGACCTCATCAAAAGAAGACCCTGACATCTGAAGAAGATCTCTGCTGAATAACTACTCTTTCATACTTTCAAACTTCCTAAAACTTTAACTAAATTTCTAAACCTCTAACCTTATAACTTCCTACATTCTCCCTTACTGAATATCTATCACTTGCCCTATAATATCAGTCTAAAGGCGTTCCACTGCCAGCTAAATCCACGGGAGAGTTGCCTAGTCTGAATTCCGGGTGTGGTGAGATGTTTATTTGATTTTGTATTACCTATTTTCTCCGTTGTGTGGAATCATAGAATTACCTTAGTGTATCACAACAATATTGGATAGTTAGATATATGTAGAGAGATCCTGTTTTACTGTTAAAAATTGTTTGTTGCCATATTATAATTTTTTTCCATATTTCATAATTTATTGAATATTAATAACCAGAGTATCATATATCAAGGGCTTGCTTCTTGCAATCCTATGGCCACGGCTTGTGAGAATATAACCTTTGAGATATTCGAAATTATTAATTATTAATAAATTTAATAAATAATCATATCATTTAAAAATTGTGATATTGATGTAATTAGTTAGAAACCTTATTATTGTGTCTTACATTGGTAGGATATATTTTTGATTGTGTGTACCAATATTCATTTATCACCAGTCTTTTGCGTTTTGTGTTAATATATATATAATTTTTGTACATAAATAAATTTTTATATTTATCTATTATAAGGCAAATTTTGTGTGTATGGTACGAAATCATATTGGCTAAAAGAATTCAAGGTATAATAATAAGTGGTGATCAAATTATCAAGGTGTCCAAATTATTGGTTTACTAAATATTTGCCGTATTTTAACGGCTGGAGGCGCTGTAATATTTCATCTAAGGGAAAGGGACACGCCCTTTATAAATAATATATATCCTTACATAAACCACCACACACCTTTTAAGTTGCATTACTGAAATAAATGAACTTTTGCACGATATTCAAATTTTTCGAGTTTCACCTGTATATTGTACTCACATCATTAAAAAAAATGCCACGCCTGAAGATTGACAAACCGGAAGCGTTGCACCAGCGTGTGCAGCAGGGGCCAGAAACAATGTCACCACGGCTCTCATCAGCTGATGCGTTTCACTGGGTGTTTTCAGAAGCTCTTTTGATTGATTTGATCGATTTGTTAATTTTTTTTCATTTAATGATTCACATATAATTTTTATGATGTTCATTTGATGATCACTTGATGTTTACTTAAGTTACGTATTGAAGTATCTTAATTTAGTTTGGTGTACACAGTCACAAAATAATTTACACCTAAACGCAGGTTATAAAGTCATTTTTTTAGCATTGTAAGTCTACCTACCTTCTCCTCTGTTGGACTACAGATCCCCTCTCCATGCTATGCGTGTTTTAAGTTGGACTTTGCACGAGAACCGGAAGTAGCGGAGCGGCCATCTTAAGTGAGGTTATTCTACACTTCAGCATTCCAGGAAACTGCTCGTGGTTGGGAAATGGGAATATATGCGGTTTAACCATTTTATGAATGTAAGCACATAAATTAAAATCTGGATCTTTTTTTAATTGAATATATTTCACTATATGGCTATTATTTCTTCTATCTATGAATGGCATTGTGAGACATGAAGGCATGAGTGGAAGGAAGGGATAATTTAGGATCTGAAGTTAATCCCTGGGAGATATTTTTCTGCTGGAGTGAGAATCCACTGGATTATTTTGGAGGCTCTTTAATACCTATTTAGGGTAAGGGTATGTAATTCAGCCACCTAGAAGTGATCACGGAGTGTTCATAGAGGAATGTGTAAATAGAAGTGTACACAGAATGTTTCACTATTTCACGTGTTGCTCACATTTTTGAGTGTTTTTTGTTTGCACAAAAAAGGTTTTTGTGGATTATATTTAAATTTGATTTAATCACTGTTATACTGAGGATAATACACTATTCAGGTTTTTTTTTTTCTTTAGAGGTATACAGCATTCTTGGAGATACACGGTGATTATGAATCAGAACTTGGATGAATAATTGTTTGGAATTTTTAAATATTTTCACTGACACTAGAAAGGTTTATTATTTACAATTTTGGACTTTCAAGGGTGAAAGTGGGACTTTTAAGTGTCAATATATAAGGTAATATATCACAGTTTATTATAGATATAATTTTGGATACCGAATTTTCTATCACAGTTCTGTAGTCCAGTTTACTGAAGAGAACAGAATACATTTTTTTCATTGAAACCCCTTTACCAATAATATATTTGAGTTTCTTTTGAATAACTCACATATTCAACGTACAAAAAATGAAAAAAAGGTGAGTACAGACAAACCACATATGTGAAAGGGATCAGGGTAGGAAAAGCACTGCAGCAAGGAGGAGCCGATGCCCTCCGTGGAGCTATTAACTCAATAGGCTCTGAGGAAGAGGCTAAGTCCTCAAAGCGCGTCAGCCTTTAGATGTTCCATAGTTTCTCTACACTTTGATGTTTTGCGGACTTTCTGTGCTGTAACCATCAGATGTATTTGCACCTTTTTGACTTTTGTGAATATAACACCTACTTTTTTACATTAAATTTATGATTTTAAAGGTTAATGCACTAGGCCGGTGCGCCCTCTGTTTGTTTATCATTACTGCAGTGCTCCTAGACCTCCCCAGTCTTGTGAGGGCAGCAAGGCAAGTGCATCCCATGAAGGCCAAGCTTTGACTTTAGTCCATTAATGCCTTTGGGTCTACTCCACAAGCGGAGGAAGATTGTTGTTTTCCAGCCCTCCGGGGAGCACAGATGTCCAGTTCATCCCTCTGATCCATCTGGTTTTGGATGCTGGTACTTACACATGTGACGAGTGGCACGGGTCCTTACACTTCTCATGGTCATTTCTCATGGTTCTTTTAATTCTTCACAAATGTGAGTGCTGCAATTATGGTTTATTAAACTGTTCTTTTAATGCTGCACTTAGAGGCGCCCCCTTGTGTTTCTTTTTAAACGTATGAGAACTGTAGCTGCTGACTGTTTATAAACACACACTCACCTGTCCCAGGGTCCATCGACGGGTCCATCCGCGCCGTCCCTTCTCTCCTTCTTCTCTCCCTGGCACCAGCATCTCAACTGTGGGCACCAGGCAGTGAGAGATTCACAGCTGGGTGTCCACTGTGCAAATGTGCGAGTCACACTGCGCCTTCTGATTGGTCCGACTGTCCTCTGGGACCTGAGAAGGTTCCCAGGAGACTGCGGGAGAAAGGAGGAAGTCCGAAGCTCTGGCTCACTGCGCTGCGGTGAACTGAGCCGAATGTGGGAGCGGGTACCTGTCAAACATGCATCTGCTCCCCCCTCTCCCACAAAAGGTGCCAAATAAGGCAGTGGAGAGGGGGAGGAGGCAAACAAGTGGAGCTTCCACTTTTGGGTGGAACTCCACTTTCAATATGAAAAGTAAACTCTTCACTAATGGCACAGAATATTTTAATAGAAAACTCATGAAAATGGTTTAAAGATATATTTATTTTAAAAATAGATTTATAAAATTTTTATTTATATGACTGTATCATAAAATATACATCTCTTGAAGATGCATAAACTACATAATGTTAAAATACAGTTTAGCATAATGCATATCTAATTAAGAACAATCCAAAGAGCAGTTCAAACTATTCATGCTTACTTGAGTAAAGCATTTAAAAAAATATTGTTTATACTGTGGACATCACAAATGTCTACTATCATAATATCATATCATAAAATAGTGTATAAGTAACTATATAAAGAGCAGCTATATGGACAGATGAGAACTTCTGCTATAAAAGTCAAGTACAATTATTTTTAAAAATGAACTCAATGAGGATAGCATGTTTACTTGAAAACATAAAGTGCAGAACAGAATTGTGTTACTATTATCCTTCTATAATACAGCATACTATAATAGAAATGTTCACATGTAGGGTGGGCTTTCCATCAGAAATAAAATAAAATGTTTAGTTAAAAAATTATTTTATATATGAAGTGACCAGTACTGTTGTGTTTACCAAGTGACCAGTAGGGTTATCATGAATCGCTTTTGTGACAGGCAACCCTTACTGTATGTCAGGAGAATCATGTGCCAGAGCCATGCAAGAAGATACACACATGAGCATACTCATGGGCATGTGTACAGAAGAACCATACGTGCCTCAACATATGTATGCTTTGGGCTGTGCACACGCATTAGTGTGGATGATACACAAATGTTTTGGTGCCCAGCAGCATATTTAATGCTGTACAGGAGTCCAGAAGATCGGTTGCCAGTTCCTATTGCCCGTGACCTGCTCCTGTGCTTGGCTATGTATTCTTACCTGGCTTTGTGTGACCATGCTCACTCCTGATACTCCAATAGACGTGTGTTTTGTTTTGTTCCGAATTCTAATTCAGACAAATTTTTTGTTAATCGGACATTCATATGTCTCTGAATTCCCGAATTACAATAATAACGAATCCAAAATAACAAAAACGAAATTTGGATGAAATTTGAATTTGAATAAATTATGAAAAGACTGGAATAGAACATCATGGAATAGATTAGAATAGAAAAGAATAGCATAGACAATAAAATAATAGAATCGAAAAGAAACGAAAAACAATAGAATAGAATACAATATAAAAGTATAGAATAGAATAGAAAAAACAATAGAACGGAATAAAATATAAATAATATAACTGTCTTCCAAAATTCGAATTTTGAATAGAATATATTTGAATTGAATAGAATAGAAAATAAGAGAATAGAAAAGAAGAGAATAGAATAGAAAAAATCAATAGAATAAAATAGAAGGAAGATAACTGTTTTCCGAAATTCGATTTTTGAATAGAATAAATTAGAATTTGAATAGAATAGAAAAGAATATAATAGAAAAAACAATAGAAAATAATAAAACAGGATATCACTGTCTTCCGAAATTCAAATTTCGAATAGAATAAATTCAAATAGAATAGATTAGAATAGAATATAAAATAATAGAATAGAATAGAAAAAAACAATAGACTAGAATGCAACAGAAAAGAATAAAAAGAATAAAGCCAGCTTCTGAAATTTGAATAGAATGGAAAAGAATAGAATAGATGAATAGAATAGAAAAAACAATAGAATATAATTCAATAGAATGGAATAGAAAGAATATAACTGTCTTAAGAAATTCGAATTTTGAATAGATTAGAATAGAATAGAAAAAAAACAATAAAATGGAATAGAATACAATAAAAAGAATATAACCATCTTCCAAAATTTTAATTTCGAATAGAATGAATTAGAATTTGAATGCCTATTCTAATTCATATTTGGTTGCATTGAATTAGAATTGAATAGAATCAAATTTGAAAGCAAAACAAATTCGGAAATTGAATTAAACGCATTTAACGAATCGAAACAAAATAATTTCTTTCATTATGCACATGCTTTTGTCTCCTGTTTTTGTACAGCTGCCACCTGACTGTTGCCAACTCCTGTCTGCCTGACTATGCACCAGAGCTTCTACATTTGCCATCCACCAGTTGCCTACTGCAAAGACTTCAGTACCTCCCAGCCAGGGTCACCTTGCCACCCTGTGCCCTGTTATATGTGAACCAGCAAAAATGAAACTATTTTCATCCAAAGTGATCCAGTGATATGCTATTACACCGTGTGAACCGCCACCAAACATACTGCACTCACCAGAGAGTATGACACGGTGGAATATCATATCACTGGATCAGAATCCACTTGGATGCATGGGATAAAGAATACACTTTTATTTTGGTTAACATATACTTTGTATGACAATATTTTCATTTTTGCTGGTTCACATATTGATTCATATTTTGAAAATTAATTGCTCTATTTATGATATTTAAAGAAACAGTGATCACAATTTTATGGTGGCACTATTTCCATTGAAAGGGATAGTGACTATACTATTTAGTTTATTTTGCACATGATAAATATTTATTTTTACATATATATTGGGTCATTTATATAGACCTATGATTGTTCACATACACTTCCAGTGTTCCTCTTAGACTCAGTCCCTTACTGCAAGCCAGCTGGTGGCTGCTGATCACTGTGGATTTCCTTCTCTTCCCATTTATCAGCGGAGTCAGAGCTGTGCCTACAGAGGAAGGTAATGTCTGACTCTGATGTCTGTGTGAGTGTGACCCGGCCGGCCATCCATCACATGTGCAATGTGTAAGTGAGTGATGACATCATCACGATCCCACAGCCTGCTCTTTTAGTGCCTGCTGGACCTGCTGATCTGTGTCAGTGTTGGTGTGTTGTGTCGGATCTGTCACTCCGTTCAGGTTTTCTGTGTGTGTGTGTGTGGGCTGAGCTGCCTGCTGTCACAAAGTTTTATCCCCCCCCCCCCCCCATTGCCTGGGGAATTCCAGCCTGGGATCTGTCAGAGTTTGGATCCATCATCTTCCACTCACTGCAACTGTCGCCCTGCCACTGCCAGCCACAGGTACAGTCCGTCCATGACACTGATTTTGTCTTTAATATTGACACTGGTGGTATCTTATGGTACTTATTTTTGCAAGTTAAAATTAATTTAGCAGTTTCATGTTATGCTGATTTATTATTTTCTACTGTTTTTTTTTTAATTTGTATTTATTTGTTTATTTATTTGGGGGGATGGGGGGCGCAAGTATCTGGTCCTGCCTAGGGCACAAAATAGTCTAGCACCGACCCTGTTAACATATAATGTGATTTTACATTTATTATTTCATTCACTATGTTTGTGCATTGTGAGGGTTTAGTTTTTTAACTTTTTTGCTAGCTGCCTTTTTCTCAACACCAAGCACTGATGTTGACTGCTGGTTCACATATATGCAGATTGGATGCTGTTTGAAGCACATCCAGTGCACATGATATGTGAAATAACATTGCTTCCTATGGTGCCTGTCCGGTTTACTGATAGTGTGGTTTTAACCACTTCCAGTCCGGACACTTTTACCCCCTTCCTGTCCAGGCCAATTTTCAGCTTTCAGTGCTATCACACTTTGAATGACAATTGCGCGGTCATGCAACACTGTACCCATATGAATTTTTTAGCATTTTTTTTTGAGACAGATAAAGCTTTATTTTGTTGGTATTTATTCACCACTGGGATTTTTATTTTTTTTGCTATGTGAATTAAAAAGTCCAAAAATTTTGAAAAAAAGTGTTTTTCTTATAAAAATTTGCAAATAAATAGTATTTTATCATAAATCTTGGTCAAAATTTATTCCATTATATTTTTAGTAGAAAAAATAACCCAAATTAGTTTATAACCAAAAATTATAGTTTTTAAACTTTTTTTTATTTTTTTTATATTATTTTTTATTTATAATTTTTTTTTTACATACTGTCACCCTAGCAGTATAGTGTCACCATGGTGACACTATACTACTTGTGGGGGGTGATGAAGATTTTTGTTTTTACACTGATTGCTTTTACACCCATAAAGATGTAAAAGCATTCATTTCTCCTTCTCGCTAGACGCAGTCTTGCAGCCATTGAGAACTACTGAGTGAGCTGTGATTGGTCACAGCTTGTCACTTGGTACAATAGCCTTGTGAATAGCCTTGTACTATGTGACCTCTGTGATCATTCACAGATTTCACACGTAGTAAGTAATGATGTCACCTGTGACATCTTGCTTACTACTCTGCATGTGATCACTGATTGGCCAATCAGTGATCACATGATCGGGACCTCGTACAGAGGTCCCGTCCGACGATTGGTGTTCCACTGTGTCCGGAGGACACAGCGGGCACCGGATCTCGGTGCTGCACGCTCCCAGGGAGCGCGCACAAGCAGGGTGCGGGGAGGCCATTTATAAACGGCCACCTGCCCCTGCACTTCCACCGTACGGCCGTTTATATACAACGGCCGGACGGGAGGTGTTTAAAAAGAGTCAAGTCAAATTTCTGTGCAGTGCGGTCCGGTTCAGGTGCAGATTACAGGCTATTGAATTCTATGGGAACCATCTCTAAACCACACATGCATGAACAGGATAAAATTCTGGCTTGAACCTGATGCAAATCTGGCATGAACCACTGAACAACTACTGTATCAATTAGCTGTGAAACCTGAGCTTCAATCTGCGCCGCACATGTATGAATCAGCTCTTAAGCTCTTTTTGAAAATTGCATGGTGGCTATTGGTGAGAAATGAAGCAAATTTAGCTTTTTAAGGCCAATTAGACCCTCTTAATTTTATGCAGTCAGGCTGCATATACTGTAATACTCTTTTTACTTTTACTGATAAAAACTCTGTGCTGGCATCACTGGAAGATTTAAAACCACCCTTTCACACACAAGTAGCAACCCGGCTCACTGACATGCCCCACTGATTACTTGTTCTAATAAACAGTTCTGCTCACAGGGAGTAGAGTGATGTCGGTTAGTCCAGTGTTTAGTGGGGCATGTTGGACTGCAGTAGAGTTTGTGTGTGAGAACCACAGTCCCACACTCCAATGTGCTGGCAACGCTGAGTTTTTGAACCCTTGAAAAAAAAAAAAAAAAAAGGGAAGACATATTTACTACTGTATATGCAGGCTGACTGCATTACAGTAATAAATGAAGAGGATTCAATTAGTCTTTAAACCAGTATTAAACCCAAAAGCAAATATTTATTATATTGTATACTAGCATGGTGGCTGTATTATTTTTCTTGTTTAGTCTTTTTTCTTTTATTTTCACCTAATGATTTGGCCAGTAAGTCTGTTGTTTTTCAAAAGAACAAGCTGTCTTGCAGATGTAGCAGTTTGAGTGTTGAGACAAACCATTTACCACTGACAAATATGCTTACAATTATTAGCTTTTATTTATTTATGTAAAACCTTTGTCTCAAAAGGAAAAAAAAACTGTTACTGTAACTGCTTACAAAGTGTGAACTGGGATTTTGCTGCAATTTGTTAGTGTATCCAAATCTGCTAGTACTATCCAACACTCCCCTCCTGCAAAATCAACAATGCTGCTGTCCAAAGGTGCCCATGTGCTTCTTCATCCAGAGTGTAAGCCAGGGGTGGACAACCTGCAGCTCTCCAGCTGTTGCAGAACTACAAGTCCCATCATGCCTCTTTCTCTGGGAGTCATGACTGTAACTGTCAGTCTTACAATGCCTCTTGGGACATGTAGAGTCATGCTTGTGACTGCCAGTCTTGCAATGACTTGGGAAAGGAATTGTAGTTCCACAGCAGCTGTAGGGCTGCAGCTTTCCCACCACTGGTGTAGGCACACTAATACAGGAGGTATGTGCAAACAGAGGGGAAAAAATACAAAAAAAACCCAAAAAACTGAATGCAGTCACCAAATGTAATAATTGGTAAGCTGAAATAAATTACATTTTTGCTTTTGGGTTTATTACCACTTTAAACAGTTTGGAAGCTCCTTCTGAATGTAGTTGCACTTTGAGTAGCTACACTCTATATTTGTTACATTGTATCAACTGCTTATTATATTTTAAAGAATAATCTCGAACTTTTCAAAAGTTACAATTTTCAACATTTTTGGCCATTTTTCAATTTGTTAGTATTTCAGTGTTCTGCCATGACAAAGGAACATCTAGTGCCAAAACTGTTCATTTTCACAGGTTAGGAGTTAGCTTTTTGCACTGTCTACAGTAATATGTTTATTTAGCTTTATGGTATTTGAGGTATATTTTTAATAGAACAGTACTGGTATATATCAACTTAAAGCGGTGGTAAACCGCTGCCTTTTTTTGTTGTCTGTAAGACAATGGTGTATAGTGCTAGTATGTGGCATATGCGGCTCAATGCAAATTATTTTAACAACATATTTTAATGTTTAAAAAAACCTTCCTCCTATTTATAGTTTGTAATCATGCATGTACATATGGCAGCTATAAATGATCATGACATGCATTAGCTCTGCTTCTTGTTTTGCAGTAATGCGCTGCTTTTTCTTACAACCCAGATCTATGTATGAGTTGGCTTACACATAGCGTATATCAGATATATTTTGCTGTGCCATGAACAGTATGTACAGTGTGTGCTCCACTGTGTAATGCGTGATTATGTGATGAGATTACATACGCAGCTTTCTTAATGTACTATCAATATAACAACACATGAAACACTCAGTTAAACAAACTAAAGCTTTCTTCATTCTCATGAACCTGTAAAGCATGGAGAAGAGGGAAATCCATGACATTTTCTTCTTCCACCAAGAACACACTGTCTTCTTGGTGTTGGCTGTGAAACCACAGGTTCTCATAGTTTTGGGGACTGGGAGACATGTCACACAGGAGTGGTTGTGTGGAGTCAGACCTCACATAGACAGAGGTTGGAGGGCTTTGTTCACGGTAGCCTCCAGTGATCACCTGAGCATACTGAACAGTATCCGTATTGACGTAAGACCTCCAGTTATTTCTTTCATCTTTATTGGTGGCAGGTGTCTCTTTAGCCTGACTCTCAGTGAGTGGTTTCTTTCCTTGCAATCCCTCCACAATGGATATATCACTTGTTGAGAACTGAGAAATATCAGTGGGGTTAACCAATAATTTAGGCATCTAGAAAAAGAAAAAAAAACTTTTAAGTAATGCTACAGTAAAGCAGAAAATCATTTTACAAATGTTTAATTTTCACTTTTACTATATAGGTAGGTATAAATATCAATGCTAAGCTATGTTCATATTTCAGTGTACTCAGCAGTAAATCTGTGATCTGATTCGATATGGTGGCAGGGACTTTGTCTATGTCTATGAATTGTAGCAGACTTGGTACTGTAGGTCTGCATATAGTTATGCCTACTGGCAGAGATTTCTGTCTCTTCCCTAAGTGTAGCTACTGTATGTTCAGCTTCCATGCACACTAGCTTAAAAAACACTTCTTCAGTGTTTACCTTTTTTTTCTGTCTCTAGAAGCCAACAATGTTATCCTATGTGTCCATGCACACTTTGTAGTCTAGAGGTGTTTTTTAAGCTCAGCATTTAGAAGCAGAAATAGACTCTATGCTTTGCTCCTACAGGCTCCTAACCGCCCACATCCTTAACCACTTTCCCGCCGCCCTATAGCAGATATACTGCTACAGGGAGGCAGGGGTGTGAAAAATCACGTATATATATGTGATTTTGCATTTCTGGGTAGGGGTCATGCGCGCACGCTCCCTACCCACGCCGCTGTTTGCGGCCATGGCTGTCAATCACTGGGTCCCGGCCGGTGATTACCAAGCATCTCCGATGGGGAGGAGGACTGTTTTGTTTACTAATAGTCCTCCTCCCTGTCAGCGCGGGCACACTGCTCTGGATGGTTGCACACAGCACAGCCATCCAGAGCAGTGTGATTACAGTGACGCATACAGACACCTCTCCCCAGTAAAACACTCCCTGCACACAGTTAACCCTTTTATCGCCCCTCATGTTAACCCCTTCCTGCCCAGTGCCATTAGTACAGTGTCAGTGCTTTTTTTTAGCACTGATCACTGCATTGGTGTCATTGGGGATGTCAGTGACACCAAGTCAGTTCCTCCCAGTGTCAGAATGGCCGCCGCAGTCCCGCTATGTGTCGCTGATCGTCACCATTACTAGTAGAAAAAAATATATAACTTTCACGTAAACCAATTAATTTATACGTATTGGGATTTTTTTTAGCAGACATGTAGCAGAATACATTTTGGCCTAAATTTATGACGAAATTTGATTTTTAAAAATTTTTTACTGGACATGTTTAATAGTAAAAAGTCAAAAATAACGGAAAATTTCCTATCAAATGTTTACCATAATTTTCCTTTCCTGATGGATGCCATGCCAGCATGCGTATGGGTTAGTACCGCCCACTCTTCTCCTATAGGACCCCATTCCCATAAATCTTTGCTCCTTTCCAGAGTCGTGTTCCATAACTAGCCTACTCATGGCATTGGGAGGGTACTCCTGCTGCCATTTAGTCCTTCAGGAAAGGAAAATTACGGTAAATATTTGATAGGAAATTTTCCATTTTCCTGACAGACTCCATGGCAGCATAGGTATGGGAAATAACTAGCCATACACACATGGGTGGGCAGTTACTGAAACAAAGACTTTAATTTGCCAAGTCAACCGACAGGACTTTCAAACCAAAATTAATAGAGGATAAGGAGGCCGGCTCTACACAGTAATCAGCCATAAAAGTGTTGATTAAGGACCATGAGGCCACTCTGCAGATCAACTCAGGAGCGACATTCCAGGAAGCCGCCTAGGATGTAGCAACACTTCTGGTTGAGTATACGGTCACCGCCTCTGGAGGTGCCAAGCCCTTAGCTCTGTAGGCCATTTGGATGGCCTGGACGATCCAGGCCGCGATTGACTTGGGAGACGCCTGGTCTCCTTTACTCTTCCCATGGAAAAGGATGAATGGACGGTCCAACTTGCGGAAGGATGCTGTGAACCGTAAGTAAAGCCTTAAGGTCTCACCTACGTCCAGAGGGTGAGCATCATTGACTCCCAAGGCTCTAAATGTTGGCAGGACAATTTCTTGGTTCTCGTGGAAGACTTTAGGATTAGATCTTAGCATAGGGATGAGGACCACTCTATCTGGGAAGAATGTCAAAAATGGCTCTTTACAGCCAAGTTTACCAATTTTGGAAACTCTTTTTGCCAATGTAACTGCCACCAAAAAGGCCACCTTAATGGAGAGCTCCCTCATTATGGGAGGCCCAGCTGATTCTGGCACACCTCCAGAAAAGAAGTCGAGGACAAACTGCAGGTCCAATTTTGGGAACCTTGGTTTCCTTTGGGGCCTCAACCTTACTGCCCCTTTGAAGAATTGCCGAACCAGAGAGTGGTCGGCCCGTGATACTCCAGTGAAGGCCGAGATGGCTGACACTTGAACCCTGAGGGTGCTGACCGACAAGGGCAGGTACAGGCCTGACTGCAGGAATCTCAGGACGTCCTGAACCCTCAGATTACTAAAGGATCCATCCACAGTCGAGATATAGTCGATCAACTTTGACCAGACTCTTCCATAGACCCTTTTGGTACCTGGTCTTCTGGCATTCATCAGGGTAGGGATGACTTCAGCCAGACAGCCTAAAACCTCTAACCTTCCCCTCTCAAGAACCAGACCATTAGATGAAGCCTGGGCTGGGCAAGGGTGAAGAGTGGCCCCCTGCAACAGCAGGTCTAGCCTGAGAGGGAGAGGAACTGGGTCCCAAAAGCTGAGCTGTGCCAGTAAGGGAAACCATGATCTGTTCGGCTAGTATGGAATTACAACTACTACTTCCACCGCTTCTGCTCTGAGCCTCTGAAGAAACCTGAAGATGACAGGGACTGAGGGGAAACGCATAGGCTGTGCGAAACCCCCACTGATCTGTCAGAGCATCTACCCCGAAGGCCTAGAGACAGATATTCCTCGTGTAGAACATACCCAGTTTGCTGTTGCATGGGGAGGCAAACAGGTCGACTTCCGGACTAATTTCGAGGGTCAATATCCACTTGAAAACTTCTGTGTTGAGAGACCACTCGTTGTTGTCCAATTGAACCCTGGAAAGGAAGTCTGCTTGCGAGTTCTGGACTCTGGAGACGTATACTGCCGATATGTTGGACAGGTTTTTCTGGGCCCAAGCTATGATTAGCTCTACCTCTTACAAGAGGGACAGGCTGTGGGTACCTCCTTGTCTCCTTATGTAGTACATTGCCGTCATATTGTCGGACCTCAGGAGGACTGATTTCCCCTGTGTTAGGTGCTGGAAGGCCTGCAGGGCACAGAGCGTTCAACCCCAGCCTGTGGGACGGAAAGCTCCATCTGCCCTGAGCTATCTCTGACTGGCAGAGAACACCCCATCCGGAGCTGCTGCTATCCGTAGTGATTGTGACCCAGGAGATGGGGGCAATCGAATGGCAATTGAGCAGGTTCTTCCGCAGTAGCCACCAAGGAAGGCTCTCCTTCATGGAGGGAATTATGTAAATGACCTGGCCTATGCTGCCTGGAATCCACTGTTAAAGAAAGCCCTTCTGGAAGGTTTGCATTCTCCACTGTGCCCACTTCATCGGAGCTGTGGACACCATGGTGCCAATCTTCAGGCATTGGAGGGCCCGAAGATGTGAGGAAGACAGAGCAGGTAGTATTCAGCTCCGGATCACCAGAATCTTCTCCACAGGTAGGGAGATGGTGGCGCTGATCGTGTCAAGAAAAGCCCCGAGTAACATTAGAGACTGTGTGGATTCTAACTGGCTCTTCTCCAAATTCCGCAACCACCCGAACTCGGGAAGGGTCGAGATGCCGTGGGCGCTGTGCTGTAGTAGCTGTACTCTGTCCTGGAACAGTAGGAGCAGGTCGTCTAGGTAGTTGTGCAGGCGAATGCCTCTGGTTCTGATCAGGGCCACGACCGCCAACAAGACTTTTGAAAAGACCCAAGGCAACGTCGAAAGCCCAAAGGGGAGACACACGAACTGGAGATGCCGATGGTCCACAGCAAACCGGAGGACTCTCTGAAAATCTCTTGCAATGGGCACATGAAAGTAGGCGTCCTTCAGATCTATAGACAGGAGCCAGTCGCCTGGATGAATTGCTTGTTGAATTGTGAACAGTGTCTCCATCTTAATTTTGACTTCCTGATAAAGGAATTTAGATGGGTGAGGTCTATAACCGGCCTCCAGGCCCCGTTTCTTTTCTAGGTCAAAAAGAGGGGTGAGTACATGCCCTTAAATTCTTCGCCCTCCGGCACCGGCATGACATCACCCTGCGCCAGCAGAGAGTCCATGTAGGACAGCAGGATTTCCGTCCTTTCTTTGGAATGTGGAAGGGTCGTAGGGGTGAACCTGAGATGAGGAGGGCTCTTGAAAGCCCAAGCATGCCCTAAAGTTATCGTGTTGATGGCCCAGGTGTCCCGGATTGAAGCAGCCCAAACATGCTGAGAATGGTGAGGGCTTACCCCCACCTGGCCTGCCTGAGCAGGCCCAATATCAAAAGGACTTTGTGGCCTCATGACCTCCAGAGGTCGAGCCCTTGGAGAATTTCTGAAAAGATGATCAGCTTCTCCTCCCGTAGCCTGGGCTATAGCACTGTCTAGTTTGTTTCCAAACAGGGAGGAACCCTCAAAGGGGATCTTGCAGCATGCCTGCTTAGAGGCTGGATCAGCCAACCAGCAGATGGGTAAGGTCGATCGAGGCCTCCCCTATAAAGGCAGATGCCAACCTCAGCTCCCGAATACCGAATTCCTGGCTACCTCTTCCAGAACTCCTCTGAGGGCCGCATTCACGTTATCCAATCACACTTCCATAGCTTTAGACAAGGCCACTAAGGAAAGAGTCGGCTTGCAAGCCATACCAGCCGTAGTGTAGATTCGCTTGAGATCAGAATTGATTCTCCTTTTCAGGTTGTCCTTGAAGGACACCGAATCCTCGAGAGGGAGGGTAGTCTCATTAAGGCCGCATCCACCAGAGGGGCCGATTCTAGATGTTTGACGTCCTCTGACTTGAACGGATAAAGCTTGGCTGCTTTATTCATCAAGGAGGTCCTCTTATCGACATTGATCCACTCCTCTGTGAAAATTTCCCTGAGTTCCTCCAGGAACAGAAAATTTGGATGATCATTCCTTAGATGTTTAAAGAATTTCCTGTATTTAGGGGGAGACTCCACGGCTTCTTCCCACTTCAGGGCCTCTTTGACTAGGGGAGAGAGCAAGGTGAAATCGAAGCCCACACATGGATCTTCACTGTCCGCCTTACTATCTGAGGCTCCAGCTAGGTTGTGAAGTCTACAATCCCTCTTGGGGATCTTTTGGAGGGAAGCATACCCCGACCGATGGGCTGCGGGCTCGACTAGTCCCAATTTCTTTCAGGGAATCTTGAACAACTCGTCTGACCAAAGCCTCTGCCTGTTGGTTGGCATTTTCTCTCTCGCCGGTCACCCATGCAAAACAGGAGTCATATAATGACTTGTCGTCAGGAACCTGAGAATTTCACCTCCAGCAAGTCTTCCTATTGGAGAGGCTGGCGTTCCCCTTAACGTGGTGCCTGGAGGAGGAGCGAAAGCTTCTTCGATGATGCCTGGAGCTGCAAGGAGACCTGTGACGTCCGGATTTAGAGGATGAATGATGGCCCTGAGACCTGGATGCACTTTGGTCATCGTGCGCTGTATAATGCGATCAGACCTAGAAGGTCTTAGAGAGAGAAAAAAAAGACACAGAACAGGGGATAGTTAAAAGCCACAGAAAAGTGCCAGTAGGGGATCAGGGGGCTAAAGCCGTCCGTCCGTACTTACTGCGCAGGGGCTGGCCACAAGGAGGCGGTGACACATTCATGTCGGGTCAGCTGCAAAGGTAACCAACCAACCAACATGACATGCAAAATCCCAGCAGACCACCGGGGGGGGGGGGGGGGGTAGGAGGGACAGGTAATGACCTTCACAGTGGACCACAGTACTTGGGAAAGTTGCCACATTCAGCTCGCAGGATTTCCCAAAAAAACAGCTATAACAGCTGTTTAAATTTGCTTCCAAAGTTGTGACCTCACCGCCACCGTACTGCACATGCGCCAGAAACCCGGCACTCCCACGCGCATGCACGAGAGCCACCATCATGCCATCTTGTCGTTCTGAGGCAGACTTGAGCATGCACAGTATGCCGGAGACCGCTTCGGACCCGGAAGCAGCGGCCTGGAGAGCAGCATTGCATTCCAGGCACCCACTAGCACCAGGGAAGGAAAATAAAAGATCGGGCTGCTACATGGCCACCCGCAGACCTGAGCTCTTTGAGGCACCGACTCCTGCTCGCCCATTCCGACCCAGCTATTAGCTGGGGAACACTGGAATTTGATGAGGGGACGGCTGCTCCGTATTCAATACCTCTCCTTTAGATGGGGCCTGTTGAACTGACAAGCGACACATCACCTCGCATCTCCTGGAGAGGCTTGCCAGGCCTTGGTCGCAGATCATCTTGTATGCGGGAACCAGGCAAGACTTGCACTAGGTCCATAGGAGGAGGACAAAAAAGGAATACGGCCTTTGGCGAGGAGCAAAGATTTATGGGAGTGAAGTCCTATAGGAGAAGAGAGGACGGGACTAACCCATACATATGCTGTCATGGAGTCTGTCAGGAAATTGTGTTTTTATCAAAATTGTTGGTCTTTTTTTGTTTTATAGCGCAAAAAATAAAAAATGCCCAGGCGATCAAATACAACCTAAAGAAAGCTACATTCGTGGGAAAAAAGAATGTAAATTTAATTTGGGTGCAGCGGTGCATGACCATGCAATTTTCAACTAAAGTAACACAGTGTCGTAACGCAAAACATGGCCTGGTCAGGAAGGGGGTAGGGCAAGTGGTTAACAACCGTTGACTCATCAGCTGTCGGTGAGATTCCCCACTGACAGCTGAATGTAAACAAAAGAATGCTGCCATTAAAAAAAAAGTTGCGTATACCAGTCCATACCAGGCCCTTTGGGTCTGGTACGGATTTTAAGAGGAACCCCATGCCATAAAAAAAAAAAAAATAAACAGAGTGGGGTCCCCCCAAAATCCATACCAGACCCTTATCTCAGCATGCAGCCCGGCAGGCCAGTAAAGGGGGGACAATTGAGCGGGCCCCCTTCCTGAACCATACTAGTCCACAAGCCCTTTTCGGTCTGGGGGGCTCCTTCCCTCCCAAAGCTCCTTGTCACCATGCTGATGCAGACTGACAGCTAAATAAACTAAGGGGGCCAGGCTACTCAGTGATGCCACTGGGTGACCCTGCCCCCTTGTGATGTCGTCAACCCAGCATTCCCTGTCGCAGATGTCACCAGTATATGGGGTCACCCTGTGGCATCAATAGGTTCCCCGCCCCCTTAGTCTATTTAGTGGCAGCTAGGAAGTGGAGCTGTCAGTTGGTGGGAGCCAGCATCAGGTGCGGACCACTGATAAGTCACCGCCCACAGGCTCCCACAACCACCTCCTAGGGTAGTGGGGAAGAGGCCCTTATCCCCATCAACATGGGGACAAGGTGCTTTGGGGGGAGCCCACCTGCCCCAAAGCACCCTCCCATGTTGTGTTGAGGGCATGTAGCCTGGTATAGTTCAGGAGGGGGGGCACTTGCTCGTCCCCCCCCCACTTTCTTGACCTGCCGGGCTGCATGTTCGGATGAGGGTCTGGTATGGATTTTGAGTGGTGTTCCCCTTAAAATCCTTACCAGATCCTAAGGGCCTGGTATGGATTGGGGGAGGGGGGCACTCAGGTTTTTTAATTCTGGCATTCTTTTGTTTACATTCAGCTGCAAGCAGGGAATCCTACTAATAGCTGATCAGTCATCCGTTGTTAAGGACGCAGCATCCACTCACTCCTTAACAACCTGCAATTCACTGCTAAATGCCGCCACAAAAACTGAAAAACGCCATCAAAAACACTAATATTGGGTGTTTTTCATCCAGCATTTTTCTGTCTTTTATATAAGCTCCTTGTGTGCACGGAGCCTGATGCCTGTGACTTCTGGCATTGCTCTACTTTCCCTGTCCACTTAGATGCAGATTGTGGAGTCAGGTGCAGATGCTTCAATGTGTGAGCTCTCTTGTTTGCTGTAACACCCCCTTGTTTGCACCACACATAGCATAGACTTGCAGACAGTGCTTTTTACCATGTTTTTTACTACTTCATGTCAATAATAAACTGAAAAAATAGTGATTTATTAGGAAACAAATACCAGCTTTTTATGGGTCTCTTTTCTCATAGCAGACTGCAAGGCACCTCAAGCATAAGACTAACCATCTGTGGCTAGAAGATGTCTTTTAATGGTGTAATTTGTATGTGTATAGGAGGGGTTCATGGCTCTAGTATGATACAGCCTTGGGCCCAAAGTTCCACAACTCAATATATAATATGTATTTTGACATTGATCGGTACAGTGTAAAGATTACATTACCTCTTCCATGAAAGAGGTGCATTTGCCCATTCTGCTTTTTGCTGGATCTGGAACTATAGGCCAGAGTTGATTCTGCACACTGTCAAAGCAAAACAAAAATGTGGGTGACGGAGGCATAGATGTTGATTTTTTTTATAAAATACCAAGCCACAATTTTATAGAAATAATATATCCAAGCAAGGAAAGATAGCATATGAGGGTTAATTTACGGAGAAAGTGAAACAAAAGGGAAAAAGTATGAGGGAAGTACCGATGGAGAAAGTGGAAGTACAATTGTCAGGTAGGATAGTCCTATCCAAAAATATGAGTTTTCAGGGATCTCCCAAAGGTGAAGTAAACGATAGAATAGATAGACAGATTGAGGTAAGGAGTTCCAGAGAATGGAACAGGCTGTCCTGGAGGTGTTCTTGACAGAAGGTAACAAGGAAAGTAGAGAGCAATAGGTCTTGGGAGGCGGATAGACTGAGAGGGGACCAACGAGAAGGTGGTTGCAATAGTTATATTATAATGAGAGGAAATTAGTGGTGTCATTTGTTAAAAATGGCGTTATTTTGGAAATGTTATGGAGGTTAACTCAGGAAGATTTGAACAGTGATTGGATGGTCAGAGTCCAGCTTTACATCTAGCATTCTGACATGGGTCAAGGGACTGGTAATTGTGCTATTGATCTTAATGGAAACATTGGGGGACACAGGGAAGCTGTAGAAGCTTTTATATAAACAAAGACCCAACACATATTTGCTACCTAAAGCAATCCATAGATGATTCAATTTTCTTTCCTTCCACTAGGAGTAAAAGGAAAGAAAATTTCTCAATTTCCCCATCAACCCAGTCATTATTAATGGAGGAATCCCTCCTGCTATTGCACTCGGCTGTCGGGAAGCCTTCCCAGCCGGTGAAAAAAAACAATTACTGCTAGCAGCTACAGCCCTTAGCAGTACTTGCATGTAAAAAATAGGAAAGGCTGCCTGTACCCAAGTCACTGTATGGACTGACTTGGGTAAAACCAGCCTGCCCATAGATGGATCATATTTCGTCCGGTCCCTGAACTAGCCGAGTTTTGATCCATCTATGGCCTGCCTAATTGTAGATGTCTTTATCTAGCTATTTAAAGTAAATGTAAACCCTCACCTTGTAACACAACCCATTCAGTTTAAAATAAAAATGAAAGGTAAAACGTGTGTATAGATATAAAAACATTATAAATACTCCCCCCCCTTTTTATAAGTGGTCACATACCCTCTGCATAAGAAGCTTTGAAAGGAGAAACAGCATCGCTCTGGTCTTCCCAGTGAATGGCTGTGCAGGGAGGGGGTGTGTCAGAACAAGTCTGATCACTGGAAGAGAGCAAGCTAACTTCAAGCAAAGCCAGAGAACTGACCATGCTGTGCTCTCATGTCTAGTGTGGGCAGTTTTAGTAGGAAGCAATACAAAAAGAACAGGATATTTTTTCATACAGGTACAGCAGGCACATATCAGAAATATGAAATGTTGGGTTAACATAATATTTAAGCTTTATATTCACATGTAGTCTTTCACTGTTCAGACTAACAAGTGACAGGATGGATGGTTTTGTGTTTACTGAAAAATAACAAGTCTTTTAACTCCTCTCAACATCTCCTGAACACACGGCCTTAGTTTATTGGCTGAGTTTGGTCATTAATGTCCACAGGTGGGCAGCTGAGAGTAGCAAAATAAGAGCAAAATTACCACACGTTAATCATGCTTTTAGCTGGCTGGAGTTATTATAATTCCTTACAAAGACAAGAAAAGAGGTGATGAAATTATTTAGTGAGAACAGTTCTATGAGGAGGGTACATCAACTTGTAGGAATTATCAGTACCATAATCTAATAGCTTGAGTCAGAATTTACCTTTCACGCTTCATTATACAGATGATAAACACAAGAATGGTCACCAGAAATAAAACCAAAGATAGAACCAGGAGCATTAAAGTGTTGTCTGCTTTACCTGGAGGAGAATCAAAGATTCAGAATAAATGAAAGGGACAATATATCTTTAAAAGTATTTTTAATAGCATGGTGCAAAGTGCAATTAATCGCAATCAGGGGCGGACTGACAACTCATGGGGCCCCTGGGCAGTAGGGGATCATGGGGCCCCTGTGTCCTTGCCCAAACTCAAAAAAGCCTATGAAAAAGGTACCAGGGGCATCTCATGAGGCCCCCTACTGACCCCGGGCCCTCGGGCAGTGCCCGAGTTTCCAAATGGTCAGTCCGCCCCTGATCGCAATAACCCACTGCAGCAGCAACATGCATCAAGTTTGTAGTTATTGAGCATATACAGGACAGTAAAATCTTTTTTTCTAAGGCAGAGGTCTCCACACTTTCTAAGCAAAGCTCAAGTTGACTGTCCTTCAGACTTTAGGGGGACCAGACTGTGGCCAGTGGGAGTATAACATGCCCCAGCATTAGGGGGAGTAGACAATGTCTCAGGCTTGGTGGTCAGTAGAAGTAAAACAATTACATAGTTCCATGGTCAGTGTGAGGAGGAAGAATAGTTCCCATCACTGGTATTAGCGGGAAAAATAGAGCTCCATTGTTTTATCAGTGGGAGAAATAGTCCCCAATCGTTTATATCAGTGGGAGAAATTATGCCCCATATTTGGTGTCATTGGATTGAATAAAGCCCCGTAATTGGTGTCAATAGGAGTAATAGTGTCTTGTATCATTGAGAGGAATAGTGCTTCATATCAGTGGGAAAAGCAGGGCTGCAACTTGGGGACTATTTTTCTAAGGGACCTATCTGTAAAGCAGTGAATTTTAGATTCACTTATCATTAGTTGATTTAGCGGACGCTCAGAGGGAAGCAGTGGAGTAGAATGCCTGTCAGTGCAGGGACCACGTGTACCCAACGTCCCAGCATCCTGGATGACGTCACCACGATGTGTTGAGACGGAGGGGGGAACTCTTGCTGGAGCCGCAGCTTTAGAAGGAAGAGGCCGGTTGCCGGGACAACATGTTTCGCGTGCATGCGCTTTGTCAAGTCTCATCTTGGAACCTGGCTTCCTAAAGCCACTGGCTGGTTATTTATTTTTTTACCATATGAACTATTAAAGGCACACCTCCATACAAGGTGTATTATTTTTATCACAAAACTGCACAGCGCCTGGCTCCTGTTTATACCTGAGAATATCGGGGCATGCTCCTAATGAGACAACAGATGGTGTCCTGGGGTATTTCCTCCCAGATCTGGACCAGAGCATCACTGAGCTCCTGGACAGGCTGTGGTACAACCTGGCAGTGTTGGATGGCACGAAACATGATATCCCTGAGGTTTTCAATTGGATTTAGGTCAGGCGAGAGCAGGGTCCATTCAATGATATCAATTCTTTCATCCTCCAGGAACTGCCTGCATATTCTCACCACATTGTTGTGCACCAGGAGGAAACCAGAACCTACTGCACCAGCGTAGGGTCTGACAATGGGTCCAAGGATTTCATCCCGACACCTAATGGCAGTCAGGGTGCCAATGTCTAGCCTGTAGAGGTCTGTGCATCCCTCCATGGATATGCCTCCCCAGACCGTCACTAACTCACCACCAAAACGGTCATGCTGAGCAATGTTACAAGCAGCATAATGTTCCACGGCTTCTTTAGACCCTTTCATGTCTGTCACATGTGCTCAGGGTGAACCTGCTCTCATCTGTGAAAAGCATAGGGCGCCAGTGGCATCAGAATGGGGAAGAAAGGGGACTTAAGTAACTTTGAACATGGCATGGTTGTTGGTGCTAGATCTGAGTATTTATAAAACTGATAATCTACTGAGATTTTCATACACTACCATCTCTAGGGTTTACAGAGAATGGTCCAGAAAAGGGAAAATATCCAGTGAGCAGCAGTTGTGTGGACAAAAATGCCTTGTTGATGTCAGAGGTCAGAGGAGATGTGGTAGACTGGTTGCTGCAACTTTCAGATGGTAGGGTCAGAATTTGACGTAAACAATATGAAAGCATGGATCTATCCTACCTTGTATCAATGGATCAGGCTGGCGGTAGTGATATAATGGTGTGGGGGATATTTTCTTGGCACAAACAAGGTGTACCTAATAAAGTGGCTGGTGAGTGTATACAGCCTGTTCACTACTGTCATGTAAACTTTCCAGGTTTATTTTCATACTTATTCCATGTTACAGTCAATTCATTCTATATTATCCTGCCTTACCCCTTTCACCTAAATATATCATCTACAAACAATATTCAATATTTCTCATATTTTTCAATTTCCAACACTATATCCCTTCATCTTTTTAAAGGCATTTTCTTACCTGGAGCAGCGGTATAAACCGATAGTATGGTACCGTCTACACTTCCTCCAGCCGTAGAACTTCTTAAAAACATTTGGTATGTTGTGAAAGGGAGAATATTTTTTATCTTGAACCTTGTGACTGTGCCATTTACTGTTGAAACTAGAATCAAGAAATTCAAATAATTACTAGTACCAAGTACACCAAACGTGTAAGAAAAACTGTTTGTCAAAGTGAATCTACCACTGTAAATGGGTCAGCCAATGGCACACAGCAGTCATTTTAAATAATGACAGTTAGGAATATGAAAATGGGAGATGAAGTTGGAAGATGTTGTGATGTTGAGTGCTTTGAAACAATGATACATATTGCTGCAGCTGTACAGCCTCTGTCTAAGGAATTCAAAAGACTTCAAAGTGATACCGACAGATGATCTTTCCCATCTCCTTGACAGCACACAGAGCAGTAATAGTAATGCACATGGGGTGATTATGGTGTGCCCAGGTACTACCGGCACACCCTGTGTGTACACCTATGGTAACTTGTAATTCTTTACATGTAACCTCAGAAAATGTTACAAAATATGTTTGAATTAGTGTCAGCATTTGGTCAGCTTCAGCAGTGTAAATCTTAATAACATGTTTTACCAGGCCAAACATTTTTTACCACAATGTATAATAAATACATGAAAAATGCTTACAGTCTTCTTTGCCATTGGGGTCTCTCCAGAAAACAGTATAGCTGGTAATGAAGCCATTGCGTTTCTCCAGAGGAATTGGTTCCCACTGCACCTCTGCTTGTGACTCATCAACACTGGCTGGTTTGAGTTCTGGTGAAAAGGCTGGTGCTATGGGGACAACAACATTTACAAATTAATATTTGAAGAGTAACCCCACTTTTGTTGACAAAAAAAACAATTCCCTCTGAATGATCACTGTACAATGCAAGGATTTTAACAAAACTTTGTTGCAGATTCCTATTTGTTTCTGCTCTGAAGAAATATTTAAAGTGACACTAAAGCTTCAGTTTTTTTTTAATATAACAAACATGTCTATACGTACCTGCTCTGTGCAGTGGTTTTGCACAGCAGCCTTCATCCACATCTTTTCAGGTCCCCGCTAGTGCTCCTGGCTCCTTCCCCTCGAGCAGTGCCCCCAGGGAAAGCCACTCGCCCTGGGGCACCATTGTGCACTCGTCCCTGAGCTGCTGCTCTGTGCGTCCATAAGAAACATAGAACTGAGGCTCGGCCTTGCCGCTGCTCTCGCCTCACTGGCTGTGATTGATAGCAGGGGGAGCCAATGGGCTCCCGCTGCTGTCTCAGCCAATGAGGAGAGAGAGTCCCCAGAATGCAGAGGCTGTCTAGGACGTTGCTGGATCGGAGGGGCTCAGGTAAGGCTTGGGGGGGGGCTGCTACACACAGAAGGTTTTTTAACTTCATGCATGAAATATGTGAGGGTAAAAAACCTTTAGCCTTTGTAACCACTTTAACCTTTAGGGCTGGCTCACACTATAGAATTGCAGTCCAGATGCGTTCTGGATGCGTTTTTGTATGCAAGTTTTTGACACATTTTTGGTGCTTTTTTGACGCGTTCCAGTGTGTTTGTTATGCATTCCAGTTAATTTTTTCCGCTCTCTTTTTCTTCAATTTCAAATAGGGACATGTGCATTCCAGTGCATTTTTGGTGTGTTCCGGTGCGTTTTTGATGTTTTTTTACTGCGTTCCAGTACAGTTCTGTGCAGAAAAAATGCAGCCTGTTCTACTTTTTTTTCTGCACCCGGAACGCACTGGAACTGCAAGCATTGATGTGAACTATGACATTGACAACCATATAACCTACTTTCTGTGTGTTTTGGATGCAGAAAAAATGCAACTGAAACGCATGTATTGTGAACCAGGCATTAGAGAGTGCAACGGTGTACAGAACGCTTCCAGGTTGCCATGTTTCATTGAATTTTAGAGAAAATTACAGCACTGCAGATTGAAATGGAAAGGTAATTTTTAATAACATTAAATTTGAATATGGCTTGTGTAACAATTGTATAGGCTATATTTTTTTCATGAGTTATATTTTTTTTCATCTAAAGTGGAGTTACCCTTTAATGGCAAAGATAAATAGTCTGTCAGCATTTTGCAATGCGATGCTTAATGCAAAGCAAAGCTTAAATTAAAACTGAACCAAACCCAACATGTTTTCATTATTTAGGGTGGAATAGGACAAGGACTTCTGCTCACAGTAAGCCTCTGATTAGGGACTGGGATTTGGAAGAATTGAAACTACCTGGCAAGGACCGAAAGTTGGCTCTATGACATTTCAAAACTTGAGAAGATGTATTTTTAATAAGCAAAACAGCTGCCTTATAAACATGTTGTTGTAAAATACATTTATAATCAAATAAAAAAAAATTACCTGCTTCTTTGGAATAGACATTCATTTGAACCGATGTTCCAATGCTGTCGTTATACACAGGGTACAGTGTAACCGTGTACATCTGGTAAGGCTCAATATTGTCTGGAATGTAGAACACAGACATAGGATTGTATTGTATAATTATTCTCCTTATGTGCATATTATCTAATTAATGTATAGTTGCCTGGTACAAAATCAGGCTCCAACATCAGATTCAATCAGTCTGAATTTTTCAGGAAATACTGCAATTCACCAAATATACTCAGTTTATTCTAATGTGAGTTTTATCAAGTAAAAAACAGCCAAAGTCTAGCAGACTACTGAACAAGCAGCTGCTGTGTCACATTGTCCACATGAAATCTTTGTTTTTGTTTCTGATTTTTCTGTTTTTCTTCACTATTATTTTTTGATACAGTAATGTTCATTTGCATTTATTTAAATAGCTATGATGATTTCTTTTACCTTTAGACTTGTACTAATAATTAGGAAGATTGGCACCTATGTCCTGATGAACCAGTCCCCCACAAAACAGGACTATCTGTTATGGCGCTATAATTGACACTTTCTTTGTTTTTATATGCATTGGGTGTTTTTCACCTTTATTTGTTTTGGTATATTAAACATTTGTGCTTTTATATATCCCTGTGCTTTTAGTATTATGGTCTTGCTATATATTTTAAGTCTTAGTTTTTCTATATTTGGTGTTTCACAATCCAAAAACCAACTTATTATTGAACAGAATAAAATTATGATTTGATAGAGATCAAATATGACGTAAATCAAATGCATTCATTGATTAGGTGATTTATGTGTTCCATTAGCCTGTGTACTGGCCAAAATGGAGTCCTGAATGGCTGCTATTTTGTATGCCTTTTCTAATTATGTATTTTTGTACTCTGTAAACCAAAGGAAAAATGTATTAAATATAATATGATTCCAATAAATAAAGGGATATGTTGTTTCAAGAAGCCAGTGTCCCACAGTCCTGCTTACCCTCCAAATATAACACTGCTCAGGGCCATAGATCATTTTTTTCTTGGTGGGATTCAGCCCTGGGCACTCTGAGAAATCCAATTAGATGATGTGCTGTGCACCCTTTGTTGAATTCTGAGTGTGGCAAAATTGTGGGAGGGGTTTAAATCATGAGCCTTCTTACTGTTTGCACAGTAACATATGCAACGGTATTTGTACCTGAAAAATTCTTAAATTCTGAGTAATATTATTATGATTACTGTGCCACAAGCAGGAGTCTAACAGATACATATAAACCTCAACACAATAATTTGTAAAAAATTAAACTCTTCCATAACATATGCTTTTCTGCATACAGCCTACCTTCAGGAAGAACTTCATTAGTCACTGACTACTGAGGAAATAGAAACTTGTACAATATAGCATAAAGAGTAGTAAATACACGGTATAGTGTTTATATTCAGGAGAAGCTCTGTTTCATTTCCCACTCTCACACCCTTTGCTGAGGCATCGGGAGCCAATGGCTGTCAGTCAATGGGGAGCAGGGGGGTGGGGTGGTGAGGCAATGCCAAGCTGTGCTGTCTGTGTCTATGAATGCAGGCAGTGCGGCTGAATTCAAGCCAACACAAGTGCCCCCATAGCAAGCCGCTTGCTATGAGGGCACTCTAGTTGGCTTGAATCCAAGTACTTGGAAGGGAGGAGGAGCCAGGGGCACCAGTGGGAGAACCAAAAAGAGGAGGTTCACGGCCGCTCTGTGCAATTCTACTGCACAGAGCAGGTATGTGTAACATGTTTGTTATTTAAAAAAAAAAAGACTTTACAATCACTTTAAATGTTTTGTCTCAACCCTCTTTGCTGCAAAACGTGGTCTGTTAAAGTTGGAAAGTAACAGCAGGATCAACAGGTAAAAAAACCCACTAAGTTCACAAGCCAGACTCAAAAAAAGAAAAAGAAATACTGTTTTGGTAATACTAGTGACAGACCACATTCTAAATGTCATTTTTTATTTTGCCACTTTAACTAAACAAAGTGACATCATTGAGCTGCGAGGAACAGCATTGGTATTTGGTAATAAATAAAAATACGTTAACCACTTGAGCTCTGAAAGATTGTATTCCCTTCATGACCAGGCCATTTTTTACTATTTGTAACTGCGTTACTCCAACTGGCAATTGCATGGTCCTGCAACGCTGTACCCAAACAAACTTTATTTCATTTTTTCACACAAATAGAGCTTTCTTTTCGTGGTATTTGATCACCAGTAGATTTTTATTTTTTGTGCTATAAATGAAAAAAGACTGAAAATTGTGAAAAAAATATTTTTTACTTTCTGCTATAAAACACATCTAACTTATCTAAAAAAAATCAGATTTTGGCCACAATTTATTCTGCTACATGTTTTTGATTTTAAAAAATCCTAATAAGTGTATATTGATTAGTTTGCGTGAAAGTTATAACACCTACAAACTACGGTACATATACAGGAATTTTTTTTTCATATATCCTACTAATGGCGGTGATCGGCGACTCATACCGGGACTGCGATACTGCGGTGGGAAAAATTAAATTAACTGACACGGGGGGGGGGGGGGGAACTGACTAACTGACACTGACATTACCAGTGACATTAATGCAGTGTTTTGTAATAATACTATACTCTGTCCCTGTACTAATGACACAGGCTGAGAAGGGGTTAACATCTAGGGCAATCGAGGGGTTAAATATGTGTCTAAATATGTGTAATGTGTGTACAGTGTGCTGCTTTTACTAGCTGATCTCTCAGTTTCTCATGCCTACTTTGCATTCATGATAAACTGACAGATTGCTCCCTTGGTTTAGAGCTCTGTGTCATTTACCAACACAGAGCTCTGGACGGTGATTGCACACAACTGATCAGCAGGTCCTGGCCATCACTGAATCATTGGATTTGCTGACAGGTTCCCACTGTGTGCAATCACAGTGGGTGCTGGGCGAGGGGCACACACCCTAAATCTGGAAGTGGGCGGCAACATACCAGTTCGTCACTTTGCCTACAGCCGATGCTCACCCACAGTACAGTGCGGGCAGCGAGCGGCATGTGGTTTATGTTTCTTATGTGTGTCTATATGAATGTATTGTAAGCTATACTGTGCCAAATGACAAGGATAGTTCCATTTACAATATAGTTAATCAATGTACTGTGTGTTAATGCTCAGTGTGTCCTTACCAATCAGAATTGAGGTGTTGCTTCCTTTAAACTCAGTTTTCCAATTAATTTCACAGTTGGGCAGCTGAGCACTTTTACACCACTCCAACACATAGGCTGTAGCTGAAACTTGTGCTTTCCACTCCACTCTTACGGTGTTATCATCGTTAGGCGACACATACATTCTATGCACTGGATCTCCTGTAGCGAAAAAATTAGGTCTAAGAGCACAACAGTAAAGCCTGCCTATGTACTAATATGCCAGTTCATCTTTTCAAGCTCATGAAGCATTGTAATTGGCATCTGATCAGACCAGTTTAGATGGTAGAATATACATCCTCCAAAGAAGGAATATACATATGTAGTGACGTAGCGCGTAAGGGTGGAGTCAGTGATGTCATCATGCTATTCCTTGAAGCGAGCAGGCACTAGGTTGAGTGATGCTGCTAACGATCCACAAAGATCTTAAGAGGATATGCACATTGCTTTACCACAGTGCACAGGATCTAGTGCACATCATCAAGTGATTGTATTTTATTGCGTTAATAAATGTAAAAGTTTATATGGAAAGCACTGTGATTCGCATGTATTTATTTTAAGCTAGGTCTGGTGGAGCAAGTATAAAAAGAAGATTGGAGGCATTACCCACTTAAAGGGAAAGGTGTTGAACGGTGAAAAGTGAATATGTCCCAGGGGAGCAAAGAGCGTGGATTTGACCCCTTAAAGGGAAAGCCGTATATTTCACCTAGAATATATTTATGGGTCAAAAACAAAGGTGAGTGCATAAAAAGAGCACAAAGGATTGTGACCTTGGATAGCACTGAGCACTTTATTCTTTACCAGTCCTGGAGTTGGACTGTTTAAATGAACTGGGGTACACTGATACAATTGATAAAGGAGTTTGCACTGAATTAACGTATTTGTGCATGCTGTTAAGAATTATTTCTTAATTTGGTCATGAGGTGAATATTGGCAAATGTTATATGAAATCCTTAATTGAGAATGGTTATTTTCCATCACACAGACAATATTTGTTTTTTTTCATTGTAATTAGTTATTTGTATTGATATATATTTACAGCAGCACTGCACTTTTTTAGTTAATATTTCAGGTCTGATGTGAGAACATATGTCAGCACTAGCAAGTTGCTGATAATACACAATTGATTACACATTGATGGAAAATTTTTGTATTGTAGAACAAGAGTATTTCGGGTTTTAAGTTCACTAAATTAAGAGTATAACCATTTTTTATGTATGCATACAAATTGCAGATGGCACAAGTTAACATTGTTGGTTCCTTGCTTTTCTCTAATGCAAGCTATCGTTTAAGTAAAATATGGTCTGTAAGATGTGCATAACATTTTCTTACCATTCGTTGCAAAGAAAATGATCTCTTTTTCTGAAGAAGCTCCAATTATATTTTGAGCCCAGATAAAGACTCTTCTTTTCCCAGGTGGGAGGGAGAATGTACAGCTGAGATTCGTTGTATTGCATAATAGAGTCTCTTTCTGAAGATGACCAGTGGGTTCCTTTACAATATACCAGAGATGTTTGGCATTGACCCCCTCTTTTTTCAGTGGCTGCGTGAAATGAAAAGAACTAGTTAGGCTAGTTTCCATTTTACTAAAACTTGGTATTATTTATAAGTGTGTGCCACTAATTAGATTCTTCCGATCAGACTGCTGAAATTTGAAAATGAAAAAATATGAATTTGATTGGTAGTTGTGTACTTACTTTGTTCAGTACATACTTAACACGCATTGATAACTAAAGCTAAATCCATTCTGAGCAGCAGTGATTTGCTGACGAGTAGACTGTATGACCAAAACAACTTTGAGCACATGGCATACCAAGGGTGTGGAAATTTTTGAAAAAACGACTTGTTCAGGGACAAAATCGGTGTCTCAATCTGCTTGTCCCTCACGACAATCTACTTGTCCTGATGAAAAAAAAATCTAATTAAAATTTTAACCAAAACCGTATTTAAATCTGAGGTGCTGTTAGGAATGTCTGGGACTTTTAAAATCAAAAAAGGCTTTATGGCAACTAAAACGTTTAATTTTTTTAACATTGCACCATTTTATCTCCTCCTCCCCTCCCTACCTGTCTCCAGCACCGCACCCGGGAACTAGCAGGGAGGAAAGAAACCTTGCAGTGTAAAGAGCACCGATTGGGTGCTTGTCAGGAAAGGGGAGTGTCCAGCTTATCCTTTATTCCTTTTGCTGCCATAGCCATTTCTGTGTTCTTTTGCACACATTTAAAAAATAATTTTAGGCCTGAACATTACACAAAGCCCCAAACATTATATAATTTCTGAAATCAGAGACCCTAGACAATAAAATAGTGGTAGTTCCAATTTTTTATGTTGTATGATATTACCGCAAACGCAAAGGAAACGCAAAATTTCAGTAAAAAATACACAAAATAATTGTAGGACACAAAAAAGCAATAAATTAACCTATTTTTTTGGTAAAATATAAAATATGAGGTTTCACTGAGTAAATAGATATCCAACATGTCAAACCTTAAATTTGTGTGCGCTCATGAAATGACAACAAACTTCAGTACCCTATATTTTTATAGGTAACTCTTTTTAAAAACCTTTATAGATCATCAGTTTAACATTACGGAGGAGGTCTGGTGCTAGAATTATTGCTCTCATTCTGGCGTGCGCAGCAATATGCAACATGTGTATCGCAATGTTTTCATATGTAGACGCTCCGGCGTGTACTTTATTATTATTATTATTATACAGTATTTATAAAGTGCCAACAGTTCGCTCAGCGCTGTACATTACAATGGGAGACAGTACATGCGACAGTACAATAACAATACAATGTGATACATGAGGGGTTCGAGGGCCATGCTCCTTGGAGCTTACAATCTAGGAGGGAGGGGATAGTGGTACAGGAGGAAATAGCTGTGGGGGATGGAGTGGTAGGAAGAGTGGAGGAGGTCGGCAATTAGCAGGGGGTGGGGTAGGCTTCCCTGAAGAGATGGGTTTTCAGGGTACACCTAAAGGAGAGGAGAGTAGGTGATAGTCTGATGGATTGGGGTAGTGAGTTCCAGAGGATGGGTGACGCCCTGGAGATGTCCTGGAGGTGGGCATGGGAGGAGGAGACCAGGGAACTAGAGAGAAGGAGGTCTTGTGAGGAGCGGAGAGTGCGTGTTGGGTGGTACTTGGATATTAGATTGGTGATGTAGTTTGGGGCAGTATGATGGACAGCTTTGTATGTCAGTGTTAGGATTTTGATTTTGATTCGTTGTGCAATCGGAAGCCAGTGGAGGGATTGGAAGAGGGGGGGGGGGGGCCGGAAACGGAGCAGTTGGTAAGGTGGATGAGTCTGCAGCAGGGCTAAAGGTTGAAAAAAGCTACCTGCCCAACGCCCGGACCTACATGTCCAGGGTATCGGGCGATACAAATTCAACATCCCGCATACAATTTAATAGTGGCCCTGATGAAATAACATTTTCTATTTTTGATATTTATATAGGATAAAGATCACAATGAGAAATATAAGGATGTAAAGTTGATGGTAGACAAAGTGTTTTGAATGACAGCCATGACCCCAATTTAACTAAAGGAGTAGAGAATGCTCACTTTTAAAGTGAATTTTCACTTTGCAAATTATATCAATCATATCCAAAGAAAATAAAAAGTTATAGTGTCTCCAAACTATGATATCTATTGAAATTTACACAGCTTTTACTTTCTGACTGCCTATCACATTTCCTGAGGTGCTAAAATGCCAGGGCAGTACAAACTCCCCCCCATGACCCCTTTATGGAAAGTAGACACCCTAGGGAACTTGCTGAGAGGCGTGTTGAGTCCAGGGAAGACTTTATTTTTGCCACACATTTTTGGAAAATGACAAAAAATTATAATTTTGTATACACAAAGTTGTCACTTAAATGATATATTGCTCACACATGCCATGGGTATATGTGGAATAACACCCCAAAACACATTGTGATATTTCTCCCGAGTACAGACATTTCGGCAGCCCAGCTGCATGCAGGCCCTGAAAATCCAATGACCAGGCTTTCAAAGGGCACATTTCTTCATGTCACTTCCTCACTACCTAACACAGTTTCAGAGGCCCTAAAAGGACAGGATAGTACCAACGACCCCCCCCCCCCCAAATGACCCCTTTTTGGAAAGTAGACAACCCAAGGAATTTGATAAGAGGCATGGTGAGTATTTTTCAAATATAATATTTGTGCCAGGGTTTTGAATAAGAAAAAAAAAGAAAAGAATACATTTTCATTTTCTTTCTCCACCAACATTAGTAGCTTATGCCACATACCACCCACTCTTCAAACTACTTAAAGACCAAGCCTTTTCTGACACTTTCTGTTTACATGAAAAAGTTTTTTTGCTAGAAAATAATTTTGAACCCCCAAACATTATATGTTTTTTTAAAGCAAAGGCTCTAAAGAATGAAACGGTGGGTGTTGAAGTTTTTAATGTCCCACAGTAATTACGCAGCAATTTTTCAAACACAAATATTTAGGAAAAAATACACTTTTTTCAAATTGTAATGCACAAAAAATATAACATAGTGCCCAATTGTTTGATGAAGTATAAAAGATGATGTTACGTTGAGTAAATGGATAACAAACATAACATGCTTTAAAACTGCGCACGCCCGTACAATGGCGACAAACTACGCACATTTTAATATCTATAGGCAATGCTTTAAAAGCCTTTACAGGGCACCACTTTAAATTTACACAGGAGGTCTAGTGCTAGAATTACTGCCCTCGATCTGACGTCCACGGTGGTACCTCACATGTATTGTGCAATCTCTGTTTACATACCGAAAAGGGACTGCCGCTTGAGTTTGCCTTTGCACGCGAGCATGAGGATGGGAGTGAATTCTTAAAAATTATTTATTTTATTTTTACACTGTCCCTTTTTTATCGCTTTTATTGTTTTCACAGGGAATGTAAATATCCCCTGTGATAGCAATAGGCGGTGACAATACTCTTTTCTGAGAAATATGGGGTCTATTAGACTCTAGATCTCTCCTCTGCCCTTAAAGCATCTGATCACACCAAGATTGGTGTGATCAGAAGCTTTCCAAATTTTAAAATGGCGCGGTTTATATCTTTATACATTATTTCAAAATGGCGAAACCAAAATGATGAAGTGCTTGTAGCTTTCGCTCTCTTAGACCATAGAGATGATTGGAGGTATTCCAGTCTCTGATTAGCTCTATGGTTAGCCAACGGAACTGCCAGCTGCATTCTCGGGTTCTCCAGTGGGGAGAAAAGAACATCGTGGAAGGCAGGGGGGTGGGGCAAGTTCCTTCCCTCTGCTTGTAAAAGCAATCCAGCAGCTAATTAGCCACTAGGATTTCTTTTACATGAAAGCAGACCACCAGCTGAAAATAACAATACCAGGATGATGCCTGTAGCTGCAGGCATCATCCTGGTATAAGCACTAAAAGTCCAGCGACGTACCAGTACATTGCTGGTCCTTGTTGGGCATATAGCTAACAGCAGAGAATATGGGCATATGATGAATCGGGTCTGTAGACCAATTTCACCACAATCCATTATTTTATGTAATGCCCATGTTGAGGGTTAGGCCCTAAAAATGTTTTACATTCAGAAACCGTGATAGGTTTCCATGCACATTGTCTGGTAAGAGCTGAATTTGAGTGGGTGGCCATGTATTGTTGTGCGTATCAATTGCTTTGGCCCACAATCAATTTATACAAATCTTCAGTGAAAAACAGCGGAGAGGCTAAATGCTAGTGCTGACAGCGAACGGGGCTGATGCTGCTAACACTGTGTTTTAGAGAACACTATACTACGTAGGCACTAGTATAGTTCTGTTTGTGATCAATATATTGATCTGTACAAACACTATACTAGTGATCTGTACAAACACTATACTGGCGGTGATCAACAACTTATAGTGTGAGTGCGACAGTGTGCAGGCAATCTAACGCTAGCTGACCCTGGCTGGGAGAGGAGCTTTCAGACCCTGACATTATCTGATGTTGCAAGTGGTAGTAATATAGTGATCAGTGAAAAATTATATATACTGACACTGTACTTATGGCACTGGCTGGGTGACGGGGGGATCAAAGGGTTAATAAGGGTGATCAAAGGGTTAAATCAAGCATGTGTGTGTAAAATGTAGTGCTTTTACTCAGTGTTATGTTCTCTCTTCTCTCCCTGGATCGGCATAGGGGGCAGCGGGAGGCGCACACATGCGCACCCACACCCATAAATAGAAAACAACGTAAGGGTATGTCACTTGAGCCGCTGCTCACCTGCACAGGAGGCAAGTGGTTAAAAAAAAATTCTCTCAATATTTTTATTTTTTTTAACATTATTTCTCTTCAGAAGCAATGAGGTTATGTATCAGATTTATTCCTAACAGCTTTGTTGTCATTGTGATCATATGATCTCATATCTGTTTTGGTACAGCCCCAGCGACGTACAGTACATTGTGGGTGGGCGAGTGTACGTAAAGTGGTGAAAGTGGTTGTAAACCTCAGACATGGAATATGAACAAAGCATATCCCTCTATAGTGTGTACTTGTCTCAATGTAGAGCACTAAGTGTAATTTCTCTTGGCTGCCTTGTTCCTCTGTTATCTGCATGAGTCCATTCTGACTAGTTTTCCTGACATCTAGAGAAGAGGGTGATAGGCAAGTGACATTCAGTCTGTTATTGACAGCCTCAGCTCTGTTCCTGTCTGCTCACACTTCCTAGCCTCTCCATTCCAAAAACCTGACCACTGCCAAAAAGACACACCACCACACTGCCAGGGTGTATATACAAAGGGCTAGTGCTAGTACTATCATTACTCCATTATAATGTCTAAATAACCTGTTTTGAAAGCTGCCCTGTCATATTCCAGATATAATTTTACCTTTTAATTATTAGTTAGCTGAAGTTCAACCCCAGGAACAAACAGTTTAATTTAAATATATTCTTCAATAGCCACAAATGATATAAAAATATACTTTGAGGTCTATGTTTAAAACATTGTTTAGAAGAAACTCATAGGTTTTTGATTAGCCCTTACAAATTCTGCCTGCATTTTGCCTAATATGTTGATTTTCTATGTTCATCAGTTCCAACTAGTGGCCATACTAGACATAATTTCCTGAAATACTTTAATCAGTCAAACATTGCATGGCCACTTGATGGGGCTGACAATCATAGAAAATGAACATATTAAGCAAAATATGGCCATAATTTGTGGCATCTAGGTGAACGTTTGTGACATTCGTCTGACATTTTTTTTTTTTTTAGACATAGATCCCTTTGTGTGCACCAAATGCCCTTGCAAACTGAGTGTCTTGTATAATGGCACTGACATCATCACACTGCTGCACATATCCTGTGCAGAAAGCAGAATAGTGAGTGGGATCACTCACTTTAGGCTGCTTTCAGAAAACAGCAGGAAAAGGGGTTGGAAACTTGTCACCAAACACAAGGAGAGAATTCAGCAGTGGCTGGATTTCTTATAGTAAGTTCCTGCACAGGTAAAGTGCAGAAGTTGTTTGATGCTGGATTACTTCACAGATCTAGAAGAAATCCAGAAAGGACATCAATATTTAGGAATGAATATACACTATATTGCCAAAAGTATTGGGACGCCCAATTCAGGAATTCAGGTGTTCCAATCACCTCCATGACCACAGGTGTATAAAATCAAGCACCTAGGCATGCAGACTGCTTCTACAAACATTTGTGAAAGACTGGGTTGCTTTCATTAGCTCAGTGAATTCAAGCGTGGTACCGTGATAGGTTGCCACCTGTGCAATAAGTCTATCCATGAAATTTCCTTGCCACTAAATATTCCACGGTCAAGTGCGGGGTCAGCGTATACTGCACACTGCAGAAGTAGCGCACTGTCTGCAGAGTCAATAGCTAAAGACTTCCAAACTTTGTGTGGCCTTCACATTAGCAAAACAACAGTGTGTAGAGAGCTTCATGGAATGGGTTTCCATGGCCAAGCAGCTGTGTCCAAGCCTTACATCACCAAGTGCAATGCAAAGTGTCAGATGCAGTAGTGTAAAGCACACCACCACTGGACTCTAGAGCAGTGGAGACGTAGACGTGTTCTCTGGAGAGACTAATCACGCTTCTCTGTCTGGCAATTCGATGGACGTGTCTGGGTTTGGTGGTTGCCAGGAGAAAGGCGGTTGCCTGACTTCATTGTGCCAAGTGTAAAGTTTGGTGGAGGGGGGATTATGGTGTGGGGTTGTTTTTCAGGGGCTGGGCTTGGCTCCTTAGTTCCAGTAAAGGGAGCTCTTAAGGCATCAGCATACCAAGACATTTTGGACAATTTCATGCTCCCAACTTTGTGGGAAGAGTCTGGGGGTGGCCCCTTTCTGTTCCAATATGACTGCGCACCAGTGCACAAAACAAAGTCCATAAAGACATGGATGAGTAAAGTTTGGGGTGGAAGAACTTGACTGGCCTGCACAGAGTTCTGACCTCAACCCGATAGAACACCTTTGGGATGAATTAGAGCAGAGACTGCGAACCAGGCCATCTCGTCCAACATCAGTGCCTGACCTAACAAATGCACTTCTGGAAGAACAGTCTAACCTTTCCATAGACACATTCCTAAACCTTGTGGACAGCTTTCCCAGAAGAGTTGAAGCTGTTATAGCTGCAAAGGGTGGGCCACCTCAATATTGAACCCTACAGACTAAGGCTAGGGTGCCAATAAAATTCATGTTTATGTAAAGGCAAGGGTCCCAATACTTTTGGCAATATAGTGTATATGCCTGTGGGTAGGTGCAATCTGAATTCTCAACTGCAGGTGGCTCTTGACTTCAGCGGCAATGCAGATGGGGGGAGGAAGTTGAGAGAAACTGAGTTTCTCTCTGATTTCCTCTATCACATGGAAGCAGGTATCTAATTAGATGCTCATACCCCATTTGTCTCTGGTGGCCATCTTAGGTCAAGCAGAGTCTATTTAATACCCTGACACTCAGATCTGGGGCTTTTTATGCAAGTGGCTAGTGTAGAGATAGGATCCCCGCCTGTCAGGGACAGTGCATAGTGATAGAGAAAGGTTCCAGAAGAGTAGAGAGAGCACAGGGACCACATCTACCTCCTACAGGAAGCTTCCCCTTTGGGTTGGACTGGCCAGGCTGCACTCCGCTCCTTGTGGCAGATACTGTTGGCTTGTTTGTAATTGCTGCACTTCTTTTACAATATCACTTTTGACAAATTGGGACAAGTGAGACAATATGTTTTGCATGGGATTCAGCTTTACCAACATTTTTATCACTAGGACTGCAATGATTTTCTTTTTTAACTAGTTTCATTCTGGTCTTGGGGCAGTACCTTCCAAAATAGTTGAATCTTCATTGAACTATCCTCTGCAGCCTCCAATATCTTCCACCAAGTATCGAGTGTACCAGCAAGTACTAAAATAAAAAGATTAATTTGTTTAATTAAACACATTTTATGCATCACTGAAATACGCCTGAAATGTATTTTGGATTTTTACATGTATGTTCTCTGTGTATAGTTTTACATTAAATGTATTTGGGCACTACAACTCACAATACACTGCTCAGCCTTAGATCTGGGTTTAAATTTAATATTCATTAAGAACCAGAGGAAAAAAAAACCCTTATGAGTCAGGAGCCACAAGGTACATCTAGCCATGAGGTAAGGGCTGGTTCTCACTACATGCGTTCCAGTGCGATTTTGTTTCTGCATCCAAAAGGCACAGAAAATAGGTTACATGGTTGTCTGTGGCATGGTTTACACCAGTACATGGAGTTCCTGTGCGTTCCAGTTCCAGATACAAAAGTAGAACATTCTACATTTATTTTGCACAGAACTGTACTGGAACATGGTAAAATGCATCAAAAATGCACCAAAACGCACTGGAATGCATCAAAAATGCAAAATAATGCACTGGACTCCAAATGACTCAAAAAAAGGCACCACCGTCCCCCAAAAGAAAGGCTGCTGGTCCTCCTGGGCAGCAGAGTGGAGTGAAGGGAGAGCCACCCCCCAGAAGAACGGCCACTGGTTCTCCTGGGCAGCAGAGCGAAGTGAAGGGAGCGCTGCCCTCCAGAAGAATGGCCCCTTGTTCTCCTGGGGTTCTTCTGGGCAGCAGAGTGGAGTTATGGGAGCAGCTGTGAAATTTCGGGAATGGATCTGCTGTGATGGTGAGTCTCTCTCCGGGGGTAAGGAGAGAGGGGGAGTCGCAGGGGCTGTGGTGTGTGGATGAGTCGCAGGTGGGGGGGCTTGTAGGGCGGCAGCAGGGGCTAGGGGCGGCAGATTTTTTTGTGTTGCCTAGGGCGCAACAAATTCTAAATACACTCCTGAGTGTATATACATGTTTATATACATGTAGCACCCTCCTAGGTAGCTGGGGGGAGCTAGATTAGGTTTTTCAGGTATAAAGGGTGAATAGCAGCCTGGGCTGAGTCAGAGGGTTATAATAGGTCAGGGCTGAGAGTCTCTGCAAGTCAGTTTCCTGATACCTCTCCCTGCTCTAGAATCTCTGAGAAGATTCTAAAAGCAGTGGGTGGGGGGGGTGAGGATGAGGTGACCTGCACACTTAAAGGATCCTGGCCAATCCCCAAGCAGGAGGCTTGGCATGGGGCCAGGGCAGCCTTTAAATGTGCTAGGGACTGCTCAGCAGCAGGAGAGTTTGGGTGGAAGATTGAGTGAGCAGTCTGAAGTGAGGATCCTGTGAGGGGGCCCAGAAGAGGGGCCTACCTGCAGGCAGAGGAGCTGGTAGGGAGGATCTCTCATCCTCACTGTCCCCTGAGAGAGGACAGCCTGGGAAGCAGGGAATGAGCCAGTCCAGCATAAGGCCTGAAGGCAGCCACGAACCTACAAGCTTGCAGGAGAGGACTGAATGAGTAGTCCCACACACCCTGGGACAGATAAGGGGAAAGGGCATTCTGGTGGGAAACCTGACTAGCCCCCGTCTGGGACTGCTAATTTTAAAGTGGCAAATTCTGGGTCCCCTTGCCCAGGGATTCCCTCAGGCAGCTAGGTGAAGAGGAGATTTCATCTGGGGTGGTACACCAGGAGGGCTGGAGAGCTCTTCAAGAAGAGAAATTTTGTCTAAAGGACTTGTACATAGTTGCTAAGGAGTTTATCCTCAGTTTACAGTTCCCCTGGCCATCCCATACACCTCTCAACCCCATCCAAGTTCAATACCCCTAATAAAACTTAAAAAACAAGCTCCAGAACTGTTTACAGTCTCCAGAATGCAAGTCTTTTAAAAATGTGTGTTGCCTGTCTGTGCAGGACTATAGGGGAACCCAAAACTTCAGCAACTCTTAAGTGGGTAGTGCCACATACACAATTACATATACAAAGCAAATCTACTGGTGTTGCTGGTTTGGCAGCAGAATGGTACAAAAAATAGGTAAGGAACACTCATAAATGTTAAAGGTTTGCCACATGCTACCATGATGTACAGTATATAAAACATTTAGGAGGAACCGACAGAGCATGCCGTCATTTCCCGCCCGGAGCCACGAGATAGCCCGGCGGCCATTTTAACTTAGGGTCAGTACCATCGCTGCGTACTCTGCTGTATTTCATTTACTGCACACATCCTTACTACCCTGTATTTACCACTTCATTTTGATCTAATGATTCACTAACTTGGTTCAGATGTGATCTGACTGATTGATGGACCCCATTCGCTCCATTGACCATAAAGACTTTTACGAATGCAGCGAATCTGGAAGTAATACTTTGTAGCATCCAACAGTCCACATTGGCTTGTCTCATCTGAAGATATTTCTACAAGCTGAGAAAAAAGATAGACAGATATAGAAGATAGATAAATAGACAGACAGGTAGACAAGGTGAACCACGGTCACCTAAATATTTATTCATCTCACTTGAATGCATATGTTTTACATTATTGCAGTCACCATACAGATACAGTAGATGAAGCTATATGTGACCAGCTTTTTTGTAGAAACCATCCAATAACAAAAGTGACAAATCAGGGTATTTAAAGCAGAATGCATACTAATATTTTAATAAATAAACAATATAGTCCATGACTCCAGAGCCACATAGATAGTTCTGCAACATAAGTGTAGGTGTAATGTAAATGGGCAGCATGAATATTTATACAGTCACACCAATCTTTGTGGGTCCTGCCCAAGAGGCTGTTGGGAAATGGGTATAAATAGACTAAGATCAAGAGTCTTCTGGTCTTGTCCTGGAGAGGAGGAGTCCAGCCTAAAGGGCTTGCTGCCCTCTGGGCAGTCCTGCCATGTGCTTGCTGTTTGTGAGACCTCAGCTGGGCTAGCTGAGTGGCCTGGATGCTGACTGATTGATCATCTCTTTTTGAATCTAGTCTGGGATCACTGGTAGAGGTGTCTGGAGGACATTGGAAGGAGGCATCCATTCTTCTGAAGACATTTGTGAGTACAGACCGTGTGATCCTAGAGACTGGACTGCTGCTACCTCTCTGGTGCTTGAGAGTCATCTGAGAGTGCAGGAAAAGGAGATAGCCTGCTCGTATCCTGATGAACTTAGTCCATCTTGTTCTGTATTAAAGGGACTCTGCTCAAGTTGCTTGCAGAAAGAGGTTTGTGCCTTTGTCTGCTTCAATTAAACTAAGCTAAACCCATTCCTGGCCTCTACAAGGATTGTGTTTAAAGTGTTGCAGAAGAAAGTTAGTGTTCTCATCGTGTACATAGCTCTTTTTGAAGTATCCCACTCATCCCCAATCCCTATCCAAGTTTCCCCTACAAACTCAAAAAAGAACACCCCTGGACTGTTTACTGTGCAAAGAGTGACTGTGTTCATGTGCCTGGCTGCAGGGAAAAACTACATGAAAATACCTCAGGGACCTATCTAACCGCTAGCTACGAGATTACTGCTACACTTATCTTTTAACTCCAGCGCATACTGTATGTACTTGTGGGATCAGTATTGCTGAACATAAATATGCGCTGGGGGTAAGAACTAATCCCAGTAAACATTCATATTACTGAGTACATGGTAGTAGCAGTTGAATGTGAATACTCTACAGCTTCTATGACTTACATTGGCCCATTCTGTCTGAAATTCACTTCTGTAGCGCAGCTGACATTTACATTCTTTTACAAAAGCACCTTTACCATATGTCCATTGCAGGGTAATACAGCCTTCAGTAGTGGCTTTTGCTTTGGTAAAGACAATTGGATCAAGCTTCACTGAAACAGAAACACACATATTCAGAAGATGTGATTAATTGTTGTTTATATAATACAGATGCAGGACTATGTACATCTATGCATCTCCATCATAGAGTCCTCTAAAAAATATCTTCTAACTGCTTTTCTGGGTTCACATACAAAACTGAAAGAAAATAAAAGTGGATGTATTGTTCATATCCAACACCTGAAACTTTTATTTTTCAAAGCTGGATATATTGCCACAGATATGAGGTCATCATGTGTATTGTGTTTCACACATCATGCCCTGTATTTATTTTGAAGTTAATTTATTTGGGGTATGTAGCACTACCCTGTTAGGAGTTGCTTGCAGATTTGGGTTCCCTATAGTCCTGCACAGCCAGGCATCACGCATTTCCACAACAGCTTGCATCCAGTCCTTGAGCTTTGGTTTTCTTGTTTTATTGAGGGATTTTAACTGGGATAGGGCTAGGGGTGTACAGAATGCCCAAGGGTACTGACAAATTGAGGACAACTTCTGGAACTATTTACAAGCCTTCTGTGCAGCACAGTCTCTGTTGGAGAGCTAGCCAGCATCTCCTTAGTGTACCACCCCAGACCATAGATGAACTTCTCCTCTTCACCCAGCAATCTGGGTGTCACTGAACAGGGGATCCGGTCCTGCCACTTTAAGAAATAGACAGTCACTGGTAGGAGGCTAATCTTGTTTTAGGAAGCTAATCTTGTTTCCCACCAGAGTGCTCATTCCCCTATCCGCCCAGGGGGTGTAGGTGTACTCACTCAGATCCTCTCCCGTACCGCTGATGGGTTGGTGGCTGCTACCAGGCCTATCAGCTGGACTGCTCCTTCCCTGGCATACAGTTGTTCCTCTCTCAGGGGGATGGTGAGTTTCCAAGCTTTCCACCTCTCCAGCTCTAGGCCTGCAGGTAGACCCCATTCCACTGGGCCTCCCTGCAACCTCCTTCCTTCAGCCTCACATCTTCCAGCTGAACTCTCCCTCCAACTCTCCTCCCACAACTCCTCCAGCTCTCTTCCCACTGAGCAGGCTCCAACACTTTTAAGGGTGTCCAGAACCTTGCCAACCTCTTGTTGGGGATTGACTAGGACCACTCAAGAGTGCAGACAGCCACTCTTCACATCTATCCACTACCTCTAGAGCCTACCTCCAAAAGCCCTAGAGCAGGGGGAAGTTCCAGAGGAGCTGGCCTGCAAAGCCTCTCAGCCCTGACCACAATTTAACCCATCTCTGCCTATTAAATCTGGGCTGCTGCTCAGCTCCTGTCTAACCACTGGAGTCTAGCTCCCCCTAGCTAAACTAGGAGGGTGCTACAGGTAATATATACTATGAACATTTGAAAGAAACATGGAGGTTGCCATTGCCGACTTCTCATTCTTCAAATGCTTCTTAAAAGGCTATCACGCTGATCACCTGGCTTCAATATTTAAAGTGACTGACCCAAGGCAAGTATAGAAATAAAGAATTCTGACTTTTCTCTGACATGCATAATTGATCTGGGTAAACATAAAGGTTATCACAGTTTTTCAGTTTGGACCAATATCAATTTGGCTTCCCTGAAAAGAGAGCTGCTATATGAGAATTCAATGTGATTATCTATTGTCACTCAATGAAATATGATGGTTTGACACAGATAGAAGCTTTGCTATAGTCCCCATGCAAAAATGGGTGTTTAAGTGGAACTTCGCTCTCTCAATCAACATGGACTATTTCTAATCCTTATGCTGCTAGCATTAGTAAATAGATAAGAAAGTATATTGTATTTACTAGTTTTAACCTTTTTTGCATTCCTTCATTTACTTTCTGGTTTCCATGCCTAGGCAAATGATGTCATGCATCCCAGGAGTCTTCAGGAGGGGAGGGTTCTCAGCTCAGTCAATGCCTGAGCTAAAGACAGATGGATTCCAGGAAGTAACTGCTACATGAATCATCTGCCCTTACTCAAGATGGCCACTACCAGAAATTCCAAGAGGTATTTTCAAAGTGATTTCTCAGAAAAATATAGCATAAATTCATGGATGGATGGAGGAGTTTGTTCTGAATATTAAAAATGAATTATATAGCATTTTTGGTTTGAGGTACTTAGATACAGTGTAGTCCCACTTTAATGATTGCACATTGCAGTAGTTTTTAGCACATGCCTTATCTTATGGGTTTAAACAATGCCTTAAAGTGTGACTTCAACCCTAAATTAACATAACTCTTCCTCCACAACACGTAACCCTTAACTTAACTCCAAATACATAACCTTTAACCTAACCCTAATACTTAACTCTCGCTTAACCTTACACTTAAAGTGAGTCTTTACTTTTAAACCTCCACTCAACACTAAACCCACATGTAAACCCTCACCTTGTAAAACAATCCATTCAGTTTAAAATAGAAATTAAAGGCAAAACATTTGTGTGTACATATTTAAAAAAAACCCATTATATACACCTTTTTTTGTAAGTTATTACATTCCATCTGTTCTCAGCTGCATAAGAGCTGAGGGAGGAGAAACAGCAGTACACTGATTTTCTCAGTGTGTCAACAAAAATGTGATCTTTGGAGGAGAGCACAGTGAGTTCCCAGCATAGCTAGAGAACTGACACGCTTTCCTCTCCTGCCTGGTGTGGTCACTTTTTCATAGGAAAGCATAAGGACTGGCAGGAACACCAGGGATTTCACACAAGGAAGCAATACAAAGAGAACAGGATACTGTTTTCCTACAAGTACATGGTACAGCAGGCATATATCAGAAATATGTTGGGTTTACATATTCTTTAACATGCAATGTAAACCTGTAAGGTCTTATTCTAACCTTAATCTAAGTTAAACTTAAAGTGGACCTATACTCATAAAGTGAATAGATCCATTGAATGATGAGATTTCCAAAATATAATTAGATGTATTGTTATCAAGCACCTAGATTATGACCAAAGGCAATATAATGATTAAAACTTACAAAGATATTGGAAAATCTCTGCAGTTGAGGTAGGACTATTTAATTTTTTTCTGTGAAAAGAAAGAGATCCTGTCCTAGCACTTGGCTTAAAGGTGTTTGTTCTCCTGGTCATAAAAGGCAGTTCTGATCCACTCAGTGATGAGTTAGCACCAACGTTGGGCATAAGAATAAGAATAACATACATATGTAACAACCTCTTATTACCAATAATAGAACTGCAGACATTATAGTATCGTATGTGAATTTGATGCAATATCTTATTCAGCCACAAGAGGCCACTAGCAACAGTTCCAGATCCAGCTCTATGATCGGCTTGGCACAGGAAGTCTAGGAGGGAGGACAGGAGAATAAAGGGAAGGAGAGAGACGATTTGGTGAGGGGAGGTGAAGGTCAGTGCGGAGGGGCTGGCGAAAAGAGGAACCCGTTGTCATTGTTGGACACCAGAGACAGCGCTGCAGGACCTTAAAGGACTGAGATGAGGCTGAACAGTTGAACTGAGTGAAAAAGATCATATAGGATGTGAGTACTGCTGTCTGCAACTCCCTCCATGAGGTCAGTGTTACTCTGCTGAGTCGCCATTTTAGAGACACACTGACACAGAGAGAGATACCCAGTGGAATTTCCCGCCAAGTTGCTGTACTGATTTTACCAGCACCAGAGACTAGTAAAGTGTGTGTTGTCTTCCTCGGTTGTCTGAATACATATATCGGAGACAGTGAAATTACAGAGGAATCCCTAAATGAGAGATAGGTGCTGAATTGAGAACAAGCCATTTACCCAGGATTGCTACTGTATTTTTCAAAGACATTTTTGTAGGATTTGCTGATGAAATAAGCCACATTCTGTTTAACAGTTCACCTATGTTAAAAAGAGCTCCAACAGGCCCCATCTAGAGACTGCATTTTTGGAACTTTTGTTCTGGTCAGATATCAGAAGACAAGGGGAGTGTTTTGGCACTCATTATAGTTAAGTGCTGGTAACTATTTTAAACATTTATATTTGTTAATATATGTGTTTGGTATAGGACATCTTATGTCCATAAGTTAATATACATGATTATCCAATACGATTACTAAGATTCACTACGCTTAGAGTCATAGGTGATATTTACACCCTGTTTCTAGATGGAATAAATCCCCCAGGGAAATTTTATCTCTTAAAGCCAGTGTGTGTTTCATTGGATTCTGCTGTGTCGTCAGTTCAGGTAAGAGCTGTGAAACCCACATCATATACCAATAAATTGCTAACACCTACGAGTGTGCTACACATAAAACAGGGAGGAAGACCATTACCCTGACACTCTGAGATGATAGCCTGAAGATGACTCCAGGGCCTAGACCATAGCCAACTACAGCACTCTGAATGACTTGGACACCTATGGCATAGCGTGCAAGAGGGACTACATAACAATGCTGTACTACATTGTTGCCCTTCATATCTTGATAACAATGAAACAAATGAAACAGTAGGACTATGTTTGGATAACCCAATAATCTTGAGCCAACACCTCCCATGCTACAATATGGGAATACTATAACTATATTGACTATGTGACTTTATTCTTTCATACAAAGCAAATGTTAAATGTTGTCATATGTAATGACATATGATCACTCTGTACTTCTTTTGAAATAATTAAAGCGAATCTAAAGGTTAATTTTTTTATTTTTTTTAAACAACAAATATGCTATGCTTACCTAGTGTGTAGTGGTTTTGCACAGAGCAGCCCTGATCCTCCTCTTCTTGTTTCCCCCACAGGCTCTCCTGGCCCCTCCCTCCTGTCGGGTGCCCCCACAGCAAGAAGCTCGCTATGGGGGCACCCACTGCTCTGTGTGTCCATTCACACAAGGAGCCGCAGCTTAGCCCCACCCCTTCTCTCTCCTCATTGGCTGTGATTGACAGCAGTGGAAGCCAATGACTATGCAGAGACCCGGGACAGCCGAGGCTGTCGTACACATTGCTGGATCACGATGAGGCTCAGGTAAGTATTGAGGGGGCTTGGGGAACTGCTGCACACAGAAGGTTTTTTACCTCCATGCATACAATGCATGAAGGTATAAAAACCTTGAGCCTTTACAACCACTTTAATAAAACCATTGGAAATAAAAAGGAGGAAAAGTAGATATTTGCACTTCTTTAGTTGTGAAAATTTGACAGTTGCATTGAATACTGAGGGAAATCTTCTTTGCTTCAGATTTGCTATGCCAGCCACATAACCATCTGCTTATAGGGTTAGTTCACCGAAAAATCTGCCTATGCAGATAGGGGTGTCTGTACATAAAAGCAAACTGTGCTGACTAAAGTTGAATAATGCCCTTGCTATAGGTGTAGGCCATTTACATACCTCCTGAAGCCTGACTGGAATACTCCCAGGACGTTGCTAGGACATTGTTAAGTGAAACCTAATCATTGCTGCTCACCTCCACCATCATAGGATTGAGCTCTTAAACACTGAGCACAGAGCTACTGCATAAGGGAAGAGAAAGCACATGTGAGGGGATTTGAATCAGGGAAAGAGCTCACTCCTGTGATGGTGGATGGACCTGGATGGTGTGAGCAGTAAGGACCAGGCCTCACTTAGCAACATCCTATCCTAGTTTCATGAGCTATGTAAATGGTCTACACCTACAGTATAACAAGAGCATTATTCAACTTTAGTCAGAGCAACTTTGTTTGTTTTTATCTACACACACCCCTTACCTGCTTAGGAAGTTTTTTGTAAAGGCGAACCAACCCTTTAAAAGAGTTATGCGTACTCTCTCCTTTATATGTACTTGTAGGGATCTGCTGCCCTCTACTGTCTGTATTTGTATGTGGGTGCACCTCTTACTGTCATAGAGCTATCTATGTATATCACTTCCTTGCCCTGCAAGCTGGGTCAGAAACCCCAGACTGGAGGACTTTGATATCTTTATAAAGAGGAGATTACAGGAAATAGAGACAAAACTGAGCCACATGACCTTACACACACATGAGCTTTTGTTTCTTCTGTATTTCACCCAGACCAGAAGTAGAGACTATTAGGCAAGTATTCCTATGTTCTAATAGTTTATATGCAGCTGACCATAGCTTTTTGAGTGTGTATCTGAATCCTTGTGACACACGTATCTCTGTCTTATTGTTATTATCTCATATGCACAGTGCCAGATAGCTAGGTCTGTCCTGTATGTGCAGTGGTCACCTTCCAGTATATTAGTAGGTGAATGTGTTTTTGCAATAGAGTTTATATGCAGCTCCTATTATTTTAGTTAATCCTGTCCCTCCTGGTCTAGGATTCTGTAGCTAGTATTTGCTCAGGGCTCAATAGCCAGCATAGGGTAGATATTAGGCATCCAGTGGCCACTTGGTAAATAGGTCTGCTTTTATGGCAAATTAGAAGCTACTAGGGACTAAGGTGCAGAGTAGATAGGCTGACTCTGGGTTCTAGTATCACACCATTGATTCTGCTGGTGAGAAGCTTTGTTTCAGGCTGGTCGACCAATGGTTGGAGAAATCCCAGATCACTGCAGATTCTGTCTTCTGGTCTTTGGCACTGCATTCTGATCTTCATCAGGGGCCCCAGCAACTGGACTTTGTTGCAACATTCACCTGGAGATATCTTTATTAATAACTATATATACCCAAATATACAGTATGTGCACAATTCCAGCAGGACTCCTGTTGGCACAGCACAGTGGCTAAATGGTTATCACTTAGTTATAATTTGCTGGTATTTCCTATTTCTACATTGGATGTATGTTCTATTATTAATCTTTTATAATATAAAGCTCATATTACCATTTTTTTTTGCTCCATAAGACGCACTTTTTTCCTCCCGAAAAATGGGGGGAAATGTCTGTGTGTCTTATGGAGCGAATATAGAGAGAGGCCGGCCCAGTATTCCCCCTTTCTGCAGTCTCTGGTCATCTCCTGTAGTACATCCGCAGTCTCTGGTCATCTCCTGTAGTACATCCGCAGTCTCTGGTCATCTCCTGTACTATATCCGCAGTCTCTGGTCATCTTCTGTAGTACATCCGCAGTCTCTGGTCATCTCCTGTACTATGTCCGCAGTCTCTGGTGATCTCCTGTACTGTGTCCGCAGTCTCTGGTCATCTCCTGTACTGTCTGCAGTCTCTGGTCATCTCCTGTAGTATGTCCGCATTCTCTGGTCATCTCCTGTACTATGTCCGCAGTCTCTGGTCATCTCCTGTACTTTGTCTGTAGTCTCTGGACATCTCCTGTACTATGGCCGCTGTCTCTGGTCATCTCCTGTAGTATGTCCGCAGTCTCTGGTCATCTCCTGTACTGTGTCCGCAGTCTCTGGACATCTCCTGTACTATGTCTGCAGTCTCTGGTCATCCCCTGTGCTATGTCCGCAGTCTCTGGTCATCTCCCGTACTATGTCTGTAGTCTCTGGTCATCTCCTGTACTATGTCTGCAGTCTCTGGTCATCCCCTGTGCTATTTCCGCAGTCTCTGGTCATCTCCCGTACTATGTCTGTAGTCTCTGGACATCTCCTGTACTATGGCCGCAGTCTCTGGTCATCTCCTGTAGTATGTCCGCAGTCTCTGGTCATCTCCTGTACTATGTCCGCAGTCTCTTGTCATCTCCTGTATTGTGTCCGCAGTCTCTGGTCATCTCCTGTAGTACATCCACAGTCCCTGGTCATTTCCTGTACTGTCTGCAGTCCATTGGTTCAGAATATTATTTTTTTTGTTTTCTTACTCTAAAACCTAGGTGCGTCTTATGGTCAGATGCGTCTTATGGAGCAAAAAATACGGTATTTACATACTGGTGTGCATCCCCCTCCTCCCCCCCCCCCAAAAAAAAGCTACATACTAATACTACATACCTTCTTTTTGTGGAATGAAACAAAGAGGAGTAGAGGAAGCAAAGCCCAGCTCATTATTTACAGTGACCCATACTGCAATTTGTTTGCTAAAATGGTAGTTGCCACGGGAAATAGTGCAGAAATTCTGTCTGACTGTTGGAGTGCAGTTAAATTCACTCTTTGCAGGTATCACACATTGTTCCGCAGACCTGTGCAAAACACAGATAAATATTAGCAACTGTATAACCTTAAAAATGAATGGGAAATAAAATAGGTACATTTGTGTCCGGGCGGTATGTGCTGTCAGATGACTTACTTTGAAACTGAAAGTGTGACATTGGTTGTCAGGAGGGAGTCTTCTCCAGGCATCCATGTGCAGGTCACAGTACTATCTGAAGGCTTCAAAAAACAGCTCAGGTTGGTGGGTGGAGATGGTGGATCTGCAATTCACATTATGATAATCATTTATTGACACAGATGGATGCAATAATAAAAAAATACAAAGCATTTTCATATTGTGGTTTGGTATCACAAATTGCACTCACAGAAGTGAATAGATTTGCTACTAGGAAATAGAATTCATTTTAGTGTACGCTTATCAGCCATATTAAGGAAATAGTGAAACTCTTGTAAAGATGGCAGCACATGGCCAGGTTTTTCAAGTCTTTAAAGTTTTTTTTGGAGTCTTGGTGCAATGCCCAGTACATACTTTTACATTTTAAAGGGTAAATCGACTTTTGTGGTAAAAAAAATATATATAAAAAAAATAATAAAATAAGATAATGTATACAATTGCTACTCAAGTCATATTGCAATTGAATGTTATTAAAAATGGCCTTTCCCTTTCAATCTGCAGCACTGTAATTTTCTGTAAAATGCAGTGCAATATGACTACCTGGAGGCATTCTGTACACTGACATTAACAACAGGGAATAGTTCCTACTACTGACACCAACAGTGGGGCACTATACCTGGCACTGACACCAAAGATAAGACACCATTCCTCCCACTAACACTAATGATGGGGCACTATTCCTCCCACTAACACCAATGATGGGGCACTATTCCTCCCACTAACACCAATGATGGGGCACTATTCCTCCCACTAACACCAATGATGGGGCACTATTCCCCCCAATAACACCAATGATGGGGCACTATTCCTCCCACTGACACCAATGATGGGGCACTATTCCTCCCACTAACACCAATGATGGGGCACTATTCCTCCCACTAACACCAATGATGGGGCACTATTCCTCCCACTGACACCAATGATGGGGCACTATTCCTCCCACTGACACCAATGATGGGGCACTATTCCTCCCACTGATACCAATGATAAGACACTCTTCCTCCCACTCACACCAATGATGAGGCACTATTCCTCCCACTGACACCAATGATGGGGCACTATTCCTGCCATTGATACCAATGATGGGGCACTATTCCTCCCACTGACACCAATGATGGGGCACTATTCCTCCCACTGATACCAATGATAAGACACTCTTCCTCCCACTCACACCAATGATGGGGCACTATTCCTCCCACTAACACCAATGATGGGGCACTATTCCTGCCACTAACAACAATGATGGGGCACTATTCCTCCCACTAACACCAATGATGGGGCACTATTCCTCCCACTGACACCAATGATGAGGCACTATTCCTCCCACTAACACCAATGATGGGGCACTATTCCTCCCACTGAGACCAATGATGAGGCACTATTCCTCCCACTAACACCAATGATGGGGCACTATTCCTCCCACTGAGACCAATGATGGGCACTATTCATCCCACTAACACCAATGATGGGGCACTATTCCTCCCACTAACACCAATGATAAGACACTATTCCTCCCACTGAGACCAATAATAAGACACTATTCCTCCCACTCACACCAATGATGGGCACTGGCCAAGGTCCGGCCCCTTTAGGTCTGAAGGACAGTAAACTGGCCCTTTGCTTAGAAAGTTTGGAGACCCCTGCTCTAAAGTATAACTAAAGGCAAACCTTTGCAAAGGTATTAGAACGCCTGTCAATTTTTGTTTTTTTTTTTGCAATCTGTACCTCTGTTAGGGAGATTAATCATCTCTATTTGTCCTGTTTACCATTATCGTTGAAAGTGAAAGTAAAAGAAAATTGCAAATTTTGGGTTCTCCCCAGAAAAGTAATCTTCCAATGGGGACACAAGCTCTGCTAACCTGGGGTCGCCAAGGAATTCCTGTAATTTCCAGGGATTTTCTCTCAATACTTGTTTGGCTATGGGACAGGAAGTGAAGGAAATTCTCCACAATGGGAAACAGATGGCGAAAAAAAATCTGACAGGAGTTATAACCTTTCTTTACTCTATCCAAAATGGAAAAAAGAAGTTTTGCCTATAATTCTACTTTTAAGTGTTTCATGTTAAGCATATGAAGGGGTGATAGATCCTGACAGTATTTGGGATCGGTTTACTACCACAATGCAGTCTTCTCCAGTTGATGGGGTCAGGTCAAAAGCATAGAAGTGAGTGTTTGTGGGTTGCATATTGTGGTCCTCCACAGGTTTTTACATGCTGAATCTGTGTGGGAGAAGAATTCAGTTCCTGGAAGTGAACAGGCAGGGCTGGCAAACAAGTACCTGGTTGTTAAAGTGTTACTAAACCCAGGCCCCTGCATTCACTATATCTGGTCTCCCACAGTAAGTGCTAAAACTGCTAAATACCTTTCCTTATCAGCAGTATATACTGTAGCAGTCTTATGACTACTATCAGTGTCCAGCAGAGCACTGGTTAAAGCTTGTAGGAGGAGTTTTCATTCTCCTCTGACTGTCCTAGGAGGCTGCATAACCCCTGATTCTCTGTCTGGACAGTGCTGCCGATCACATACAAGAAAACAATACTAGTAATACACACCAAACAGAGCATGTGCAGCTTGCCCACAAAGCTATGTTCTATTAGCAGATGGACTGGGGACTTTGGAAGAAGAGGTGGATCAGAGAAGACAGGATCAAATAACCTTTTTACACGATGCGGAGGATTAACCCCTTAAGTTCCACAGTGAATACAGTGCATGGTTTACTGCATATACAGACTGATTTTACTGTTGTGGGTTTAGTAGCACTTTAAGTTAGCAGTCCTCACACTCCAAGTATGGGCTTCATGCACAGCTCACCATATATTTACAGTACCACTCTGTGTCATGATGATTTGATTCCCGCGCACATGCACAGGAGTGAGGACATTGCAACCTGGCCATTTAAACAGCCTAACAGACCAAGCCCAGAAGGAAGACCATGGGAAGATTGAAGCACCTGTGACCAACGGGAGCACTTACAGCGCAGTCCTGGAGATGATCATTTGACAGGTAAGTCTGCCATAAAATGCTAAAATGCTGTGTATTCTACCACATTATGGCTACCAGCTCCTCTGGGCCCATTTATAAAAGAAATATTTCCGTTCCATTTTAGGCTCTGCCAACTGCTGTCTCTCATCCATTGAAAGTCCCTTAGTTAACCAATAAAGGTACTTATATTGGACAGCGGATTTATAGTTCATGGGTCATAGGCTAGAATCGTGGGGTGACTCCTCAGCTAGGATTTTTATTATTTAAAATTTTGGCTGACGGGATCAAGTTAAATTCATCCTGTGTCAAAATGATGTGTCTACCTCCACCGGTTTCAAAAGCCATTGCAATTATACTGTATATACCTATCATTTACATCTATTAACCGCTTGCCCGCCACCCTATAGTAGAACTACTGCTACAGGGTGGCAGGGATGCTCAAAATCACTTATATATACATGATTTGCATTTCCGGGTAGGGGGTGCGTGCGCGCGCTGCCCTACCCGAGCCGCCATTGGCGGCTAGGGATGTCAATCACCAGGTCCCTGACAGAGTTTCCCCACCACCACCCGACGTATGCCGTGTAGAACTGACGGGCCAGATCTGTGTGTAAACAACACAGGTCTCTCCTGCCAGCAAGAACATACTGCTGTGAATTTCTCTGCAGAGCAGAGTAAAACAGCACACAGTACACAGTTAACCCTTTGATCGCCCAAAAGTTAACCCTTTCCTACCCATTGTCATTAGTACAGTGTCAGTGGTTTTTATTAGCACTGATCACTGTATTAGTGTCACTGGAGATGTCAGTGGCAGTTAGTCAGTTCCCCCCCCAGTGTCAAAATGCCTGCCGCAGTCCCACTATAAGTCACTGATTGCCGCCATTATTAGTGTAAAAAAAAATCTAAATCAAAATTCAAAGATGTAGCAGAATAAATTTTGGTCTAAATTTATGATTTTTTTAATTGGATATGTTTTATAGCAAAAAGTAAAAAAATATTGTTTTTTTTTCAAAATTGTCAGAATTTTTTAATTTATAGTGCAAAAAAAAAAACCGCACAGCTGATCAAATACCACCAAAAGAAAGCTCTATTTGTGGGGAAAAAAGGATATAAATTTTATTTATGTACAGCATTGCATGACCGCACAATTGTCAGTTAAAAGTATCGCAAAAAATGGCCTAGTCGGGAAGGGCGGTAAATCCTCTGGAGGGCAAGTGGTTAACTGGTGTAACAGCATCTTGGGTAATGCACGTGCATAAGAATAAATGAGCCTTTACAGTTTTTTTTAAAACACACAAAAGTGCAAAGTTGTGGACCATGGTTATATAGGAAAGGCTGGGATTTTTACTTGAAATGCACAATGGACAAGATCACTATATAAAGAAAAATATTTTATTGAATATACTTAAAGCTCAACCAGGAAGAATACAAATATCCCCTACAATGGGGCTGGGTCTGCAAGGGTTCATTACTCACTTTTGTCTAGGATGACAAAAAGATTTACTTACCTGGTACTCCGCTACTCCCCTCAGCTAGACAGGTCCTCACAGTGTCTGCACCCCTGTCCCCCACCCACCAGTCTAGGGTCTTGATGTCATCAAGACCAGAGCAGGGTCCATAGCCTTTTCTCTGGATATGAGGATGTCAAGGGAAATTCTGCTGCTGGTTTAGGATTAGGTAAGTAACTGTCTGTCCTCCCCTCTAGACAAAGTGAGCAGTTAACATTTGCAGTGCAGGCACAGATTCACTACAAGGGATAATTTCTAGTTTGCCCAGAGTTGGGCTTTAACTGTTTAGATAACAAACAAATCACAGGGGTTCCAAACCCACTGAAAAACCAATTTAGTTAGTGATGAGCTGATGGTCATTTTATCACATATGCTTTCATCCTGATTGAGGCTCACAAAATAGGGTGCAGCCCCTTTAAATACACTTGCAGCAAAGTTATATTAGATTGTATCTACCTGATGCTGTATTTATATGATAATAAAATCTTTTGAGACCTGTGTACAGATGGGAGAGCACAAAAAAAGAAAAGGAAAAGTTTAATTCATCGCTATAAATGCCCTATCCACATATTATTAATAAGTAGCAGAAATACGGTGTGTATTATAATATAAGTCCGTCTTGTAATGTGAAACAACAAAAAAATCATGCATGCCAGTGGGAGGAGCCTAACGGACCGTGCGGTGACGTCATTTCTGGCGTCGGCGCCATCTTGGTCCACCTTTCATAGTGAGGATCCACACAAGCCAGTACACCCATGGTGTGGTGTAAATGTGTTTGTTCAACCACCCAAATGTGAGTAGTACCAGCTGTGTGGCATGATTAAAGGCTTTGCAGTTTTACACTATGTGGATCTCTTTTTGTCCTATATGGGGTACTTATGGAGTAATTGCATACTAAACATCTGGAGGCACCAAGTGGTAATCAGTACCCATCAGAGGAGGAAGTATCACCATCATTGCTGAAGAGACCCCCAAGGTGCTGTGGGAGGATTACCTAAGAGGCATTTATCTGGCTCATTGGTCCTGCGGGGCCTGGGCAGGAAGGTGAGGGGGCACCCCTGTCATTGTGGATTCACATTTGAAGCTGGGAGCACCTGCATGATTTTTTTGTGTGTTTCACATTACAAGACGGACTTATATTATAATACTGGGAGGACACACAGTATTTGTGCTACTTATTAATAATATGTGGATAGGGCATTTATAGCGCTGCACTACTTTACCATTTTATTTCTCTACTGTGTTTGGTGCCAGGGTTGTGTCACCTAAGTGCTGGCAGCTTAGATTTATTACTATTAATAGCGCAGGAGTAATATTCATTTAAAGTTTTATTCATGGTATCTAAAATTGCAGACTTACTGCCAGCTCTTATGAGAATTTCATCCATTAATTGAACTCCTTCACTGTTGTCCACATAACATTGAAGCAGTCCTGAAGTTTTGTTGAAGCTGCGGATATACACAGATGAATTGTTTCCATGAACATTCATATACTGAGCCTCAGGTAGAAGATCATTGTCCAGCTTCCATACCACTGCTCCTCTTCCTGTACGAGGGCAATAGGAAGAGCAAGAAGCCAACAAAGGGGAACCAAGCTGAATTACAGAGGAATCTATAGTAATGCGACAAGCCTGGGTATCTGCCAAGAGAAAAAGTTGTATGTTATTATTATCATTGTAGAATTATCCATCTGTCTATAGAACCCTCCTAGATGGGTACTAAGAAAAGTAGATTATAGCTGGTTCCTCTGCTTAACAGGAGAACTGTTAGGAAAATCGTATTAGGATTTCTGCTTAAAAGAGAGGTGCAATTGTTGGTGGTCCTTGCTCAGTGCTGCTTGTTTTACCCCTGACTTCCTCTGTATCCAAGTACCTGTTGATATAGGAAGGTTCTGGATGTATAGGTGGAACTCATAAAGAATGTGAATATGAATATTAATGGCACTTCAACCAATCCCAGGGAGTGCAGCCCTGAGGAATGCTGGGAGAGGGTATTTATTCTTTGGGCATACTGAGCCCTGGGTCTTTCATGGAGAGGATTGTACCAGCCTGAGGGAAGGCATACTGCCTCACCAGGCACCTGCTGCCATATGGCCTCAGGCAGGTAATCCCAGTTCTTCAGTAAGCTACATGAGCGGAGCTGTCTTGTATCACTGGAGGGCATTGGTTGGAAGATTGGAAGAAGGCTACCATTCTGTCCTTGGGCCTTGTGAGTACAGACTCTGTGGGATCTTGGGGACTCTGTGTGCTTTGCTACCCCTCTGGTGCTTTATACTCAACGTGGGTCTAAAACAAGGGGACCCCAGCTAGTGTCCTGAAGAGCATTGTACATTTAACTCTCTTACTAACAGTGGGACTTTGCCAGAGGCGTAGCTGGGGGGGGGGGGCAGGGGGGTAGATATGTACCTGGGAGCCAAGGTACAGGGGCGCCAAAATGAGGCTTACAACCAGGGGCGTATTTGCTGCGAGGCAAACAAGGCGTTTGCCTAGGGCGGCACTTTTTAGGGGGGTGGTGTAGTGCCGCCACTCCCCTTCCAACGGAAGGGACACTTAGTACAGGGGCGGGCAGCGGGCTGCTGTGTCTTACCTGGCTCTGTGTCCCAGTCCCACAACGATCCAGTCCAGGAGGCGCTGCTGGAGGAGGGGTAGAGAGGTCCGCAGGTCCTGTGTCTTCTTTTCCCTGGATGTGATGTGTGGGCGGGATGACATGCTGCCCCTGTCATCTGGCCACACCCTCAGGATCACTGGACAGCCTATGGCAGCTTGTACCTCCCTGTGCAAGCTCCGCCTCCTCACCGGTGATTGGGTGCTAGAACTGTAGTTCAGAAAAGGCAAACAGGTGGCCAATCACCTGTGAGGAGGCGGAGCTTGGAGAGGAGCCGAGCGGCAGTGCGAAGATCGAGTGAGGAAGTGGCTGGAGCAAGTGAAGAAGACAGCTGACCGGTAAGTGTGCCGTGCAGATGGTGCTGCTGCAACCAGGTATGCTGGCTGTGAATGGGAGAGGGAAGGAGCCTAGGCTGGAGCAGGGGTCAGCAAGGTAAGTGTCATTGGTGTCAGTGGGAGGAATAGGGCCCCATCATTGGTGTCACTGATGTGATTAAACGGGGAGGGGGGCTGGGGCACCAATTTTATAGTTCGTCCCCGGGCGCAAAATATCCTAGTTACGCCTCTGGACTTTGCTGCTACTTAGGGAAGTTCTGTCCTCAACTGTCTTACTTCTTGAGTATCCTTCAAAAATCCTAATCCCTATTCAAGTTCTCTAATAATAAAACAGCAAAAACAACAACCCCTAAATTGAATATTGAAGACAACAGCACCTGGCTGTGAAACTACCTTATGCCTAGCTAAGGGCAAAATTAGGGAAGACCTAGACATAACCTCAGTGGCTCCTTCAGGGGGGTAAGTGCTACATATCTATCTGCCTATCTATCTAAAGAGAAGTAACATGACCTGGCCAACTGTAGCAGGATCAAATGACAATGATTTCAGTATTACATGGTACAATTTAATTTCAACTGGATATTACAAACTAAAATGAAAATATGAGCAACACAAAAGGATAGTGCAGTGAAACAGTGAATAGCACGTTTAATAAGCACATCCTTTCAATGTACCTTTACCTATATCGCAAGCAAACACATTTTAGTCAAAGTGCAGGAATGTACCAAGATAGCATCAAGGTGACTCAAACAATACTCAGAATTAACTTTATTTATTACAGGTACTTATACAGCACCGTCAATTTACACAGCACTTTACATATATTGTACATCCACATCAGTCCCTAACCCTCAAGGAGCAAACAATCCAAGGTCCCTAACTCACATTCATACATACTAAGGCCAATTTAGACAGGAGCAAATGAACCTACCAGCATGTCTTTGGAGTGTGGCAGGAAAGCCACACAATCACAGGAAGAACATGCATTGTGCTGCTGGTGACTAAATACTAAAGTATTTACTAAGTATTTCTTATTAATAAAGTTGCAACTTTTTTTGGTTTGTAAGGTCAGCACCACCACATAACTTGAGGGTTTTGGAAGACGGTCTGCCTAATTGTGTGCTAGATTTATCAGTTTTGCAACTTTTCCATCTCCTATATTGGGGCTAGAGGTGGCCATACATGGATTAAAATTCAGCTGGTTCAGGGGCCAAATCACATTGGCAGCTGTTTAGGGATGCACACAATGAGCATTTATAAATTAGACAACCACGACCTTGTGTAGTATAGCCCTTGATGTGAGCAACTGCACATTTTAAAGTGACGATACTATCTGAAAACTGGGGACTAAATACTAAAGTATGAGGTCAAGTGACATGCATCTGCGTTCACATCAATCAATTATATTTAGGAGATATTGAAAATAAAAGAACAGATTCTTCACTTGTAAGGATGGTGGAAGTGAACATAAATGGCCTTCACTCAAGCTCAAATCATGCCCAATGAATGAAATTATAATTTTCCTTACCTTTGAGCAGCAAGAGAAGTAAAGTCCCCTCCAGCAGCAATATACTGTGTTTTTTCTGCATTTCCTCAATATTCTGGCCCCGTTATCTGCCAGAGAAAAGTTAGTCTAGGTAAAGGACTGCTCACCAAGCAGTGATGAGAAGAAACGCAACAATAAAACCAAAAATGCATGGAAGTGCTGAATATATCAACAGAATTAAAGGGATACATATGAAGGGGCTGTTAAAATAAAAAACAACATGTTGGAGTAAAGCAGGAACTCTATAGGATAATAAGCGAGGTATAGCAAATATGTCACTGGCAAAACATTGCTGCCTAAAAAACTACTCATATAACATGGGTTTTAATTTCAGTGCTAAATTTTACATACAGTATTTGTGTACTGTGGTCGTGTGCTTTATACAACTCTTCCACTCCAAGTTTAAAATCATCGTCTCTCAGGTCTTCTGTGGCTTACTGTTCATGAAGATAATATATTTAACACCTGAAAGTCTTTCACTGCTTTTGGCAGCAATGTACCAATCATCCCTTTTAAAAAATCACTACATTACCAGGTTGAAGATCTGTAAAGGAAAATAGCTTCCAACTGTCCCTTATTTGAAAGGACCAACAACCTATTTTCCTCAATTGTCCAACGTTTTCATCTAATGTATGGACCTTTTTTTAAAAAACACATCACTTGATTACCAAATGTTTTATACTACCTTTACTGTCTATCAAATGATTGTGTTGAGTAGGGAGCCATCTTTTGGGTATTCACTGCAACTGCAGCCTATGTTTTTATTCCTTTCAAACATGAACAGGAAGTTATTTCTATTTTGTTCATAAAGTTTATCTACAAATCACTGCTGTGCCATTTCAGCTTCCAGAAGAACAACATCAATGAAGCTCACCTCTTTTTCCCTTTGATACATATATGATTGTAAGTCTATTCATTGTTAAAGTTATGATACATCTAGATTGCAATATTATGTATTTGATGTGGATTTGAAAGTATGCTGTCTGCAAAGAAATGTGTTATTGTACGCATTTGTAAGAGACATGTGTAAAAGCATGAATAACAATATAGTGTAGCGCAACAAAGTAATATCTCATATAAGAAAACTATCAAAAACAATAATTAAAATCCCATGAAAAAAGCCTCTTATAAAACCCCTGTGCAATGTGTATTAAATAAATCTTCTCTCTTCTTTAGTGTCAACCATGTCACCACCATTAGGTGCAAAACCTGCTCACCTCACTTTTTAACCTCATCAATAGGTTTCTATGCGCTCAACATACGCGGACACACTTGTGTATACCCTCTGTGGTCTTCCTCCAGCTCCTCTACCGGCACCGCCACACTCTTTCAGCTGACGTTCTCATATAATATGTATTATGGAATACAGAAAGGTGGAACCATAGTGCTCTCTATATATAAAACAATTTATTAGCGCCCAGATTAAAAACACTTGCAAGTCAGCATATAATGTATATTTTGTTACATGGCTCACCACCGCGCTCTCCCGGATGGTCATCAATTCAAAATGTCTAGGGCTCAGCTCTAGGGTGGAGGAGCCCAAAACACAGATGGGGGAGGACAGAAGAGGAGGTTTGGGTCTGCTGTGTACAAAACCATTGCACAGAGCAGGTAAATATACAATGTTATTTAAAAAAAAAAGATTTACAATCACTTTAACCGCCATATAAGGAAATGACGGGCGCAATTTGGTTCTCTCGTTCTGGGAGGACGTCATACGATGTCCTCCCACTGTAACTGCACGTGCATGCCCCCGGGGGCGCGCAGCGTGGCGATCGGTGGTGTGCTGAGTACCGATCAACGGTAAAAGCCGAAGACCTCGGCTCTGTCATGTGATCAGTTGTGTCCAATAACAGTTGATCGCATGTAAATAAGGAAATGCCGGTTATCTGCATTTCTCTCCTCTCGAGCTGTCACGCTGACAGCTCGTGAGGAGAGAAGAGCTGGTAATTGGCATTCCTCGGAGGGGACATGTACACTGATCATCAGGGCACTGATGATCAGTGTGCCCTGATGATCTGTGTAGCCCCAGCAATACCACCTCTCAGTGCCCATCAATGCCAGCTGTCAGTGCTCATCAATGCCACCTGCCAGTGCCCATCAGTGCCACATCAATGCCACATATCAGTACCTACCAGTACACATCAATGCCACATATCAGTGCCCATCTGAGCTGCCTTTCAGTGCCAGTCAGTGCCACCTATCAATGCCAGTCAGTGCTGCCAATCAGTGCCACCTGTCAGTGCCAGTCAGTGCCTCCTACACAGTGCCAGTCAGTGCCACCTAACAGCGCCAGTCAGTGCCACCTATCAGTGTCAGTTAGTGCCGCCTATCAGTGCCATATATGAGTACTGCCTTTCAGTGCCCATCAGTGAAGCCTGTCAATGCCCATCAGTGCCATCTACCAGTGCCTCCTCATCAGTGCCCATCAGTTCCGTCTATCATTGCCCATCACTGCAGCCTCATTAGCGCACATCAGTGAAGGAGAAAAATCACTTATTTACAAAATTTTATAACAGAAACTAAGAAAAAATGTTTTTTTTTTTAATTTTCAGTTGTTTTTGGTTTGTTTAGCAAAAAATAAAAAACCCAGAGGTGATTAAATACCACCAAAAGAAAGCTCTATCTGTCTCAAAAAAAGATACAATTTGCATATGGGTACAGTGTTGCATGACCGCGCAATTGTTGCATGACCGCGCATTCAAACTGCGACAGCGCTGAAAGCTGAAAATTGGCCTGAGCAGGAAGGGGTATAAGTGCCCGGTAGGCTAGTGGTTAATCTTATGATCTTGGGTTGAATTCCTTGAATTCCAAAAGGGTTCATTTCATCAGCTTCAATGTGTGTTTACTTTAAAGTGTGTTTACAATTCTCTTGTTTACTTTGCCTATTAGCCTTTGTTTCTACATAACCACAGAATGAAGTTACACATACTGTATTGCCTCCAGGGGCCTCCTTAATGAATGGGTGGGTGCTTGTCAGCTCTGGAGAGGAGATCTTCAGCTTCATGAATTAAGGAGATGGAGAGAGTTTAGGATACAGGAGCCCAATCACATGTGGCACCAACCCAGAGGAGGGAGCTGTTCCAGTGTTAGCTGACAAGCATCCACCCATCCATTAAGGAGGCCTCTGGCTGGATTCCATACACACTGTAAGGGACCACCTGGCGGTACCACTAGCACTCCACTGAATAGGCGTCCCCAGCGCACGGAATCTAAGTCCCAGGGTGCTTGTTCACCAGGGCCCCTGATGGTGGGGATGGACTTGGAGCTCCCCGAGACCAGGTCGTGACTACTGGGTGCGTCCGTCAGTGGTAGTAGTATGCGCCAAGGGCTCCCACGGGGAAGAGTCTGATGTGAGGAGGTCAGAAGACCCCACTGCAAGGGATGGATGGATGAGCAAGGTCAGACGGGCCGGGTCGGTAACAGAGAGGACGGCAAGGTACAAGGCAGCGGGCATAGAATGGTCGGGTCACACGCCAGGTCAGCAACAGCAGGTCAAATCCAATCAGGGGCATTCAGGAGAGAGGTCAGGCAAAGCAAGGGTCAGAACAGGAGAAAGCAGCAAGGTCAGGTATAATCCGGGTCAAAACTTACAAAGGGTACAGGTTCACAGGTTCACAGGATGCAGGGAAGACCAGAAGGCACTGAATGACAGCTCAGGGCCATTTAAATATCCCGCCCTGCGCTGCCATTGGTGCCCAGCGGGCGGCCGCTGCTTCTACTGCGCATGCGCGAACTCGAACGCCGCGGCCGGCCCGGACCTAGTGCCCGTGTCCCTGCACAGGGCGGTGCACTGCGCCTGCGCCGGGACCATCGCGGCAGGGATCGAGGAGATCCCTGACACACACACACCAAGGGAGACGTCTCTGTAGCTGCCTACCATCCAGAGGGAGGAGAGTCTGTTAAAACGGCCCAACTTATCCATCCCATCCTGGTCATACTAATTATATGCATATTTAAAGATACGCATCTGGGAGTGCGTATTTTTACTATTCACTGGCATGCCACTGGAATTTGAAGTCACCATCAACTCCTGTATCAAGCACTTTATCACGAACTGTCACCAATTTTAAATATAATTTTATACTATTATACTTTGAAATACTTTTAAGTGCTGCACTTTTATGTATTTGACTTGGGGGCGAAATTTCTGGAACCAATCCCCTATATGGCTCTCTCTGGCTTCTTCTTCTCTCCCTCTTGCCTGTTTTCAGCAGCTGCAGGGGGAGCCATATAGGGGATCGGTTCCAGTAATTGCCCCCCCCCCCCCATGCACCCATCACCCTCCCTATGCATCGTACATTTCCCCTTCCTGACCATGTCCCCCTGTGTGCCGGCTTCCCTCCTCTCCTTTCCAAGAGCAACTGCAAACGCACAATAGGATCCTTCTGGATGGAGAGCAGGGGAAGGGTCTTCTAAATATGTCACATTTACCAGCCCCTTCCTTTTCTGAATGAACACAATTATTATTATTATACAAGATTTATAAAACGCCAACAGTTTGCTCAGCGCTTTACACTATAAAGGGAGACAATACAGCAACGAAACAGTTCAATACAAGGTTAGGAGAGCCCTGCTCCTTGGCGCTTACAATCTAAGAGATATTGGTACAGATCACTCACTGTGTTCATTCATTACTGAAGCACAGTAAACTGTGCATTTTTTGTGGGTTTTTTTAGGGGGACCCTATCAGGTTGGCTGTCTGTGGCCCCATGGTTTCTAACAGCAGCCCTGAAGACATTTATGGATTTCAAGTGTTTGAGTTCAGCTATCTGACCACGATTGCTGCGATGAGAGTCTCTGCTATATACAGGACAGACACAAAGGTCCCAGGAAGTGAAAGTCTCTATTACAACAATTGGAGTCAGAATATACTCTATACTTGGCAACAGATAATAGAAGACAAACTATTCAAGGCTATGTATTAGAATGAGCACCAGACAGTCTAATTTTAAGCCATATACCACAGCTGGTCAAATCTCTACTGCATTTTTAAATGTACCTGGATATCTGAAACCTGCATAGTATAGCAATTTCTGTGTTGAGCATGGCTCCGTAAAATGCCATACTGGGTTTTAATTGTATATACTGTAGCTTGCTTCTTCAGTTGTGTGAAAACTATGCAAAGCCCAAATATAGTTAACCCAAGATTATGTAGGCTCCAACATACTGAACCAAGTTACATCTACAGTATACATAATGATCTGCCCAAACCTATTTGTGTCAGTCTTCCTAAGACTGCTATTTCACCATTTGCTGGATTTAAATAACATCACTATCATCATTTTTATGACTTTCAGGAATTCATGTAGTGAGATCTCTATAATTTCCTGGAACTAAGCATTGCTTTAGTAGTGTTGTAATTGAATTACAGTCATGGCCAAAAATATTGGCACCCCTGCATTTCTATCAGATAATGCACCTAGAAAATTGTTGCAATTACAAAAGTTTAGGCATTCTCATGTTTATTTCTTTTGTTTGTATTGGTATGATACAAAAATTGGAGAAACAAAAAGCCAAATCTAACACATTCCACGTAAAACCCCAAAAATGGACTGGACAAAATTGTTGGCACCCTTAATTTAATATTTGGTAGCACACCCCTTGGAAAAAATAACTGAAATCAATCGCTTCCTGTAACCATCAATGAGTTTCTTATACCTCTCTACTGGAATATTGGAAAACTCATCTTTTGCCAACTGCTCCAGTTCTCTCAGATTGGAAGGGTTCCTTTTCCCAACTGCGGTATTGAGATCTCTCCACAGGTGCTCGATGGGATTGAGATCTGGACTAATTTCTGGCCAGTTCAGTACTCTCCAGCGCTTTGTCTGAAGAAATTTCTGTGTGCTTTTTGAGGTGTGCTTTTGGTCATTGTCCCGCTGTAGGACCCATGACCTCTGACAGAGACCCAATTTTCTGACACTGGGCCCACATTGCACCCCAGAATTCTTTGGTAGTCTTCAGATTTTATAATGCCATGCACATGGTCACAACATCCAGTGCCTGAAGCAGCAAAGCAACCCCAATATATCAGTGAACCTCCACCATGTTTGACTGTAAGAACTGTATTATTTTCTTTAACCACTTACCAACCACGCTATAGCATCATATGACGTGCTCCCAGAACGCATCCTCCCGTGCATCCCCAGGGGCTTTCACCCGGCAATCTCTGTGATCACTGATCACGTGATGTGGTAAAAGGCCAATCACAGCTGCCTTTTACCACATGATCAGCTGTGTCCAATGACACAGCAGATCACCGGTAAATGCAGTTGCCTGTTATCGGCTGCACTTTCCTTACTCTGTCACAGTGTGAGGAAAGTACTGCCGATAACCGGCAATTGTCAGAGGACAGATCGGCACCAATCATCAGGGCACTGATGATCAGTGCCCTGATGATCAGTGCCCAGCAGTACCACCCACCAGTGCCGCCCACAATTGCCCACCATTGCCGCCCACAAGTGCCCAGCAGTGCCACCCAATTGTGCCCATCAGTGCCTAGCAGTGCCACCCCCTATGCCCAGCAGTGCTCCCATCAATGCCACCCATCAGTGCTGCCAAGCAGTGCCCATCAGTGCTGCCAGTCAGTGCCCAGTAGTGCTGGCAGTCAGTGCCACCCATCAGTGTCACCTATCAGTGCCGCCTATCAGTGCAGCATCATCAGTGCCAGCTCATCAGTGCTGCCTATCAGTGCTGCCCATCAGTGCCACCTCTTCAGTGCTGCCTATCAGTGCCCATTAGTGCTGCCTATCAGTGCAGCCTCATCAACGCACATCAGTGAAAGAGAACAATTACCTGTTTGCAACATTTTATAATAGAAACAAAGAAAAACTTTTTTTTTTGCTCTTTTTTAGTTTATAGCGCAAAAAATAAAATACCCAGCAGCGATTAAATACCACCAAAAGAAAGCTCTATTTGTGTGAAAAGAAGACAAGCATTTCATATAGGTACAATGTTGCATAACCACGCAATTGTCATTTAAAATGCGACAGTGCTAAAAACTGAAAATTGGTCTGGGCAGGAAGGGGGTATAAGTACCCAGTTGGCAAGTGGTTAAAGGCCCCATTGCTTTTTCTGAAAAAAAAAAAAAAAGCTGTAATTTTGTTTCGTCTGTCCACAGCATTCTCCCAAAAGGATTTTGGCTTCCTCTGGTAAGTTTTGGCTTTTTTATGTTTCTGTGTCAGCAGTGGGATCCTCCTGGGTCTCCTACCATACCATCCCTTTTCATTTAAATGGCGATGTATAGTGCAAGCTGACACAGTTGTACCCTGTGTCTGAAGGTCAGCTTGAATTTGTCTGGAAGTTGATCGAGGTTCTTTATCCACCATTTGAACAATCCTTCAATGCAATCTTTGATCATTCTTTCTCTTTCGTCCAGGTCCAGGGAGATTAGCTACAATGCCATGGGCTGTAAACTTCTTGACAATGTTGCACACAGTGGACACAGGAACATTAACCACTTGCCCTTCAGAGGATTTACCCCCCTTCCTGACCAGGCCATTTTTTGCGATACGGCACTGACAAACTTTAACTGACAATTGCGCAGTCATGCAACGCTGAACCCAAATTAAATTAGTGTCCTTTTTTTCCCACGAACTGAGCTTACTTTCGGTGGTATTTGATCAACTGTGCATTTTAAAAAAAAATTTCTATAAAAAAAACAACAATTTTGAGAAATTTTTTTTTACTTTTTGCTATAAAACATATTCAGTAAAAACATTTTAAAAATCGAATTCCGTCATATATTTAGGCAAGATGTATTCTGCTACATGTCATTGCTAAAAAAATCCCAATACATGTAAATGAATTGGTTTACATGAAAGTCAGAGATGCCCGGCAATCACCGGGCACCAGCGAGTAATCTCTGGCCGGGACCCAGTGATTGACAGCAGTGGCTGCGACCCGGAAATGCAAAATCATGTTAATATACGTGACTTTGTGCGCCCGTGCCACCCTGTAGCAATACTTCTGCTATAGGGCTGACAGGAAGCGGTTAAGATCTCTGGAGATGGACATGTAACATTGAGATTTCCCATGCTTTTTCACAATTTTTGTTCTCAAACTCAAATGAGTCAATTTTTCACCATTTTACCTGGTTGCTGGAGTGATCTCTATACTGTGAGCATATGTTAATTAATACAGGTGAGTTTAATTACAAATTACAGGAGCATCACAAACTTGGAATACAATTATTTCTTACAATTTTGAGAAGGTAATAATTTTGTCCAGTCCATTTTTGGTTTTTGAGTGTCATATTTGGCTTTTTGGAAAATAAAGGTATGGCACCCACTCTCCATGTTAACATTTTTCAAATACCACACAGACCTAGTCCAAAAATGATGTGATTGGTGCAATAGAATAATAAAAAAAATACAAATAAATTATTACAAAAGTGATAAAAAAAACTTCATTATATCTCATGCATAACAACTATGTAGATGCACTGTGTTTACCATAAAATAAAAAGAATATAGTTATCACATGTGAATAAGTGTAGCTGCCCCTCTAAGAGTACCCCTGGTACTCCTACAAATTAATATATAGCAGCAAGTAGGCATTTACACCATACAAAACTATCCCCCAATCAATCTACATAATACAAAATCCAAATCAAATCACTGTAAGATATGTAGTGAATAAATTGTAACTCACAGTCCAACACCAGTGTGGAAAAAATCCTCTTTTTGTGCCACCGCTTCTTCCAAAAGTGCTTCACCTCATGTGCCCCCACAATACACTCACCCAGGGGCGGACTGACCATATTGAAACTCGAGCACTGCCCGAGGGCCTGGGGTCAGTAGGGGGCCCCATGAGATGCCCCTGGTACCTTTTTCATAGGCTTTTTTGAGTTTGTGCAAGGACACAGGGGCCCCATGATCCCCTATTGCCCGGGGGCAGCATGAGTTGTCAGTCCACCCCTGCACTCACCACTGATTCATGACCCTCTTAATTAAAATAAAAGGTCATAAAGCACTTGATATCCCAGATGCTCTTTAACTGCTGATGCTCAATTTCCTCCAATCATCAGTTTTTCTGTATGCCCGATAACTCTCCATTAATATAAACCAAAGACCATAAAGAAAGAATCTCTCATACTGTAGAATTTATTACAACTTTTCAATAAAAATACCAGTAAAAATATTGCAGTTACAAATAAGGTGCCCAATATCTCGCCAATACACTGAGCGAGAATGCTTCCTGGAGAACTTAACTGGATATGACAACTGTAGATACAGCCTCTGCATGTTTCGCTGCTTGGCGTCCTCAGGAAGCTCCAGTCTGCCATATTCCCGAGGGTATTTATAGTGTACCCTTTTCAATGATTGGTCAATTACAATTGGTCTTCAACAAAATGGATTCCCTACTATTTTGGTTCACTTAATAATATATTCCGTTATGTGGATTAGTACCGACATTTACAATACAAGTTGCAAATACAAACAACAAAAATATTTTGTAAAAATATATTTATTTATTATGCCCTAAAAAACTACTTATACAAGAGTCCGTGCGATCCTAACATTCACCTTGTTGATACACATTGCCATTGTTCAATATAAAACTGACCTCATGAAACCCACTATTTTATTGGGTATACAGCATCTGTACCCCCCTAATCTCACTATTTTCTACTAGTTTTACCATAGATCGAAACTTAAACATCCTTGGGCCCCCTCATTGGTTCCCATATTGCCATCTAGTGATCAATATTGGGATCCCTCTTACCAACCATTGCTAAATAAATGAATTTGTAGCTTCTATAGCCCCCCTATTTTCACTATTTCTTTTTTGTTTTACCATAGGGCCAGACTTAGACATAAATTGGTTGATGAGAGATATTGTCATCAAAAATCAGTAATCAAATTGACATCTATGTTTAACCCTTTCGGGGCCAGAGAATTCAATTCATATATCCATCTCGTTTCTTTTTTTGAGATTTCTTTAACAAGATCACTTCCTCTCCAGTGTCTAGTTACCCAATGTATACCTGTAAAGGAAAGGTGGGAGGGGTCCTGACTATGTGCCACCCTAAAATGATTGGACAGACTGTGTTTTCTATACCCATTTCTAATGTGAGTGTTATGTTCTCCAATGCACTTGGATAGCTTCCTAGTTGGGCGTCCAATATAATATAATCCACGCGGGCACTTTAGTAAATAAGTGACATATATGCTATCACACGTAATACTTTTTTTATATCATATCTTTCACCCATGGTGGAATAGAACTCAGGTGTATGTCTATTCTTATCTGTCTCAGCCAATGAGAAGAGGGAGTCCCGGGATAGTCGAGACTCCAGTGCACATCGCTGGATCGAGAGGGGACTTAGGTGAGTATTAGGGGGGCTTTGGGTGATGCTGCACACAGAAGGTTTTTTGCCTTCATGCATAGAATGAATGAAGGTAAAAAACCATGAGCCTTTAGAACCACTTTAAACCAATACAAGATGTAACCTTGTCAATGGACATTATAATGTCAATACATTATAAGGATTAGAATAAAGCTTTATATTTGTGACATTTTCAGTAAGCATTGGAAAAAAAAAATTTTGGGGGGGGGGGGGTTTTCGCATTTGTGCCCCATACGGGAGATTTCCCTTAATTGTTTGTCATGCAGACACATAAGGAAGTGAAAGGAAATCTTTCCAAAGTGAGGAAAATCCCCTCTCAGACAGTTATCAATGTAAGAAGTGTCCCTGCTTTGTAGATTTTCCATCTATTACTGTTCAGGTTACATTTTAAAATGTATGATTTGCTTTTCAGTCCTGTAACAGTGCTCACCAGGACAAACAGAGAGGGTCGATCCTGATAGTGGAAGCACAGACAGCAATAAAGCCTTTAGTCCTATACACTTTAGCTTAGTATGCCGCCCCGAACTACATAACTGATCTGGTACCCAGATGCTACCCTGCCCGAGCCCACCGCTCCTCACAGGGCCTCCTGCTCTCTAGCTCCCTGGTCTCCTCCTCCCACGCCCGATTGCAGGACTTCTCTAGGACCTCCCTCATCCTCTGGAACTCCCTACCCCAATCCATCAGACTGTCACCTACCCTCCTCACCTTCAGGCGCACCCTGAAAACCCTCCTCTTCAGGGAAGCCTACCCCAACCTCACCTAACACCCGACCTCACCTAACAATTAACCTCCTCCACTCCACCCACCACTCCATCCCCCACAGCCATCTCCTCCTGTGCCACCTTCCCCTCCCTCCTAGATTGTAAGCTTGAAAGAGCAGGGCCCTCGAACCCCTCGTGTAGTGTATTGTTACTGTCTTGTCTCATGTTCTGTCCCCCTTGCTACTGTACAGCGCTGAGCATACCCTTTGGCGCTATATAAATACTGTATAATAATAATAATAATAATAGTATCTCAAATCATCTCACAACAATCCAAGTCTTTTGTTCTATTAGCAGCTTTAATGTTTCTCAGCAACCTTAAGGCTGCATTCACACTAGCTTTGTGTGCAGGCGGCAGAGAGGCGTTTGGGAGGCGTTTTACCGCTTCCCAAACGCCTCTGACAATTCTGCACATTGCAGCACATGGTGCTGTTCTAACGGAAGCGTTAGCGTCGTGGCAAAACGGACACCTCTGGTCCAGTCAGGAGGCGTTGAAGCCTCCTATTTTAGTCTATGGTGCCGCTCCGCAAACGCCCGGCCGGCGTTTGCAGCGCGGTTGTGATGCGGTGGCGCGGCGTTTGCGGAGCAGTAACACCATTTAAACTTCATTATAGGCATTTGCGGAGCATGTGCATGTGCAACGCGCATGCGGCATTTGTGGAGCGTTAAAAAATTCTCCGCAAACGCCGGACCAACGCTATAGGGGCGTTTGGCAAGCGTTGGTAAAACAGTCAAGTGTGAACGAGCCCTTAGTGTCATCTTTTTTAAAATTGTTCTCCTACTTTTTAGCTTTTTATACTAACCTCCTCCATTTTAATTCAGTGATACTGTCCAGAAATATACTCTATATGCATCAGTCAAGTGAACATTTTTATTCCACTTTCACCAAAGTAAATATTTGCTTCAGTTCATATTTACTGCTCTAGTCCATCATATTAACAGGGATTAGAACACCTGTTAGCTTTTTACTTATGTCTGTGCCTATTAGGGAGGTTTAAGTGGTTGTAAACCTCTGAAATGAATGTGTACTTGCCTCAATCCAAAGCATGAGTGTTGTCTGCTCTCTCCTTCCTCTGCTATCTTCAAGAGTCATTTCTGATAATTATGATAGTTATTCTCAACATCAGGCAATCCCAGGACAAAGCCATGCCACCCCCTAGTTTCCATTAGAGACTGTGTGGAGAGTGGGTGTCCATTTCCTCCACTTAGGTGTCAGATTACACTCAGCTCTCTGTTCTGAGCTGTGTAGTGTGTAATATCAGATCCCTATCCCCTGCCTTCTGGAAGTTTAGAAATAATATTTGATGTGTGACCTTTAAAGAGCTGTAGAGAAGAGAGGGCTGCTGATAAACAGGTACAGTTTATCTCCTCAGGCTAATATTTTCAAAGGGTATATGTAAGGGTTTACAACCACTTTAACCTTTTCTGTTTGTCATGTTTACTAGCATCAGAGAATGAAAGTGAGAGAAACTCCCAAATTTTGGATTTTCATCAGAACAGGAAAAATCTTCCAACAGGGACACTTGTTCTATTGACCTTTGTGACAACTAGGGGTTCTCTTGCTTTGGAGGGATTTCCTCTAACTTCTTAAATTGGGACAGGATGTGAAGTGAAATCTCCCCAATAGGACACAGATAGCAAAAAAAAAAAAGAACAACTGAAAGGGGTTATAACCCTAACTTACCCTATCCAAAATGAAAAACAACGTTTTGCCATTTGTTCAATTTTAATGAACTGTTATGTATTTAGCACAATGTGTAACTCAGTATACTAATGTTAAATGTGTTTTTATTTGAACCACCTCAATCTTGTTTTTAACCATTGAAGCACCCAAGATGTTATTTTAAATGTATACTTTCAGTTGTGTTATATAATAGTGTGGTTTACTTAAGAATTTACTTTGTCTTTTTTTGATCCTGCATTTATTTAACTTTCATAATTTATATTGTTGCATCCTGAAACACATTGGCTGTTACTGCATGAGATTTATAATAAAGCAATTTTCTGGCTTTACAAATATTTGTCTGTTGCTTTCCTCCATGCCTCAGCAATTAAATCCTGATAGGGATTCTAACCCCTCAACACTCTCTCCAAAACTACGCAAAAGTTTTCATTTAGATTCACTTTAAGTTATTGTAACAAGTCTTTTTTAAAGATAAGCTTGATATATTAGTTTAGAATCTTCTGTTTGAGGTAATGGTAGGCATGCGACCAAACGTAATTAAAAGTTAAGCCATGATTACGTTTATTACTACTTACTGTATATAATAAGTGAGGTCAAAGATAACTGGGGGAGGGAGAGATTTAGTTATTTATTTATTTCAGGTACTTATATAGTGCCGCCAATTTACACAGTGCTTTACATATATATTGCACATTCACATCAGCCCCTAACCCTCAAGGGGTGTGCAGTCTAAGGTCCCTAACTCCCATTCATACATACACGGGCCAATTTAGACAGGAGCCAGTTCACCTACCAGCATGTCTTTGGAGCGTGGGAGGAAACCCAGGCACAGGGAGAACATGCAAACTCCAGGCAGGTGGTGCCATGGTTGGGATTTGAACCGACGACCCTAGTACTGCCAGGCAGAAGTGCTAACCATTTAGCCACTGTGCTGCCCAAGTTATTTTCACTGTCGCCTATTATTCTTCCAAACACAAATGCAAGTTTAAGGTGACTAAAACAAAAATCTCTAGATATAATTTATATGATGTTAATACATGCTTAGGTAGAGATTGCTTTTTATTTTTTTTTGTAACCTAGACCCTGTGTAGACAGAACAGGTATAGTTATAACATATAATACTACATATACACATCATGCATGTAGTACATGAAAATTTCTAAGGACTGATCATTTGCTTTTGGATAATGATTATTTAAAATTTCTCCAGTATTCTCTAGTTTTAATAAAGAAATTAATTAAATACATTTGAAACATCTTAAATGCTAGAACAGGAATTAATCCTTACTAAAAATTGTACCACACTACTATGGTGATTTTATGCAGCCTAGGCATAAGCACTTTTTTACAGTCCTAGAACAGAGAATTTTCAAAGAATTCAAAATTAAAAAGAATTTACAAAAGAATTAATGTGCCATGAAATATGCACACATATATGCTGTAGAGCCTACAACATAAATGCAGCAAGTGTTTTTTAACCAATACACACTATTATTTAAGTTGACATGCAGAAAAAATGCTGACTAAAGTCATACTTAATATATGTTATTATATTAATTATTATTATAATCCTGGCTAACATTTTCCTGGCATGGACCACAGAAATAATTTTGGTACCATTGTTAATGACAACCTAAAATTAAAAAAAGAAAACTTGATCTTTACATATGAATGCCACAGGAGCCAATTACAACTCATACATTCTCTCTATGTGCCTTTTATGTGAATACCATATAAATAACCTTTTAAGCATTAACATTTCTGTGGAAACTGTACAGTTTATTTAATAAGGAATCACAAAATGCTAGAAAAACAACACTGCCAAAAGCATCATTAACCTTTTAGAGCAGTTGGATCAATAAAAAGATAATTTCTGATTGGTCACATAAGGTTTCAGCACCTTGCATACTGCTCTTTGTCTTATAGAATTAACAATAATATACTATATTATAGAATGAATTGAATGATAATAAATAATATATAAGTTAACAGAATTTAGTATTAAGTCCTTTTACTCACCCCTATAGTTTTCCACCTGCTACAAGAGGCACACAACCTGTATTTCTACATACATGTGACTATTCAGGCAGCATTATGGTTTTCCTGCAGCTCTGGGGAAGCTGTTGTACCAAACAACTGTTCCCAGCGTTATAATACCGTTACCGTCTCTCCAGCCCACTGGAAATTGCAAAACACTTCTCTGAACATCAAGCATACATGACAGAGCAGGAAGAAGGGATATATTAAACTCCTACAACACACTAACAATACTTGAACCCCCCCATTTTGCAATGCACACATAAATACATACAAATAATGATAATGTAATTTATGTTATTGACATATTGATACTTAGATTAACAGTATCCTAATAGCCACATATGTTTGTTATCAATCCTCTTCTATGCTCTGCCATATACAGTACACATATTATCTACCAAGAGATCCTTTTGGAAGAAAAGCTTTAAATTGTATAATTTTGAAAAACAATTTGAATAGCAGCAATTTATCATTTACGGGATATATCTGATGTGAAGTATAGGAAAAAACAGGGATGTGTAATAAACAGCTTTTGTTCTTGTCCATTTTACATTCATGCTACATATCACTGTCAGCACTTAATTTGATCATTTCAGATAAAATGGCATTACCTGCAAACAGAATAATATTTAGGAAAGGTACAGGAAAAGTTTGGCTGCGTGTTTCCAACAGCACTTCTATAAAATACTGCGTAACATAATAATTAAAACATTCAGTAGCATCACACTGTCAGGTGTGATAATGGAATCTCTATTTGCTATTCTGTATAAAATGCAATTTTTAGTTTTCTAGACATGACCAAAATACATACACAGTGGAGAATAAATGCCATTCAGGTATGAAAGTGGATGAGAGCCTCAAAAGGTGAAGTTTTGCTATCCTACATTATTATTATTATTATTATACGGGATGTATATAGCATCAACAGTTTGCGCAGCACTTTACAAAATGAAGGTAGACATTACAGTTACAATACAATTTGGTACAAGAGGAAACCGAAGGCTATGCTCGTTACAGCTTACAATATCGGGAGCAATCCAAGATTATTAATTGTGACAAGGGATGAGCGAATCTGACCAGGTTCAGTTTGAGCTTGGTTCTATGAACCCAGCAAAAATTGACAGACCCTGGATTCAACACCAAACCTTAATGAAGTCTATTAAGGGCAAACTAGCTATTTTAGACATTTTCAGAGCTAATAGGCAAGCTATTATTGAAAAATGGGCATTGGTAGCTGGGCACTGCCATAAAAGACTAATGTAAAAAAATGCTGTTCAGTTGGGATGTGGCTTAAAGGGAAACATTGAAAATGCACACATCCTTTAAATAACATGTTTTGGGGTGCCTTCAAGCTACCAAAAACAAATTCCCTTTTTTTTAATCTATAAATTCCACAGGATATTTAACAAGGTACAAGTGTCCTTCTGGCAACATTATTAGAGTGGAACTGCACTGGACATGAGCACCACAAACCAAAAATGCTATTTAATTCATTTTTAATATTCAAAGCAACCTCACCCACCTATCCATGTGTACATGCTTTATTTTGCTGAGAAATCATTTTGAAAAACACCCCCTGGCATTTCTGGTAGTGTCCATCTTGAGTAAGGGCAGATGATTCATGTATCATATACTTCCTGGAATCCATCTGCTATTAGGCATTGGTTGAGCTGAGAACTCTCCCTCACTTCCTAAAGACTGCTAGGATGTATGACATAATTTGCCTAGGCATGGAAACCAGGAAGTAACTAAAGAAATGTAAAAGAAAGTTTAAAACAAGTAAATATTATATATGTTCCTATCTATTTACTAATCCTAGCAGCATAAGGATTAAAAATAGTCAGTGTTGATTGAGAGAGTGAAGTTCCGCTGTAAGTATCGTAATAAAATCTAATGTAAATAAAGTCAGTGTACCAGCTAGCGGAATTTGTGAAGTCAGCACATGCTTGATATTGCTTGTTAGTCCATTGGTTTGGGTGGACCCTTTGTGCTTTTACTTTCAACATTGGCTCCTACCAAAAAGCCATTTCTTAACAACGGTAATCCAATGTCAGTGCTTCAAATTCCACCATAGATAGAAGTCACTACTCCCTTTATTTTCTGCTGTGAATGCCACCTTTCATGAAGCAGTTCTACAAGACTATATGCAGATTCAGCAAAAGACTAGGTCTGCCCCAAATCAATTAAAATGAAAGAAGTCCACTTCCCTACAAGTTATGTCACTGCCATTCTCCTGTCCAACTTTCCTTAGAAGTCACCTACATTTGCTTAGTGACTAGATGATCAATATGTTAGGTGGGTGCTACTTGGTGAGGCGGCAGTAAAAACACAGAGACCCGGATAACAGCAAATGATGTATTGAAGCACTTGCAAAACAGTACAACAACCCTCTGGGGAGCACACCCAACCGAGGAACTCACAACAGTCAGAGTGGAGAGTTAGCGGTGAATAGGCCTGAGTTGGAGACAGCACCTGTCATGGAAAGTGGAGTGCAGCTTGGCTGGTCCAACCCAAAGGGAGATTGCTCTGGTGTAGATGTAGGCCCTAAGCTTTCGCTCTTCCTCAGGAACCTCTCCCTGTTGCTAATGCTGTCCCTGATAGACGGATATGCTGTCCCTACACTAGCAAACTCTCATTTGTGCTCTAAAACCTGGGGGCATGGACTTAAAAAGACTTCTCTTGGCGCAGGATGGCTGCCATGGTTACCTAGATGCAGCATAACAAACCAGAATGCTACCCCAGGAAATCAGAGAAACCCAGTTTCTCCTAACTTCCTCCTCCAGCTGCAGTGCTGCTCCAGACCTGCAGTGGAGAATGTAGGCTACAAATGTGTATTAGTAACATAAAAACAGTAAGAACAGTATTATTGATTTATTACAGGTACGTATGTAGTGCTGTCAATTTACACAGCGCTTTAGATGCATATATATAGTGTATATTCACATCAGTCCCTGCCCTCAAGGGGTATACAATCTAAAGTCCCTAACTTACATTCATACATACACATATTAGGGCCAATTTAGACAGGATCCAATTAACCTACCAGCATGTCTTTGGAGTGTTGGAGGAAACTGGAGTACCTGGAGGAAACCCACGCACGCACAGGGAGAACATACAAACTCCAGGCAGGTGGTGGGATTTGAACCAATGACTCTAGCACTGCCAGGAAATGCTAACCATTTAGCTACTGTGCTGCCCATCTATATGTTGGTACTTACATAAACCTATGCATGGGTAAAGCCATATATCCCAGTGCACATAGGGGGTTATTTACTAAAACCGAAGAGTGCAAAATCTAGTGAAACTTTGCTTAATAGGCAGGTGGTGCTGTGGTCGGGATTTGAACCAATGACTCTAGCAATGCCAGGAAATGCTAACCATTTAGCCACTGTGCTGCCCATCTATATGTTGGTACTTGCATAAACCTATGCATGGGTAAAGCCATATACCCCAGTGCACATAGGGGGTTATTTACTAAAACCGAAGAGTGCAAAATCTAGTGATACTTTGCTTAGTAACCAATCAGCTTCCAGGTTTTATTGACAAAGCTTAATTGAACAAGCTGAAATTAGAAGCGGATTAGCTACCATGCACAGGTGCACCATATTCTGAGTGCACCAGTTTTAGTAAATCTCCCCCATACAATCTGTGTCCAGGGTTGCATACCAATATAGTGCTTATACTGTGGGTCTGAAAATATTGTTGTTAATATTAATATAAAAAATACAATAATAACCCCAAATGTGTATTACTATTAAAGAAAGACCCAAGGAAGGTCAATTAAGAGGTAACACAAATGGAAATCATTGAAATTATTTATCTTAATTATTCATACAACAATTTCATAAAACATTTTCATACAGTAGGGCTAAGGCTTAAAATTGAAGCAGAGAAAACTGGATGAAAGTTGAGGAAGGAACCCAATATCATTCCTTATTTCATTAGAAGTATCCTGATATGCATTAAACTTAATTAACAGGTTTTGTGATCAGGGGATCGTCACTCAAACGATGTAGAGCTGTTACACAGAGTTAAAGTGTTACTAAACCCAGGACCCTGCATTCACTATTCTCCCACAGACACAGAACATGGAAATGGAAACATTTTAGTAAATAATTGCTACATACCTTTTCTCATCAGCAGTATATAGCAGTCCTGTGACTTCTATCAGTGTCCAGCTGAGAACTGATTAAGCTTATAGGAGGAGTTTTCATTCTGCTCTGACTGTCCTATGAGGCTGCATAACCCCTGGCCCTCTGTCTGGACAGGGCAGATTGGCCCTGTGCTGATCACATGCACCCTCCCATTGAAAAAAAAACTCTCTAGCAATACACAGTAAACTGAGCATGTGCAGAGTCATTCCTAGAGCTCTGTATTACTAGCAGATGGATTAGGGACAGTAGAAGAAGGGGAGGCTCAGAGAAGACAGGATCAAACAGCCTATTTACACAATGTGGAGGAATAGACCCTTAGGTTCCAAAATGAATATAACCAGCATGCTTCACTGCATATGCAGACTGATTTTACTGTTGTGGGTTTAGTAACACTTTAAAGCCAGACAGGCGCTATATTTGAGGGCTTGTTGGCCCAATTTTACTCAAATCAAAAGACAGTTCAAACAAAAATAGTTGCCCATGCAGGGGTTGTCAGTGTTTCATGAATTCTTCAAAAATCATTCAGATCTTTGCTAACAAAACTTTATCAACTCTGGGTCCGATCTGTCCAGAATCACTGCGCAAAGTCTCCTTTAACTTGCAAGCAAAGGCTTCTGCCTTGAGATACCCTCTTTTATAGAACCCAGGTTCTGTGCCCCTCTCACAGCTTAGTGGGCTCTCTTCCTTGCAGCTCCATGCTGGAAAAGGCCCATTCCTTGACCTCCCAACAGGACCCTACCTGGTTCCTACTAGACTTTCTGTCTCCTAAGTTGGGCACACCTGTCTCCTGGCTGGAGCCCAGAGCTACTGACATGTCCTTGCTTACAACGGCTGTGCACACCTGCACACAAACACACAACCTGCAGGTCTCCAGTAAGATCTGGACATAGGGGTTGGACATTTCTTCCCTTACAAAACCCTTAGGAGTCTTCGAGCTCCGGACCTTTATCTAGGAATTACAAAACCCAGAGAAAACTGAAAAGCCAGTCTTTTCCACTCAGAACTGACATTCTGAACATTCTAATTTCAGGAATCCTGCGTGCCTTTTGCCTATACTCACACAGTGGCAGGGCCTGCAATTCACACAGCATAATATTTTATAGAAAAAAAAATCTTACATTTCTGGTTGTTTCTTTGGAGCAGGTTTACACTCAGGTCAGATTAAGGGACAGATTGGTGTACACACAAACAATATACCACTAAGGCTCTGAAATCTGTAATACTTCATTAGGACAGACAATATGCAGATCACATTTACAACTGATGTTCCAGATCTGCCAGGACAGAACACACAGGGTTAGGTATGGTAAATAGGGATGAGCCAATGGCTCGGTTCCAATCTAGGTTCAGACTGAACTTTGACTGTTGAGACATTTGGACAAACACCTAAACTTTTGCACATTTGGACCCCTTAAATACAGTATATGAAACTGATTCTATAAATGACAATTTCCCACTGTCAATGGTTCCTAAGGAAACTGCTGGTGCTGGCACTTGCTGCATGCCTAGCAACATGTCAGTGATGTTAGTACTGTCCCCACCTCTTTCCTTGTATAGCTAATGATAGCTTGGCTGTCCTTTAGCCAACAATACCATCAAGAATGGTCATGCGCGCCAAGCCCACCAAGTTTTTAATTGCAGCCAGTTGGTGGATGATGGGCATCATGATTGATGATAAATTTATAATGAGGGACTTTTTGGGGATTTTTTTTTAATAAAGGATCATACAAAGGTACCATGTTCACCTTACTCATTTGTGCAAGGGAGGAGTGATATCTGGGGGCCCCCTTTTTTTAAAGGAGGTTTCCAGATTTCAATAAGTCCTCCACACACAGACCCCCACAAACACTGGACCAGGGCTGTGGGAAAGGGGCCCTTGTCTTCCTCAGCATGGTGACAAGGTGCTTGCCAGAGCGGACCCCCAAGTTGAAGGCCTGGTTCAGGAGGGGGTGCATGCTCAGACAAACTGCATTTTTTTTGTGCTTGAGGATCCCCCTTATTATCCAAACCAGACCCAAGGAATCCGGTAAGGATTTCCTGGAGGATACTTCACACTTTTTTTTTTCATGGGGCACCTCCTTAAAATCCATACCAGACTCAAAAAGGACTCTTCAAATTTGGTTTTCCATTCTTGCTGAAGGATGTGCAACAGCAAAAGTGGTATTTACAAAGAAAAAAGGGACAGTCAAAATTGCCAGTAAATTACATTTCAATACACATTGCTGGTAAAAAAAAAAGCAGCACACAGAGCCCTCCAAACAAAAGGTTCCTCAAATATTTTGGGGGACTTTTGAAGGGGACTGCTTTTTTTTTTAATAGAAGCCAGAAAGAAAATGTAATATACATAACTGTATCTCTTTGTAAACTGGTACATGTTCCCCAGGGCAGCGCCCACCCCTCCCTTGCTATTTCTTGACAACCCCTTGATTTGACAGATTTGGCTCCCATTGATTTCAAGAGTTTGAGTTCGGCCTTTGAATATCTTTGAAGTTCATTGAACCCTGCTCAAACAGAACCCAGGGCAGTTTGGCTTGTCCCTAGTGGTAAACATAATTCTCCAGCCCCCTCCTTCATGTTACATACATTACAACAGCTGTAAAAGTGGAAATACATTTTAACCACTTTTCGACTGCAGATAGCTGAATGACGGCTACACTGCAGCCAGCCAGTTCTGCCAGAACGCGCCCACCTGTGCACTCGGTGATCTCCATGATCGCTGTGTCCTACGGACACAGCTGATCCCATGATGTGGTAAAAGGTCAATCACAGCGGCCTTTTGCCACGTGATCAGTCGTGTCCAATGACACAACAGATCACCGGTAAATGCAGTAGCCGGTTATCGGCTGCACTTTCCTCTCGCTGTCACAACATGAGGAAAGTACTGCCGATAAATGGCAATTGTCAGAGGAGGAATCAGCACCAATCATCAGGGCACTGATGATCAGTACCCTGATGATCAGTGCCCAGCAGTGCCACCCACCAGTGTTGCCCATCTGTGCCTAGCAGTGCCACCCATCAGTGCTGCCCAGCAGTGCCACCAGTCAGTGCCCAGCAGTGCCGTAAGTCAGTGCCGTCAGTCAGTGGCACGCCGCCTATCAGTGCACATCATTGTTGCATATCAGTGCCGCCTATCAGTGCTGCCTATCAGTGCCCACCAGTGCCACCTATCAGTGCCCACCAGTGCCGCCTATCAGTGCCCACCATTGTTGCATATCAGTACCACCTCATCAGTGCCGCCCATCAGTGCCCCTCAGTGCTGCCATCAGTGCCATTCAGTGCTGCCTATCAGTGCCATTCAGTGCTGTTTGCAAATAATAGAAACAAAGAAAATTATCTTTCTTTCCAAACTTTTTGCTCTTTTTTTATTTATAGTGCAAAAAATAAAACACCTGAAAGCTGAAAATTGGCCTGGGCAGTAAGGGGGTATAAGTGGTTAATCTTATGATCTTGGGTTGAATTCCTTGAATTCCAAAAGGGTTAATTTCATCAGCTTCAATGTGTGTTTACTTTACAGTGTGTTTACAATTCCCTTGTTTACTTTGCATATTAGCCTTTGTTTCTACATAACCACAGAATGAAGTAACAGATACTGTATTGCATTGTGCTTACAGCATGGACACCTTGTCTTTTTTTGGTAAACAACATCTTCATACCTTTAAACTTTCTGAAATAAGATACAGGGATACCTTTTAGCACAATATCTGACAGATAACCCAAACAAACTGCTCATTCACATTGTATGTACCAAAAAACCCAGGTGAATGAGCCCTTCATTTTTTTAAATTATTTTTTATTTTTTTTTTATCCTTCACAACACTGTTGGGGGGGGGGGGTTTGAGAAATATCAGGGGTCTAAAATTCCTGATGTCTCACTTTTGAGACAGAGAAATAGATTGAGACCTAGATTCCCAATTCTTTCCCTGCGGCCTTAGCTGCACTGCAGATGAATGAAAAATGATTTATACATGTTAAAGTGTGGCTAATAAAATGATATAGCTGATCAGTTGGAGTAAGGTTTTAATATACAGAAACTAAGAACTGCCATATGAAATATGCCATTTTTTTCATTATTGATTGTGCATTTGTGGATATTTTAATTGATTCTAATAACAACTATTACTTTTTATAAAAACTGTCATGTGTGGTACCATGAAAGCCTATTGTTTAAATGAACTTTTCAGGGATATTGGCCGGGAACATGCTATTAAGTTGTCCTATCTAGGGGTGTGGCCTAGTGCTGCAGGTGAATGGATACTTTTCTCAGCAGCTCTGGGCTCTCCTCCGACAATCCTGCTCCATCCTGATCACCTGTGCCTTCAAATCGCTGCACACACTCCTGTCTCCGTGGAGAAGTGCATGACATCCTTTGTGAGTGGTTTGGTGGATGGGCAGGCACAGAAAACAGCCTCTGGCCAAGATGAGCATCACTACCTGCTGCTGCCAAGATGGCTGCTGCTCCACCGTACCTTGTTCTCTCCCGACCTCCACTCTGGAGATTTTCAGGGAAGTGCCAGAGGCTTCGCCCCCACCCTCAGGGCCAAGTATCAGCATATGAAGCAGGAGCTAAGGGAGAAAGAATATATGTATACTCCATGCTGTTCCCTTCTACACTGAGAGTTGTCCATCAATGACAGGTGCACTTCTTGGAAACCCTTGAAAATGTTCTATCTTGGTTTGAATCTCTGCCATGGCCTGCTTAGCCATCTGCATAATCTCCTGCGACCTGATCTATTTTTTCCAAGATCTATGGATTCTTCCTGTCTGTTGCCTTATTTTTACTGGGTCTGGTAATCTTTTTGTTTCCCTCTTAGGAGTAATTCAGCCTCTTATGTTGGACTGCTACAGGGCCTAACCTTCAGATCACTGTTTGATTATTTGTGCTTAATTTTGGCTGTTTAGGTCATGTTCCTCGCACATGTCCTTTATTTAGGGATAAAGCCTGCTCTGTGTTCCTGGATTGGGGCAGGGGTAATTGTATTTTCTTTACTGGATTTGTGTATCTCACATTTATTTGGTTTGTTTGGTGTGCTTGTGGCGTGTCTGTGTGTGATTCAAATCAATAAATAAATAAATAGTGCAGCGCTCAATACTAAAACAAACATACATATAAATAAATAAATATTCAAATCAATATATATCATATAAACGTGCAACAGTGCAAATAAAGTGTAACAAGTGTATTCCACCGGGAATAATCAAAGTGACCAAGTGATCAATTTTACTCAATAAAGTGCAATCCGTGTATTCATGGTGAGTTTTTGAAGTTGTAATAATTTTTGTCAGAATTTTTTGGGAAATGAGTAAGATAATTTTTTTTTTGTTTACATACTATCACCAGAGCATTACAGTGTCATCATATGACTGGTGTGGTGGTGATCAGGGATACTGACTGGTGACAGCATGTAAAAAAAAACGATAATAGTTTTTAAAAAAAATTTTAAAACTTTTTTAAGAAAATTTTTTTTTACTTTGACCAAAGCAGTGCAGTGTTACGATAGTGACACTATACTACTGGGGAGGTGGTTGGCCACAGCTATCACATAGTACAGATATACCATGATTGGAACTGTCTGTACCATATCATCACTGTGACTAATTACAGAGATCGCAGTAGTACACAATGAATGGTTATTGAATGAAAGGCATTAATTGTGTACATCTGACATGTGATTGCTGTGATTGGTCACAGCGATCACATGGTGTCAGGGCTGGCACGGTACAACAAGCTGTCATTAGCTGTGTGGACACAGCGGGTGACAGATAGCGCTTCTACGGGGCCCCTATATTGCGCACGAGGTGTGCGACTGGGAGGATGTCATATTATGTCCACCCAGTGTAACAGTGCTCCCGCTTAGCCGTCATTTAACTATAGGCCGGATGGGAGGTGGTTAAGCCTCCTGTGGAAACAGCTAACAATTTATCTATCATATATAGTTAGGGAAGTTAACAATGTTGAAGGACCCTAAAAGAAAAGAAGTTTTTACAGCTGTCAGATGCACAACAAAGTAGAGAAGCAGAATATTATATATGACAGGACTGGTAAAGGGTCAATAAAGATTTGAGCTTTATCCTATCTGGTATAGATGTTAATTGGGGACTCCACAATTAAAAAAAAACAGTTTGGAATTTTCCTAAAAATACATGCAAGAACCTTATCCTTCATGAGGGTCTGGTATTTATGTCAAGGGGGACCTCATTTTTGTCCAATTGGTCAATGATCTCACTTAGGGAACCCCGTCCCTTTGCTTATACTGAGTTTTCATCTGCTGAAGCTGTCATTTGCAGGCTAGCTGTCATCGGCAGACAATCGGTGATTGGCAGGTGTTTTTCTTATAGTAGGTTGGCAGGTATCATGGGACATGTTTTTGTTTTTTAATTAAAAGACTTTTTAAAACTGTATGTCTTTATTTCCGTTTCACTTTTTATTGTGAATGAGTAGGAATACTAAGTATCCTTTATTCATTCAACTGGGGGTGGGGCGATATCTGGGTGCCCCCTTAGGCCCCATTCACACTAGGGCATTTTGAATCAGGAACTCCTTTTCAGTGACATGTGTCGCGCAATGTGGTTTGCCGCAATTGCAGTGCATTTTATTATGCGACAACCGCGACAGAACCGCACTGTGTTTACAAGTGCAATTAAAATGAATGGCACCTAAACACAAGCTTCCACGATTTGTCATTTTAGCAGAGAATTTTGCAATTGTGGGCAAAATTGTTGTGATTCTGCCCGCGATTCAAAAATCCCTAGTGTGAATAGGGCCTTATTGTTACAGTTGGCTTCCAGATTCCAATAAGCCCCCCTTCCTGCAGGAGGTAGTGCTACATATAAAACTGGTTATCAATTCATAACCTGTAAATGTATACAAAAATGTTTTATTTGTAGCGTACAAGTTTTAGTGTGCAAAATACCAATACACTATATTTTTATTCGACACGTTATTATTATTATAATCAGACAAGAAACTCCATTGATGTTGATTAGTATCTAACTTTTGTTTATCCATTAGACATTGTTCTCTAGGTATTTCTAGGACATCCCTCTCTACCTGACTTAAAACATCCAGGGAATATCCCTTTTGTTGGAACCTATTGGAAATAATTTTAACCTGTGAAATATAATCACATTCATCTGAACAATTCCTCCTAATTCTCATATATTGACCCCTAAGTATATTTTTTAACCAAGTAGGATGGTGTCCACTTCTAATCGAAAGATAACTATTTCTATCAGTAGGTTTAAAATAAACTTTTGTGGCAAACCCGTTATCCCTTCTCATAATAGTGACATTCAAAAAATGAATGGATTCAGAGCTGAATTGATATTCTAATTTTATATGATTCTTATTATTATTTAAATGTGACATGAATTGATGTAATTCCACATCCGATCCTCTCCAGATGAACAACAGGTCATCTATAAATCTTTCATAGAAGATCAATTCAGGACTGCAATTATAAAAAACAAAGCTGTCTTCCCATTCTTCCATAAATATTCGCCAAGGTGGGCGTGAATTTGGCTCCCATAGCCACGCCACTCAGCTGTTCATAATAGGTGTTGTCTGTTTGGATATTTATTTATTTACAGTCACGTGGTGATTTATTTTGAAAAAATTCAACCCACACAGTAATTTTAAAGAGGACTTTTATTGATGGACTTTTTGTTTAAGGATTTGTTTTCCATTTTATTATATATGCATGTATATTTTGGCATTTCAAAATATCATTTATTGGTTAAAATTTTTTGGTCACAGGAGAAAGTAGCGGCTATATATGGTTTTATTTATTCGCTTATTAATTTACCATTTTTTTCACCTATAAATTTACCATTTTGAGCGCGGTTTATATTCAGTGAAGTGGATTGTATATACATACTTATTATATGTATATATCTTCCACTTGGGGATATACTGTGTGTTATAAATATTTATATAGTGCCAACAGTTTGCTCAGCGCTTTACAATATAAAGGGAGACAATACAGCAATGATACAGTTCAATACAAGAGGACAAGGAGGCCCTGCTCCTTGGAGCTTACAATTTAATAGGGAGGGTATTTTTGTACAAGAGGTAATAACTATGGAGGATGGACTGATGGAAGAAATAGAATATTTGTTTATTAGTTGAAGGCAGGATAGGCTTCCCTGATAAGATAGGTTTTCAGGGATCGCCTAAACGTGGGCAGAGTGGGTGCTAGTCTGACAGATTGGGGTAGAGAGTTCCATGGGATGAGGGAGGCTCTGGAGAAGTCCTGGAGATGAACATGAGAGGAGGGGACAAGGGAGCTTGAGAGGAGCGGGGAGGACGGTTTGGGTGATATTTAGAGACAAGATTGGTGATGTAATTTGGGGCACAGTTAGAAGTGGCTTTATATGTTATTGTTAATGTTTTGAATTGTATTCGTTTGGCAATGGGAAGCCAGTGGAGAAATTGGCAGAGAGGGATGGCATATATGGAATGGTTGGTAAGGTGGATGAGTCTGGCAGCAGTATTCATGACAGACTGTAGAGGGCCAATGAGAAGGGAGTTACAATAGTTAAGGCAAGAGATAACAAGGGAGTGAATAAGTTGCTTGGTGGTTAAAAAGGGGCGCACATTGGAGATGTTACAGTGGATAAAAAAGATAATACTTTATTCAATGTTCACTTACATACGGAAAACCTGTAAACAGCTCTAGTGGTCGGAGTGGTGTGCAAAAACAGCTCTCTCCTGTCTGGATAAACTGATAGCAGCTGCAAGGCATAGGTGGGGACCCGCTCAAGGATGGATATCATTGGCGTCTCTCCCCTCACTCCAGCCAACTGTTACAGGTAGTTGTGGAAAACAGGTCTTCATACACTGTTGTTTTGAGTGATGATATTGCTTGTTATTGTTACAAGTCTGTTTTTTATTGTTTTAAATAATGGGTGCTATGTAACTTTGTTGCGCTTATAGCACCTGGTTGGTTAGGGAAAGGAACCCAAAGTGGGTCATTGATAACCTGGGTTTAAAGGAAGTGGGTTGAATGATGCTAGCCATCAGACGGAGGACATCTAGCAGCATGAGAAAGTACTGCCAGGAACATATTTGGAGTATGCAGTAAAGCCTGTTTTTGCTAGTTTATCTTTTAATCAGTTATTTATTTTTATCTTATTTTTGGCTGGAGTCCTGATTTAAAGGTCTAAGACTATGAAAAACATACAATATGTCCCAATACAAGAAAAGTGGGAGGCTAGCAGCAGTGTACATGAAAAAAGAGTTTATTCTAATGTGGCCTTGGTTCAATTTTTTGGATTGGTTGATTATAGAACAAACAGGGGACAAGGCACACAGCAATTTATTATAAACCTAACTCAGGCAACCTTTTTCCCATTTACTGAGAAATATATATTATAGTAAGTATTAGTGATCAGCGATGTGATTTCAGCGAGATTAACTTCATTATGAAACTACGGATTATAGTCAAATTTCACCAAAGCATAAACTCTTAAAATTGCTTGGGAAAAAAAAATCTATTCTTTTTATTCCTGTTTAGAATGCGAAAGTATGTAGGGCAGTTTAGATTTTCATTTAGATTCATCAATGATTCTCTGGGCAAATTGTTCAATTAATAATTAATAGATATTCTTGCCCAGGTGAGATTCAACCTGGGATTAGCACAGAGTGGTGCATAATTGTGAAGTGGAAGGAAAATGATAAATGGTTTTCAAAAATTTTTTCTTAAAAAATTAGTGTTTGATAAACTGCTGCACAAATGCACCCATCATTTATATATAGAATATATATTGTGTTGCTTAAAATGCAAACTTTTACATGTATGTGAGAAGTGTCAGAATTGGCTTGGACAGAAAGTGGTAAAGGCAAATTTCTGGTGAATATTGGGTGAATTTGGGGCAAATCTTGGATAAAATCAATGATAAATATACCTCTTAATGTTTTTTGTTTTTTTTTTCTTTTGTGTATTTTAATTTTTTTTCTGTGAAAAAAATAAAACAAAAATAATGAGTTTTTATCTACAGATGAACAGATCCAGGTTAATTTAAAAGAGCTTCCATAATCCTCAGGTCTTATTTGAAGCCGCTACCATTCCTAAAACGTATCAAAATCTGCTTTCATTTTCTTCTGAAATTTCATGAAAATCTCCCTGAAATTAAGGGAAATTTAATTAAGGGAAAATAATCTCTCTTAATTTTTCTTAATCAGTATTCAAGACTGAAATATTGGAAACAGCCAGCTGTTCTTTAAGTTAGTAAATGAGACCCTAACCAAAGAATCTAATGGGGCTTTAAAGGTACCAAACCATATACATCAACATCAATTATACAGAAAATATAAGGACAAATTATAAAAAAATGAACACCTTTTATTTGGGTTAAAAAACCACCAACAGGTCCTGTATTATGGACTTTATCAAGTTGGCTGTGATTTCTCTGATGTTTTATGTCACGTCATGTCACGTGACGCGATGCCGCTGGACGTCATCATCAAGCATTAGTGACGTCACCGCACATGCGCAGTACAGCCTCAACGCCACCATTTTGGCGCCAATTGACTGCTATTTAAGCCCAGCAGGTTTAATTCATTACAGGACTACACAGGGGGGAATAGGGGTGAGACCAGGGGCGGGCTGACAACTCATGGGGCCCCCAGGCAATAGGAGATCATGGGGCCCCTGTGTCCAAAAAAGCCTATGAAAAAGGTACCAGGGGCATCTCATGGGGCCCCCTACTGACCCCGGGCCCTCGGGCAGTTCCCTAGTTTCCAAATGGTCAGTCCGCCCCTGGGTGAGACACATCTCTCCCCTTCCCTATTGATGGGAAACTATTTTATTCTTGTGGTACCCTTGTTTTGGAGCACCTATTGGTCAGCCACTAATACTTACCGTGGTATGTATCTGGATGGATCTTGGGCATGTATACTTATACATAATTTTGTATCATGTTGCTTCTTTACTTAAGCTGATTTTGATATGGAGATTTAGATAATATTCACTGTTTATAAAAAAAATCCCCCCCCTTTGAAGGGCTTTGATCTATGACCAATACGGGGAGTAGGGGTATAGTTGGGAGTCTTGGGGGTCTTTGTTGACCACTGTACTCTGTAATTTTCTAGAACGACATTTCTGCTGTTTACAAGTGGATTTATATCTCCTATTGAATGACGATTACTCCTAATTATTTTCTGGAGGCCCTCTTCCCATTCAGATGCAATTGACATGTCCTATATATATCCTGCACAGCCCATTTGGGAGGTTAGCAGTATTGTTAACTGGTAATTGCTGTTAAGCCTTATATTCTTTATTTTTATTGTTTTGTCTTTTTTTTCTATGGTTATATATAGATTATATGTTTTTGGTTCCATTATTGTAGGAATCTATGTTTTGTTTTCCCTGAAGAAGCGGGCATTGTCCCATGAAATGTATTGGAATTATCAGCAAAGTACCAAATTCATGGTTTTAGGCTGAAGCTGTGTACCAATATATCTACTGTTACCTATGATGCAACACCATTGTCCTAGGCGTCAGCAACTACTTATAACTAAGCCTTCATGACTCCAGGCTGTAGCTACCAATGATTTGTAACGGATGCCCATGACGCCCATCTTACGTCTTGGATGTCAGTGGCAACCATTGTAGTTGGGCTACTGATTGTAGTTCCATTCATTTGAATTATTTTATTTTATTATTTTATATGTATGTGTTTGATGGTCATGTTCCACCTGTTGGTGTTTTTTTAACCCAAATAAAAGGCGTTAAATGTTTATGATTTGTCCTTATATTTTCTGTATAATTGATGTATATGGTTAAATAGTATATTTCTAAATAGGGGTGTGGTACCAGTAAAACCCAGTCCACAAGGACATGGAGAGAAATTTTGTCTCCAATTCCCACTCTATGTATATCTAATGTTCTTTAAGGTACTTTCATGAGTCTAATCATAACAAGTACCCATTAAAATCAATATGAAGTTTTTTTTAGCATAGATTGAATTATAATTTTGGACAAAGAGAAAATTAGGAGATATAGCAGTTGCATTTTTTATAACATTCCTTTTATTAAAAGACATCAATTAAAAAAAAAGACAGGTCCTAATCCTTCCCTACTCCATACAAAACCAAAAAGCATGTTTTAACTGGGGTTGAGGACTGGACTTCTGATGTAACTGGTATTTCATATTGATTGGTATGTAAACTATGTTCCTTTTTTCTAGGTTAACAATGCTGTTTGCGGTAAACATGATTCTAGTGAGTGTGTTAAACCACAGCTACCGTAAATTGAATACATTGGCTCCTATATTTTCTATATTGATTTACAAACTGACTGCTTAATACATAGATGCTATACTGTTTTAATATTTTTGTTACATTTTTGTTATTTCGCATCATAAAATGTCTTAATAACATTCCTTCTAACTGACAACATGGGGGAGCTCTTGTCCATAATGGGCATGGTATTGACACAGCCCCAGATGATCCACATTGGCTCACAACTGATATGATCCAGAAATATTTAGACAGAATAAAAGTGAATGAAGCATCTGGACCGGATGGCATATACCCATGGGTCTTTAAAGAATTGAGCTCTGTCATTTCAAAGCTATTGTTTTTTAGGGACTCTTTAACTGCTTGCCTGCTGCCCTATAGTAGAATGACTACTACAGGGCGGTAGGGCTGTGCAAAGTCACGTATATATACGTGATTTGCATTTCTGTATAGGGGGTGCGCACCACCCTACCCGCGCCGCCATCGGTGGCTATGAATGTCAATCACTGGGTCTCAGCTGGAAATTCTCCCCTTCAGCACCTAGCGATCGCCGAGGAATACTGACAGGGGAGAGACCTCTGTGTAAACAACGCGGGTGTCTCTCCTGCCAGCAAGAACATGCTGCTGTGTATTTCTCTGCACAGCAGAAAAATACACAGCAGCATGATTCCCTAGTAAAACACACACAGCACATTAGGTAAAACAGCACACAGCACACAGTTAACCCTTTGATTGCCCCAGATATTAACCCCTTCCTGCCCAGTGTCATTAGTACAGTGTCAGTGCTTTTTATTAGCACTGATCACTGTATTAGTGTCATTGGGATGTCAGTGGCAGTTAGTCAGTTCCCACCCAGTGTCAGGATACCCGCCGCAGTCCCGCTATAAGCCGCTGATTGCCACCATTACTAGTATAAAAAAAAATTAAAATAAAAATTCCAGTGTATATATACCACAATTTGTATACGCTATAACTTTCACGTAAACCAATTAATTTACATGTATTGGGATTTTTTTTAACAAAAGAAATGTAACACATTACATTTTGGCCTAAATGTATGATGGAATTTGATTATTAAAAATGTTTTACTGGATATGTCTTATAGCAAACAGTCAAAATTGTCAAGGTCCTACCTTTTCCCTGAAGTTTTGTTACTCCATGTGCTGGCGTCCATCTTGGATTCTGCTGTGCATGGTGGGAATCCTTTTATGCCTTCAGGTCTCTGAGGTCCATCCCCCAGAGGGGTGTGGCTGATGACATATAAGCCTGTGGCCCGCACATGCTCTTTGCACTTGTGTCTTGTGTCTTTGTCTTCCTACAGCTCTGTGTATATGCTCGTGACTCTTCTGGTATTCTGACTCGGCTTGTGATTTAGACTATTCTCTGTGTTTTCCTTCGATCTGACCTTCCGTTGCTGAACCCGGCCCGTGACCTGTGATTCTCTGTCTACTGTTCTGTACCGTTTTGTCCCGTTGTTGTCGACCCAGCTTGCCTGACTACGCTATTGTCATTCTCACCAGCTACACGCCATTGGCGGCGGCCATTACCGCAGCCGGGGTGTCTCGGGGGCCGCAACCTGGTACCTGGCTGTGTCAAGTCCATCCTAACCATCAGGGGCCCTGGTGAAGGGCAGCCTGGGACTTAGACTCCGCGCCCTGAGGGACTTCGGTCTGTTGGTGGTGGTTGTCGTCAGCCAGTGCGTTACCCTGCCACTAGGCCTACCTGTCCGTTACACAGCCCTGCCCTGACAAAAATATTGGGTTTTTTTTTCAAAATTGTTGGTCTTTTTTTGTTTATACTGCAAAAAATAAAAAATACACCGGTGATCAAATACCACCAAAAGAAAGCTCTATTTGTGGGGAAAAAAATTATATGATATTCTGTACAGCGTTGCATGACTGTGCAATTGTCAGTTATAGTAGCATAGCGCTGTGTTGCAAAAAATGGCCTGGTCAGAAAAGGGGGGTAAATCCTCTGGAGGGCAAGTGGTTAATGACTGGCATAGTACCACTGGATTGGCGTAAGGCCAATGTGGTGCCAATATTTAAAAAGGGATCAAAATCTTTACCAAGTAATTATAGACCTGTTTGTTTAACTTCTATAGTTGGGCAGATACAGGAGAGTTTAATAAAAGACCACATAGATGTGTTCTTGCTGGAAAAAATATTTTAAGCAACAGACAGCATGGATTCATGAAAGACAGAAGTTGTCAAACACATCTTGTTTCTTTTTATGAGGGGGTGAGCGAAACCTTGGACAGAGGGGTGGTGGTGGACGTGGTATACTTGGATTTTGCAAAAGTGTTTGACACAGTTCCCCACACATGGCTAATGTGTAAGGTAAAGTCTACAGCCTTGGAAAAATCATTATGTAAATGGATAGAAAACTGGTTAAAAGATCGTATTCAGTGAGTAGTGGTTAATGATTCATACTCTGAATGGTCTAGGGTTGTCAGTGGTGTACCCCAAGGTTCAGTGTTGGAAACCTTACTTTTTAATACATTTATAAACGATATAGGGTCTGGGATTAAAAATACAGTTTTTCAGTCTTTGCAGATGATACCAAGCTGTGCAGTGAAATAACGTCTTTACAGGATGTCTCCAACTTACAAGCTGACCTCAATTCTCTGTTTATTTGGGCAACTATGTGGCAAATGGGGTTTAATGTTGATAAATGTAAGGTTATGCACTTTGGGGGCTAAGAATATGAATGCATCATACATACTAGGGGGGGTACAATTGGGGGAATCAATGGTGAAGAAGGATCTGGGGGTTCTGATAGATCGCAAGCTTAATAAATGCCAAGCTGCAGTTTCTAAAGCGAGCAAAATCCTCTCTTGTATTAAAAGAGGTATAGACTCCAGAGAGAGAGATATCATATTACCCCTGTACAAATCATGAGTAATACCTCATCTGGAATATGCAGTTCAATTTTGGGCACCAACTCACAGAAAGGACATTGGGGAACTGGAGAAAGTGCAGAGAAGGGCAGCCAAACTGATAAGAGGCATGGAGGAGATCAGCTATGAGGAAAGATTAGAGGAACTGAATGTATTCTCTCTTGAGAAGAGGAGATTAAGGGGGATATGATCAACATGTATAAATACATCAGTGGTTCATATAGTAAACTTGGTGTAGAGTTATTCACCCTGAGGTCATCACAGAGGACAAGGGGGCACTCTTTACATCTGGAGGAAAAGAGATGTAATCTCCAATTACAGAAAGGTTTCTTCACAGTAAGAGCTGTGAAAATGTGGAATACACTCCCTCAAAAGTTGGTTCTGGCCAGCTCAGTGGATTGCTTTAAAAAATGCCTGGATTATTTCCTAGATACACATATTGTAACTGGATACTAGCATTTATAGGTAAATTTGATCCAGGGAATATTCGAAGGAAGGAATTTTTTCCCCTGCAGGAGCAAATTGAATCATACTTTGCTGGTTTTTTTGCCTTCCTCTGCATCAACTGTGGGTATAGGATTATAACTTTTTATTTATGGTTGAACTAGATGGACTTTTGTCATTTTTCAGCTACCACCTTTTGACAAGGTGTATAAAATAGGTTACATAGTTAGTCTGGCTGAAAAAAGACAAAAGTCCATCCAGTTCAACCATAAAAAAAAAATTTTGGTTGTAATATCTTGCAAAAGTTTGAACAACCCATAAATTGTTTGGGTTTTTTACATTCTCAGTGAAGTGGTATCCCCTTGGAGCCAGCTGTTAGATAGGTCCCTGAGGAATGTTTGTGTAGTTTTGCCCTGCAGCCAAGCACATGAACACAGTCACTCTTTGGCTCAGTAAACAGTCCAGGGGTGTTCTGTTTGATGTTTTTAGTTTTAGGGATAACTGGGATAGTGATTGTGGATTAATGGGATGCTCTAAAATGAATTATGTACCAGATGAGGACACTGACTTTCTTATGCAGCACTTTAAGCACAGTCCTTGTAGGTGCCCATAATGGACTTAGTTTAGTTGAAGCAGACAAAGGCACAAACTTCTTTCTTTAAGCAATTTGAGTTGAGTCTCTTTAACACAGAACAAGATGGACTAAGCTTTTCAGGATACCAGCAGGTATCCCTTCTCCTGCATTCTCAGCTGACTCTCAAGCAGATGGGTGGCAGCAGCCCACTGTCTTCAGGATCTCTCACACAAACTGTACTCACAAATGTCCTCCTCCAATGCCTCCTTTCATTGTCCCCCAAACACCTCTACCAGTGCTCCGAGACCAGATCAAATGAGAGACAGTCTCTCAGTCAGCTTTCAGGCCTCTCAGCTAGCCAAGCTCAGGCCTCACAAAACAGCAAGAACATGGCAGGACTGCTCACAGGGCAGCCCAAGACTGGACTCCTCCTCTCCAGTACAAGACAAGAAGACTCTAGCTTTCAGACTATTTATACCCATTTCCCAACAGCCACTTGTGCAGGGCCCACAAAGATTGGCTGGGACTGTAAAAATATTCATGCTGCCCATTTACCATACTCTACATCTTTCAGAACTAGCTATGTGGCTCTGGAGATACAGAGTGAGAACAACCACAGAGAAAACCCTAAACAATCACATGCTAGTGCACTGACTACAGCAAACTAGAACTAAATGTGTAAAACCTAGAATTACAGCCATACTGAGTACAGTGAGCCAAGCTAAATTTACCTAACAACAAAAATACAGTGAACCGGAACTGAATCTGTCTGCCCCTAGCACCTAACTAAGAGGGTGCTACATAAACGGTTGACATCTAACTTTTTGAGTGTTGATTATCCTGGAGGTTAATAAGAATTGCAGATAACTAATTTTATTGATTTTGCTGATGTCCAGAAAGATAGACCAAAATTGTGAGTGTTATTTATAGCTCTTTCGCATATTGTAATGATGTAACATTTTTTGGTTTTATGGTAATGTGGTCACTTAAGCAGAGTGTAACAGTTGTCTCCCTGAAACCTTAAGGTATAACAGCTGGATGATTGCTAAGTATACAGCATGTGTGCACCACAGGCAGGAACATGGTGTACAGTTTGCATCGCTGTTTACACACCATGCCATTCTCTGCTCTCTAAAGATAATGGTTTTAAAGTGCTCCAGTACTAGATAAATGAGGATGCACTCTGAATGTTCTGCTTTTTTCCAGGTTAAGAAGAGGAAGTGGTGTGAGGCAATGACTGTGTTTCCCTCAAAGGAATTGCAAAAGAAACACCAGTGTTGCTCATCTGGCTGGATCCTTCAGAAAGTCACAGTAGGAACGAAAGTCTCACGTATGACCTAGCAATGTACTATATAGCTACCGTCAGTTATTGTCATGGACACTTGTAGGATATGAATAGTAATTCCACTTTTTTGTTTGGCTGTGCCTTTTTCTGTTAGCCATTACCTTGTACACAGATTTATAATTCTGTAGCAGCGCCCACTCTGTTCCTGAGAGCCTGACTCTGTTCCCCGATTCCACAACTGGAATGGCAGATCATTTACTTTGCTTGGCTTTAACACCTAACTTTATGCTTCTCATATGAATAATAAAGTAATTGCTAAACAGATCTGAAAATAAAAAATGCAGCTCTGGCTGTACCTGCTCTCTGGTGAGACTCACTGCTCTACAGTCCAGTGCCAGTTTTCTTCTTAGTTAACTAACACCCAGCATCATCCCACCCTGTGAGCTCAGGGCATCAAAGTCCTACCCTTGAGGTGCTTCATAACACCTGGGATCACAGTACTCCTTGCCAACATGGCACTAACAAGTCATTTCTGTGTGCCTGTAGATCTGTTGGAACTGTACACAGAGTTTCAACTTGTCTCCAAGTTCAGATTTAGCCCTGTCCCTATATTCTGGTATGCCATGCACACTGACATTCAACTTTCAAAGGTCTTCTGCGATGCAAATATGAATTGCAGAAGACCTGGCTAAGTGATTGGTATTCAGGTAGTGTTGGAAGGGCAAATGGAGAGGGTGCAGCACAGCAAGTTGTGGTGTAATTATTACAGCCTTTTCTAACTAAGTAGGTATGCATGTTTGTGAAGAAACATCACAGTATAACATAAGGCAAAACTTACTATGAGCTTCAGAGGTTTGTGACTTTGATAGGTAAAGTTCCCTATGTGCCTGCAGTATGGAACTGAATGTTCCAAAGACAAGTAATACATGTGTAGCAGGGCCATTGCTGTTTCCCTTTTAAAGAACTGTTTCCCTTTTAAGACTGCATGTGTTCAGAAAGGGTTTGATTGGCTCAGCTCTCAGCAGTACTGGAGTGTTTGTGGGAGTTGCAGTTTCATCACAGAGGCAGGCAATGTAACCTTATACTGCACAGGACTACAGGGACCAGGAGGCTTTGCAAGGAGGAGGGTGGGGGAGCCATGTGTGCCTTTGCAGAGGACATGTGGGATCTAGTCTGCAGCCCCTACTGTTGAAGTACACTGACACTGTTTCCAGAACAGCAGAGGTTGCTATAGCAGCTGAAGTCAGCAGCAACTGTGATCATTGTACCAGTCACCCGCGATGGCAATTACCAACAGCAACTACATCTCCCACCACAAAGAGAGAGGTCAGAGTGTTGGAAATCGCAGAGGAGGCGTGTGACCATCCTAGGTGAGAAACCTCAGAGATTGTGCAGCACCGACAATTGACAACAGGAAACACTAGCCAGAGAGGGAGAGCCACATTGATCATCCCTTCAAGGAGTTAACCACTGGAGATTGTTCTTCTTGGATGTGGGGAGCAACTGCTAACCAGTGACATGTCAGTCCTTAAGAGCGCTCCACCGATTCACTAACACAGGCCTGTGCAACACATAGACTCACACAATGTTACAATCCTGCAGTATACAAGTGAATTTGGGACTGAGCCTAAAGAAATGTTCGTTTAGCTGGGGACATATTGCTGCTGTAGTAGCAGGGGGTTAATACTGATCTATAGCTATACCGATATATACGTATATACATGAATATTGTGTTTATTGATGTTATTGTGTCAGTTCTAGAAGGTTTGTGCATTCAGTGCATCTAACTACTATTTTCCAAGTTAATTTGCAGTCTATTTGCAAAGTTTTACCTGTCTTATTAAACCTGTTATAAAACTTCCCACAAGGTGTACTGGTGTATTGTGGATCCAATATATATGGTTTATCACTGAAGTAGGACAGAAGTGCCCGTTAATTCCAGCGGGTCCTTCGGGGGTGAGCGCTAGACATGACACCAATTTTGTTTTTAGCTGAAACTTCAAGGCCCAAAAGCTCATCTCTACCACCAGAATGCAATAACAAATCTGAATTAGGGCCAAGGGATGCTATTTTTTCTGACTTACTGATCCTGTAAAGAATAATGAAGTTTGCTAGAGCTTTGTTGTCCCCATATATGACATAGAGCCATCTTGCAGTTTAACCAACATCCTATAGTCTTGAATCCACCCCAAAGGTTGAATGGGTCTATTTCTCTTCCTATTCTAGCATAAAAAGAAGGAACTACCTTTCTCACTCTCACAACTCTTTAACAGACAATGCCACTTGCAGAACACCCACTTTAACGTCTGACTACAATATTACTTTTAAGGAGTCTCACTCAGCCTAGCCCTCTATGATTCTGCCATGTTTTTAGCTGCAGTCTTCGTTTCTATCTGCATCTATCATTTCACGTTACCTATTACTACTTATTTCTCCTGTATGTTTTTTATTCTCTCATAACTACAATTATTTTGCTCACTTTACCAGACTTTACTATCGAGGTTTGATAAATTACCCTAAAATGCATAAACCAAGTAAAGGAAAACCATGGTGGAGTTAGGTGTAGGAATGTTGTCTGACTTTGCTTTTGTACCTTTATATGACCAAACAACATATGTGAGACTGGGGTGTTATTAAAACTGGAAAGCCCAATATAAGGAATCTAATTATGTGTATGAAGTTTCTAAACTAGGTAATACCTTATACTTTATAGGGGATACTTTAAACTTGTGAACATCAAATTGGCTTGATAAAGGTTTTGTTGTCGGTTTATAGGGGTTGATTTACTAAAGGCACTTTGAAAGGGAATTTTCACTTTGTAAGAGAATTTTTCCTAAGCAATATGAATGTGGTGATTGTAACGGAACCGACCCAGACTGCACTTGGGTACTTCCGTTATAATACCGCTTCCCCCGTCTGAACACTGACCACAGACACCACAGCCGACCTAACAAGACTAGACGACACCAGTCTGTCTGAACATTGAACTCTTTATTTGAAACTCAAACTGGATTTTTATACACTCAGGGGGCACTCCCCCCTCCCTGCATAATGACACTACGGGGCAATCTACACTTAGCAACAAGAGACACACAGGTATTCAAACTTCATAACAGCAGACAGTCTCATCAAGAGGGAAGGCTGCTGGAGACACCCCCCACTAAGCTAATAAACATAAACACATACATCCCATAATAGTTTGCTCCCAAGCAAGACACACAATAGAACAATGGGATGCAACCACATGACATTAAACAATCAACAACCCCCCACCCCAATATTAGGACAGATCACCCTGTACCCCTAACAGGCACAGGGTGACTTACACATAATAGGGATATGGCGAGCTGAGACAGGGGTCTCCCGACCTCTCTAAAGTGAGCTGGGTTCCATGGGCCTCCCACCCAAAGTCACTCCCATCACAGTGATAATTTACTTTGCAAAGAATACCTAATCACAGGAAAATTAAAAAAACAGCATTTTTTCTTGCACACAATTGAAGTCAGCAGTGCTTCACTTCTTTTACTAAGCTAAAAGAAATGCGAACAGCCTATTTCCCTTTAGTAAATTAATGGAAGATTTTGTAGAGGTAAAATCAGTGTGGAAATAAGGCCTGTCACTATATTTTGGAATCACAAACATTTAAAAATTGGAGCACCCTGTCTTCATGGATCTCAGGCTTTTGCCATTTAGGTTTCTTTTTTTAACCACATGCCTACTTTGAATGACTATTGCGTGGTCATGCAACACTGTTCCCAAACAAAATTTTTAGCATTTTTTTTAGACAAATAGAGCTTTCTTTTGGTGGTATTTATTTACCACTGGGTTTTTTATTTGTTGGTAAACAAACAAAAAAATATATAAAATTTTGAAAAAAAAAAATGTTTTCTTAGTTTCTGTTATAAAATTTTGCAAACAGGTAATTTTTCTCCTTCACTGATGTGCACTGATGAGGCTGCACTGATAGGGTGCACTGATGGGCACTGACGAAGAGGCACTGATAAGGCTGCACTGATATGCGGCACTGATGGGCGCTGACTCTCAGCACTGTTGGACACTGTCTGGCAGCACTGATGAACACTGACTGGCAGCACTGATGGACACCGACTGGCAGCACTAATAGACACTGACTGGCAACACTGGACACTGACTGGCAGCACTGATGAACGTTGTGGGGGCTGCACTGATAATGAGGAATAATCAGTGCCCTGATTATCAGTGTAAATGTCCCGTTTCACAGTTGCTGGTTACTAGCTCTCCTCTGCTCACACTGTGGCAGCATGAGGAAAATGGTGCCGATAACCACCACCCGTGTTTACATCGTGATCAGCTGTGATTGGGCACAGCTGATCACACGGTAAAGGGTCGATGTGACTGGTCCTTTACCGTGATCTGTGATCAGTTGTGTCCAATGGATACAGTGATCATAGAGCGCGTCCCAGCGGGCACGGAGGGGGGGGGGGAATTCTGGGAGGGCGTCATGAACTGGACACCCGCGCTGTAGCCGTCATTCGGTTATAGTGTGGTCAGCAAGTGGTTAAAACAGCTGTTATTAAAATAGCAATGCTGCAGCTATCACACATCAGATCTAAGACTGAGAACTGGGCAATCACATGACCACCTCTCAGTGTGCTCGGAGTGAAGAGCAGTGACTGTCAGTCACTGTTCTCTGCTCTGCCTCTCCTGCACTCAGTGGAGTACTGAAAAAGGGGAGGGGGGCAAGTACAGCTATCAATCAGCCAGCCGAGTGGAACCTGACAATATTATTGGCATCCTTCTAGAGCCTGGAGCCGCTTTGCCCCATCAGCTGATAGCAAGCAAAAGCCTGCTTTCTGGGTCATAGGAAAGTAAACGCAAGTGCACCCCTGTGACCCACAGGAGAAGTATGACCAAAAAATCTTTGACCATATTTCTCTTTTATTATCTCCGAAAAGAAATGTCAGCCCCCCAAAACCCAAGCAAAACATGAGAAAAACTGTTGTGTAGATTGACAGGTGCAATTAATTGGGCATTAGAGTGGTAAAGGCACCAATTGCAAAATAGGAGTTGCTGCAATTTGCAAGTTGTTATAAAGACTTTTTAGTTCTAATCATAGGCATGCGCACAGGGTGTGGTGGATGTGCCTGGGCACACCCTAATCACCCTGTGTGGAGCAGATTTTCCCTGCTGTCCACTGCTGTACTGACTGACACCATCCACTGTGCTACTGACACCAACCTCTGCCATACTGACCCTTCCGCTGCCCTACTGACCGTACATGTTTTAACACATTTAAAAATTTTGTTTTCATTTATTTACACGTACGCAGGTGTATTTGAGCTTTGGGGTGCACACCCTAATGCTATAGGTTGCTCACACCTATGGTTCTAATGCTGTGACTAACTTAACAAGAAAGAAAACCACTTCAGATCTTTAATTCATATCAAGCAGAAAAGGCCTAATTTCCATTTATATCTTACATACATTTCAGGTATGTAGAGGTATACCTTTTTTGCATTTCAGTTTACATTATATGTAGTAGGGTTTTTTGGAATTGTCACTTCTGCTCACACATCCCATAGCTCTCAACTGTCCCTGATTTGGAAGCATTTTACTGCACTAAACCTTTCATCCAATTTTTAGTTTTTGCATTTTTTACATTTCGCATGCCAATATAAAGGAAAAGCAGTGGTAAAAAAACTTTCAGTTCTAACTGAACCATATTTACCTAAAATGTCTTGTTACTAAAACTTCAATAAAAACTATTGAAATGTAAACAGCTGCAAAACAACTTTTGACCTCAACTGCATCCCTGGTCTCTTCTGACAACATGGAGGCTACTGATACCATAATGGCAAAAGTGAACACTGAAGTTTCAAAGGAGTTTGAAGTCTCACTTTTGGAACCCCATGAAAGTACTGGAAATAATAATTAACATTAAGACAACACAAACAAGAGTTTTAAAGCAGTTGCCTAGTGTGTCTCCTTTTCAAAATGTGGCCTAGTAAAAATGCTTAAAGACAGTGTAAAAAGTCAGTACGGTATTTTGCTAGCTTATTTCTGATAAATAATAATGTGATAATATGCTCTAATGTTGATTTACAGACTACACGTTGTCTCCCTGTGAAAATACAGCCTAATAAAAGCTACTTACATACTGTGAAAAAAAAAAAATTCAGGTTTAACCAATCATTTTTTGTGTATTAATTCTACATAAAGCCTCTCTAAAGATCTAATTTTTTTGAGGACATTTAACGAGGATATAAGTATAACGTATAAACTAGAGACCAGTTGGAGAAGGCCCTCCTAACACAGCTGGTTAAAGGCAAAGAGCAGTATCTGGTCCATGGGCTGCAGCTTGAGGACCACTGATTTACCCTTGGTTCACACCCATGAATTTTTGAATGCATTTTGCTGAAACACACTGCAGTCTATTTAACTTGGTTTCCTATAGATCTAGTTCACATCTGTACATTTTGAGCCAGTGGATTTTTTGGAAAGGGTCAGGGACTTTCTTTTCTGCAACAAATTGTGTTTTCCATGCAATAGACTTTAATGGACCAGCAGTGCAAGAACCTCTATGTGTCCAAAGTCACATTTTTTTGGCTAATAGCAAAGTATGTTCATGTAGTGCGACTTTGATGAGACCTTGAAACTTTACACTTTCTGCAACTCCAGCAGCAACAAAGTTGCATCAAAGTAGTGCAGGAACCTAAAGTTAGGGTTAGGATTAATGGCTAGAGTTAGGGTCAAGGGCTAGGGTTAAATGTTAGAGTTACCCATACCATACTCAATATATTTAAAAAAATATATAAATAAATATATATATATATATATAATAAAAATGCATTTCAACATGCAGTATGTATACATATATATACCGTATTTTTCGCTCCATAAGACGCACTTTTTTCCCCCCCAAAAAAGGGGGGAAAATGTCAGTGCGTCTTATGGAGCGAATATAGAGCGGCCGGTCCGGTATTTTCACCGCCGCCGTGTCAGAATACCGGGCCAGCCGCTCAGCTCTGCAGTGGGACCTTACCTGTTCCTCTATCCAGCGCCGCGCTGTCTTCCCGGCTTCTGTAGTGTGCGTGACAGCCGGGTCCCAAGTGCGCATGGTAAGGCGGTACCTGGGACACATGACAGATCCCAGAAGCCGCCGGACCAATCACAAAGCGCAGCACTTCTCGCGCATGCGCACTGGGCATCGGGCTGTCCGCCAAGCGCCCACACTACAGAAGCCGGGTAGACAGCGCGCAGCTGGATAGAGGAACAGGTAAGATCAAAGAAAAACTTTGCAGAAGTAAGAGCGGGTACCTGTCAAATTCAGGTACCCGCTCCCCCTCCCTCCCCAAAGGTCAGCAGTCATCTCCTGTACTGTCCACAGTCTCTGGTCATCCCTGTACTGTCCGCAGTCTCTGGTCATCCCTGTACTGTCCGCAATCACTGGTCATCCCTGTACTGTCCGCAGTCTCTGGTCATCCCTGTACTGTCCGCAATCACTGGTCATCCCTGTACTGTGCGCAGTCTCTGGCCATCCCTGTACTGTCCGCAGTCTCTGGTCATCTCCTGTACCGTCCGCAGTCTCTGGTCATCCCTGTACTGTCCGCAGTCTCTGGTCATCTCATGTACTGTCCGCAATCACTGGTCATCCCTGTACTGTGTCCGCAGTCTCTGGTCATCCCTGTACTGTCCGCAGTCTCTGGTCATCCCTGTACTGTCCGCAATCACTGGTCATCCCTGTACTGTCCGCTGTCTCTGGTCATCCCTGTACTGTCCACAATCACTGGTCATCCCTGTACACTGTCCACAGTCACTGGTCATCCCTGTACTGTCCGCAGTCTTTGGTCATCTCCTCTATTATGTCTGCAGTCCATTAGTTCAGAATTTTTTTTTTCCTGTTTTCTGCCTCTAAAACCTAGGTGCGTCTTATGGTCAGGTGCGTCTTATGGAGCAAAAAATACGGTATATATATATATATATATATATATATATATATATACTGCATATTAGAATGCATTTTTATTACAAAATATATGAAAAATATTTTTTTTAAATATACTCTTCAGATTTTTTTTAACATATAAACAAGTCATTTTAACATATATTTTTACATATATTTGTAAATGCATTCCAAAAAATTTGATTTGTATTTTTAAAGACATACAGTATATTTGAAATGTATTTTTGAAAATATTCTTCATATATCTTGTTATAAAAACACATTTCAACATGCAGTGTATTATTGAAATATATTTTGAAATATATTGAAAATGGCCAAAATTAGTATTTCAAATATATGTCAATATATTTGGGAAGAATATTTTTTAAATATATTTCAAATATATTTTTCTTCCATGTGAGTAGGGCTAAGGTCTAGGGATTAAATGTTAGGGTTAGCGGTAATTGTTAGGGTAACGATGACCACTAACCTTAACACTAATGACTACCGCTAACCCTCACCCTAATATTTAACTCCAACCCTAGCCCTTAACACTAACCCTATTTCTTAACTCTAACATTTAATGCTAACATCTAACCCTAGCCCTTAACTCTAACATGCGACTTTGAACACATAAAGGTTCCTACTTCGATGCGATTTTAATGCTACTTAAGTGCCACAGAGAGCAAGGTTGCAAAAGTTGCATCAAAGTCGCACTACATGTACAGAACTCACATACTTTCCTACTAGCCAAAAAACTGCAAATGCATCAAAAATGTGTTAAAAAACGCACCATAAAACATGCCAAAAAAACCACATCAACCGCAACCTGCATAGATGTGACGATAGAAGACTCTGATATCTGCTTAAACGTTTTCATTATACTTCAGAAATAAATCATGTTTCTTACTATTACATTTTTTGTAAATAATTTGATGGTGGCAAAGAGTTTTTTCACAATAATGACTCATATTACAAGATTTTTTGAATGTAAAAACACGAGGCAACCTTTAACTTAAAAAATAATCTAAGAGTCTTGTTCAGTTATTTCTAACTTTATTGCCAGTAAACTTTAGTGCCAGTAAATGTACAAGTTTAATAACGTGCAACCCTTTGATTGAAAAAGGACTGCAACATTAAAAGCTTTCAGTAGGTGTCCCCATGCTACAAGTAAGCACAGCACATACGCTGCTCAAAAAAATTAAAGGAACACTTTTTAATCAGAGTTTAGCATCAAGTCAAATAAACTCCTGTGATATTGATCTGGTCAGTTAAGTAGCAGAGGGGGTTGTTAATCAGTTTCAGCTGCTTTGGTGTTAATGAAATTAACAACAGGTGCACTAGATGGGCAACAATGAGATGACCCCCAAAACAGGAATGGTTTTACAGGTGGAGACCACTGACATTATTTTTTCCTACTCATCTTTTCTGACTGTTTTTCACTAGTTTTGCATTTGGCTAGGGTCACTACTGGTAGCATGAGGCGATACCTGGACCCTACAGAGGTTTCACAGGCAGTGCAACTCCTCCAGGATGGCACATCAATACGTGCCATTGCCAGAAGGTTTGCTGTGTCTCCCAGCACAGTCTTAAGAGCATGGATGAGATTCTAGAAGACAGGCAGTTACTCTAGGAGAGCTGGACAGGGCCGTAGAAGGTCCTTAACCCATCAGCAGGACCTCTATCTATTCCTTTGTGCAAGGAGGAACAGGATGAGCACTGCCAGAGCTCTACAAAATGACCTCCAGCAGACCACTGGTGTGAATGTCACTGACCAAACAATCAGAAACAGACTTCATGAGGGTGACCTGAGGGCCCGACGTCCTCTAGTGGGCCTTGTACTCACTACTTGGCACCTTAAAGCTCGATTGGCATTTGCCATTGAACACCAGAATTGGCAGGTCTGCCACTGGCACCCTGTGCTTTTCACAGATGAGAGCAGGTTCACCCTAAGCACATATGACAGACATGAAAGGGTCTGGAGAAGTCGTGGAGAACGTTACTCTGCCTGTAACATCATTCAGCATGACCGTTTTGGTGGTGGGTCAGTGATGGTCTGGGGAGGCATATCCATGGAGGGATGTAGAGAACTTTACAGGCTAGACAATGGCACCCTGACTGCCATTAGGTATTGGGATGAAATCCTTAGACCCATTGTCAGACCCTACACTGGTGCAGTGGGTCTTGGGTTCCTCCTGGTGCACGAAAATGCCTGGCCTCATGTGGCGAGATTATGGAGGCAGTTCCTGGAGGATGAAGGCATTGATACCATTGAATAGCCCACACGCTCGCCTGATCTAAATCCAATAGAACACCTCTGGGATATCATGTTTCAGTCCATCCAACACCATCAGGTTGCACCTCAGACTGTCCAGGAGCACAGTGATGCATTGGGTCCTGATCTGGGAGGAAATACCCCAAGACACCATCTGTTGTCTCATTAGGAGCATGCCCCGACATTGTCAGGCATGCATACAAGCACATGGGGGCCATACAAACTACTGAGTACCATTTTGAGTTGCTGCAATTAACCATTAGCCGCCCGGCCAATGGCCGTTTGATGGCCGGCAAAATCCTACGCAGTTTGTGCGCCTGCAGAGCCGTGCAGCAGCGCGATCTGTCACCGGCCGTGTACCTCTACACGGCCAATGACAGATCTGAGTACTGGCCCCGTTGCCGGTACCATGTGACCTGCTATGACCAATCACAGCAGGTCACATGACAGTTGTATACAATGGATGGCATCATTCATGCCATCCATTGTATACTAGTGTCTAGCTGTGAATGGTCACAGCGATCACATGCACAAGCTGGGCCAATCCCAGCCCAGCTGTGTCATGTGATTAGCCATGGCCAAATCACAGCTAAGCACCAAAAAAAAAAAAACCCCTGAATGAATGGATGTCAATCAGATAAATGCTTGCTTATAGCAAAGTAATTCTTACTAATTATTACTATAGTAACATAGTACTACTTTGGTCATAGTGAAATATGAAAAAGAAAGCTTAAAAAAAAGAAAAAAAATGTAATAAAAAATTTAAAATAATTTAAAAAAAAAAATGATATATATTTTTTTTTCATACTGTCACCAGTCAGTGTCCTTGATCACCGCAATGCCAGTTATATGATGACGCTGTACTGCACTGGTGACAGTATGTAAAAAAAATGACAAAAAAAATACAACTTCAAAAAACTCGCCATGTCTCTTATGAAGTACGTCGGACTGTCTACTCTGCAAAAAGGGGTCATTTGGGGGATATCTGTACTATTCTGACATTCTTGGACCTCAAGAAATTAGATTGGCTGTCAATACTTCAGGATTGATCAATATTCAGATCTATACCATAGTTTGTGGTCTCTATTACTTTCCTACAAACTAAAAAATACATCCTAATTTGGGTTATCTTCACCAAAGACATGTAGCAGAATACATCTTGGCCTAAATTTATGAAGAACAATTATTTATTTGCAAACTTTTATAACAGAAACAAAGAAAAACGTGTTTTTTTTTCAAAATGTTTGTTTTTTTTTGTTAATTTAGCAAAAAATAAAAACCCCAGCGGTGATTAAATACCACCAAAAGAAAGTTCTAGTTGTGTGAAGAAAATGATAAAATTTTAGTTTGGGTACAATGTTGTATGACCGCGCAATTGTCATTCAAAGTGTGAGAGCGCTGAAACCTGAAAAATGGCCTGGACAGGAAGGGGGTAAAAGTGCCCGGTATTGAAATGGTTACATTTCAGTAAAATGAACTAGCCTGCTGCATTTTTTTTCACTTTGATTTTTGGGGTGTCTTTGAATTCAGTCCTCTGTAGGTTGATAATTTTCATTTCCATTAAACGATGGGACATCCGTACGTTCCTAACACATTACCCAGTCCATATCAGTATAGATATCCAGCATGAGATTTTTCCCTATTGAGATCTGATGTGTTTTCAAAGTGTTCCTTTAATTTTTTTGAGCAGTGTAGTTTATAGTGGTAGTTTATAGTGGTGTATCATACCTGGTCCTTTCTATTTGTGATATACCTTTAATAGTCTCACTTGTTTCTATCAGGCTTTTTAACTAAAAGTTAAAAGCACTATTATATAATTTGCTCCCATATAGTACCATTTGCTAGTTCCACAGTATTGGGAGTGAGGGTTATCTCCTACCTTCACCTCTCATTGCCTGATCAGCCACTTTCCAAGCAGTTAATTTTGGGGTTGTGCCTCAGGTAATAAAATAAAGACTTTCAGAAAGTAAAAAAAAATCTTTATTTAACTGACAGGAGAGGAGCAGCTGCATTCTCTGGCAGGATACCCAGGTAAAAAAAAACAAGATAAAAAAGAATGAATACAGCCAGCACATATAGGCACTGATAGACTTGTTCGTGAGTTTAGATATACTTAAAAGTGTTACTAGAAACCTGCCTATGCAGATAAGAGTCTGTGGATAAAAACAAACTGTGTGTCCCTGACTGAAGTTGAATAATACTCTTGCTATAGGTTTAGGCCATTTACATACCCCATGAAGCCTGACTGGAATACTCCCAGGACGTTGCTAGGACATTGCTAAGTGAGGCCTAGTCATTGCTGCTCACCTCCACCATCACAGGAGTGAACTTTTTCTCTTAATCAAAGCCCCTCCCATGCTCTCTCTCCCCTGATGCAGTAACTCTGAGCTCAGCATCTAAGAGCTCACTCCTGTGATGGAAGGGGTGAGCAGTAATGACTAGGCCTCACCTAGCAACACCCTGGGAGTTTTCCAGTCAGGCTTCGGGAAGTATGTAAATGGCCTACACCTATAGCAAGGACATTATTCAACTTTAGTCAGAGCTCCACAGTTTGTTTTTATCTACAGACACCCCTTATCTGAATTTGGTAAAGGTGAACTATCCCTTTACGGTTAAGTTTTCCTTTGCATCTCCGGAGAAGTGCAGATAGGACTTGTCTTGGTTTTTCATATTCAAAATAGTAGGTGACAAACTTCAACAAATACATTAACATAAGCTTCCATTTAGCTTTGAAATACTGTTGAAACATACAGAAACACTTAACCACTGAATCTAAATAAATAAATGTACATTTATTGAAAATATTGCACATTTTACACTGTGAAAGGTCCAATACTCAATTTAAACAAAAACATTTTTTTTTCATGGCACACTTGCAATTGCCTGCAGTCTTATGTTACCATAATTTAGCCATTAAAGGTTTACTTAGCTATAGCAGCAGAAATATTGATACTACAAAAAAACCTTAAAAACATAATTTATAAATGTTTCATTAAACAGGTTTGTATCTTCAGGAACAGTGTACATACTCTGAACCCAACCATAGGCTGGCCATGACCATCATTTTTTATGACTCAGTGTATGAATAACATTTCAATGTTATGGGAACACTGTAAGATGGTAGATCAAGGTAGATGGGAACACTGTAAGATGTAAACATTGCTCAGCACTGGGCAGGCCACAGCAATGAGAGGGGCAAGGGGGAAATTAGATTTTCCCATAGAGAGTAAGACAACACAGGTAGATAAAGATAATAGACATGTGCTGTATCCAAGAGCAAGACAGTAATCACAACCTGATGACATCATAGCAAAGGAAGCCAGAGAAGATAAAGCAATGTATTATTTTTTTCTGGAGTACATGCATAAAAAAATAGGATTTGCATTAGAAAAAGTTAGATTAAAGTGTAACTATAGGCAAAGTATTTTTATGTTTTGGATAGAGTAGACATGGATGAGAATATCTATTAGGTTTTTATTGCTGTCTGTTCCCATGTTAAGGAGATCCACCCCCTCTATTCATCATGTTTACCATTATCATTGAAAGTGAAAGCACAAGAAAATCCCACATTTTGGGTTGTCCCCAGAAATGGAAATCTTCCATTGGAAACACTGGTTTTGGTGATCTGGGATGTCCCAAGGGATTCCCTTAATTAACAAGAATTTCTACTCATTTCCTGTTTAGCTATGGGACAGAAAGTGAAAGTAAATTTCCACAATGGGACACAGATGGCAAACAAAATGGCAGGGGTTATAAACCTCCCTTACTCTATCCAAAATGGAGAAAAAAAGTTTTGCCTATCAGCATTAATTTTTTTATGTTTTTGAACTGGAAATGTAAGCAAAAAACATACAGTATATATACAGTACATCTTTAGTCTGTAAGGCAAGTACAGAGATTAGTGATGATATGCAAAATACAGTGACCCATAACAACCAATCTGATTTGAATTTATAGAGACAGAACAGTTCAAGGTACTTCTGACTGGTAACGGAGTGCCCTTTGGGAAGGGGGAGGGGGATTCCACTGCCTTCCTGTTCTGTCTGACACCTGTCAAATAGCCAGGAAATGCATATATTTGCCTTCACATTTTTTCTGTTAAGTAGACAGGAAGGAAGGAAATTTTACCCAAATGGGGATGCAGACCGTAATAAAAAACTGACAAACATTCTAAGCTGCTCATGTTTTATCCAAAACAAAAAAAGTGTTTGGCAGTTTGATGTTAGACTAAGAAACTCATTCAGTATATGTTACTATTATTCAAGCTTTAGACAGTCTGACTGTCTCCTTCTCATTAGATTGGGACTTAAACTGTCAAGCAGTGGTTCTAAGCAGGAGCATGCTCAGAAGTATGTATTGGGATGGGTTGGCTAACTTTATGTAACACCCTCCAGGTTAGCCAGATAACAGTTTTTTGTTTTATTTTTTTAGGCAGAGGCTCAGTAGCAGCCTGGGATGAGACAACCTGGGAGTGCGGTAGAGAGGTTACCTCAGGATAGGGTAGGGAGGTTCTGAGGGTCAGAGCTTTTGGAGCCATCCCGCCTCTCCAGAAGAGAGCTTTTTGGAGGAGGGATGGAGGAAGGGAGGAAGCTCGGATCTGCATATTTGAGGGACCTTAGCTAATCCCTGGCTGGAGGCTGGGTATGGTGACCAAGGCAACCCTTATGTATCACACAGCCTGTGCAGCAGGGGCAGTGTCAGGTGGAAGATGGCAAGAGAGACTGGAGTGTGAAGCCTGGGAGGGGGCCCAGGGAAGGGGCCTACCTACAGACAGGTGCAGGAGAAGAAGATCTCCACTGTACCACCATCTGCAAGGGAGGACATCCTGAAAAACAGGGAAGGAGCCAGCCTAGCGAAAGGCCTGAAGGCAGCCACCAACCTATTAAGCTATCGGGAGTGTGAGTACTCTTACACCCCCTGGGCTAGATAGGGGGAGAGGGCAGTCAGGTGGAGAATCCACCTAGCTTCTCATCCAGGGCTGCTGTGCTAAATTGGCAGTTTCTGAGCTCCCTTGCCGGAGAATACCCTCAGTGCAGCTGGGTGAAGATGAGGATTAATCTGGGGTCTGAAGAGGTACACCAGAGAGCTAGAATATTCTTAAAGGAGAAACTATTTTGTCAACATCTGTACAAAGTTGCTAAGGAGTTTGAATTCAAGTTTGCAGTTTCCTTTGGCATTTTGTACACCCTGCCCGAATCTTCACAAAGTTGGATCTTCGAGGCACCTATAATCTAAACCCCTTAATAAAATCACAAAACCAAGCTGAAGGACTGTTTACTGACTCCAGTGTGCAAAGTGTGATAAAAAAAATGCATGTTGTCTGGCGGTGCAGAGATTTAGGGGGACCCAAAACTCAGCGACTCCTGAGGGGGGGGAGTGCTACATTTATAAAAAACATCTTGAAGACTTAACCAAACCCCTGCAGAACATTTATATAGCACTGAACATTATGTGACAAGTCATGTGCAACAAATGCATTAAAATGAAGATTCCATTTAGCTTTACAATACCAAAACATACAAAAGTTCTTGACATATTTTCTCCTGAAAATGCAATTTTCCACGTTATACTTTAGATATGTAATGTGCATACACTATAATTGTTGTCTAACACGCTGTTTAAAGCGGTATTAAACCCAAAAGCAAAAATTTAATATATTGCAACTTGCCAATCACTATATGTGGTGACTGCATTCGGGGTTTTTTTAGGCTTTCACCCTCACCTGGTGATCTGGCCAGTAATACACCTCCTGTATTAGAGTGCCCCCACTCTGGATAAATGAGCACAGAGAGCATAGCAGACAGCAGTATTGTCGGTCTTGGATGGAAGGGAATGTTAAATGTACTAGCAGTTTCAGATATACTAACAAATTGAAGCCAAACTCCAGCTCACATTTTATATTCAGTTACAGCAGTGTTTAGTTTTCTAGGAATAAAGGTTTTACATGAGTAAATAAAAGGTGATCATTGTAAGCTCCCCGGCCAGTGTTAAATGTTTTATTGATCCCTGTAAATTTAAAAAATGTTTAAAAAACAACAGACTTACTTATTTTTACCAGGTGAAAATAGATTTTCTTTTTTAGGCTTTTTTTTCTAAGAAATTGTAAGTTTTTGAATTTAATTCCGCTTTAAGTGCAATGGCAATACTAACCACACAAATAAAATCACTTTAACAAAACTTGGAAGAAAACGTGAACAATTAATTTACATCAGGGGAAAGTAGAGCATATTTTGACTGTGCACAGTTGTTTATCTTGGGCTTGGTACTGTCTTGCTCTGGAGTCTGGACCAACATTTTAAAGTGTAATTTGTATTCTGCATCTTCCCAAAATCTGATGGTACATGGAGACAGCCCAAGAACCAAACATGGGCTATTATTGACATGTGACTTCAAGAAATACACAGAAACAATTAAATCAAAAATACTAAACTTAGATGTGGTAAACAAACGAAGGCAGTGCTATTATTTCTTAGTTTCTGAGGTTTCACATGATCTGATCTCAATACGTCAAATAGTGTCTTTCTTCTGAATGAAGCGTACAGAAGTTGTTGTAAAGACCTGTCACCAGTGGCTCATGTCATCAGATCATTTTGTGGGACCAGTCATAAAATTCAGTTAGGATGATGATATTTTCTTCAGGTTTTCAACCTCCATCTGCAAAAAAAAAAGACATTAGTTATATCATATAAAGGGCATGCTTTGATACCTTAGTCCACTAGTCTCCAAACTGGGGCTCTGGTGCTGGATGTGGCCCTTTGCTTTCCTCTATCCGGCCCTTGAGGTACTATTCCATTCACAACTGACACTAAAGCCTAGTACACAGGATCAGAAAATCAGACAAAAAATACTGCTTTTGAAGTGATCGTTTGATAATCTGATTGTTAGTAAACAGCTTTCGTCTAAAATTATTTGAAGGGACAAGCACAAAAATGTTTTCATATGATACCAGATCGTAGAATTTTTGTTTAATCAGCACAGTTTTCATTAGAAAATACAATACAAATACATTACAATACATGACATCACTTCCGAATTTTTATTCTGTCGTACAAGAATTTTCATGACTTTAGTAACCTTTTCATTATTGATATGAGACTAGCATGCAAAAAAATAAAACAGATGATCATTCGTCTGATATTCTTATCGTGTGTATGGGGCTTAATGATGTGGCACCATTCCTCCCACTGATAGCAATAATGGGGTGCTATTCCTTCCACTGATACCAACAATGGGGCACTATTACTTCCACTAAAACCAATGAAGGGACATTTTCTACTCCCACTGCCCACAGTCCCGCCCCCCTAAAGTCTAAAGGACAGTAAACTAGCCCTTTGTTTAGAAAGTTTGGAGACCCCTGCTTTAGTCTATAAGAACCTTTGAATTTTGTAGGATTTGATAATGCCCAGATCTTGATCCCAGTCACATAGCAGACTTCCATAGGGTGCTGTGCATGTATTATTAAATAAGCAATAAATGTGTGAGTGGCTAAAGTGCAAAGTTACTGTGATTTTCCATAATGTGATTGGGTAAGAGAAAAGAGAACAATGCACCATGAGTCTTGTATTGGAGCATGCTCCCTGTCTTTTTTCCATGTGGTTGCAAAAAGCACCATTCTAACCTGGTTCCATAGTTCTCCATTCATCACATCACCCTGCTCCCCTACTCAGGCTTCCTGTCAAAATGCCTGAGTTCCTTCACCATTTTATGTCATGTGACATTAGATATAGCCATAGAGTTTGCAGCTACCATTAAGGTTGGGAATGAACAGCTTCCCCTCATAATCTGTAAAATGATCTGCTGACAGGTGAGTGGACAATTGGGGGAGCAAGATGATGCTCTGGTGACTAATGGCATGTTAGAGTGATGTCTCCCGGGGTTCTCAGAAAAACGTTTACAGAAGTTTGTAGGCATCTTCTTTAAAGCTGAACGCCAGGCACAAAACCTCATATTTAAATATACTCCTCAATAACTAACGATTATAAATACACTTTGTGTGCAACAAGTGCCTTTACAAACCCAGTTATTAATTTTGAAAAAGGTGCAGTGACTATTACAGGAAACTCTGCAAAGTGGCAAAGCTTGACAGTATATTACTGCACTGATCTGGAACAAATACATAAAACACCACATGATTTATGTTAAAACACACATGCCTCTTGTATTTAGACAATATCTACGTATCCTGGACTTTAGCTTTAAAGGTCAACTCAAGACAGCTATAACAAAATAATTAATGCAAATATGAATGCACCGTATAAAAAAGTAACTGTATTTTACAGGCGTACCTTGGTTTACGAAATTCAATGCATACTGCGGGACTTTTCGTATTGCAAAAAATTCATAAAACGAAACGCGGTTTCCCATAGGAATGCATTGAAAACCAATTAATCCGTTCCGGAGGTTAGAAAAAAGTTAAAAAAAATATTTTATCTGTTCAAAACTCTTTATAAAGTGCACTTTAAAGGCATAAATACTGTACAGGGACATGATTAAAAATGAATTCGTAAATGCATTAAAAACCAATTAATCCGTTCATATTGCGAAAAAAATTTGTAAATGCATTGAAAACCAATTAATTTGTTCCAGAGGTCAGAAAAAAGTAAAAACAAGTCTTATCTGTTCAAAACTCTTTATAAAGTGCACTTTAAAGGTATTACTGTACAGCGACATGATTTTTAAAAAATGTGTAAATGCATTGAAAACCAATTAATCAGTTCGTATTGTGAAAAACATTTGTAAACTGAGGCATTATTTTCAATGGATTTTCATTCGTAAACCGAAAACTTTGTTAACCGAGGTGTTCGTAAACCAAGGCATGCCTGTATTTAAGTGGAAATTGTGTAAGATGTTTTCCTTGGTGTCAGCCTCCTATAATCCCCTGTATAGTAGAATAGGGACTGGGAGAGGGATTTTCAGTACTCTGAGGCAGTCAGGTGGGCTGCATACACTTCTCAACTAGAAGCTTGCCAGCAGTAGAACGGTGTAAGAGTGGGGCGTGCCTAGGGTTGGTGTCACCTGGTGCGATAATACTTGGTGACACCCCCTCCAACGTTCCCCGCAGAATCTCTGATCTCTGATCCATTATGCTCCCCAATCCGCAGATCCGATCCATCCTGCAGTGATCGTCAGCTTTCTTTACAGCTTACCTTTTCGTGGAGTGGGTCTGGTGTCACCCCATATAGGTTGCATGCCGACGATCCCCGCAGGATGGTTCGGATCTGCAGATTGAGCATAATGGATCGGAGTTATGCATTATGCTCCCCAATCCGCAGATCCGATCCGTCCTGCGGGGATCATCGGCATGCAACCTATACAGGGTGACACCGGACCCGCTCGACGAAAAGGTAAGCTGTAAAGAAAGCCGATTATCCCCACAGGATGGATCCGATCCATCCTGCGGGGGTCGTCGACTTGCTTCACAACTTACCTTTTCGTGGAGTGGGTCCGGTGTCACCCCATGCGGTAGGTGTCACCCAGTGCGGGCCGTGCCCCCCGCACCTGCCTTGGGATGCCACTGGTGTAAGGAGAGGGCCCACAGCCTGGGGACAGCAAGAAGACCTATCTGCATTGCTTAACTGCAGTAATGAGAGGTCACCAGTCTGGCTCTGTTGTATGAGAGTGCTATGTAAATCTCAGGAATGGATGCAGATAAATACAGCTGCATGCAGGCAAAACAGCTGTCATATACAGGTGAAACTCGAAAAATTAGAATATCGTGCAAAAGTTCATTTATTTCAGTAATGCAACTTAAAAGATGAAACCAATATATGAGATAGACTCATTACATGCAAAGCAAGATAGTTCAAGCCGTGATTTGTCATAATTGTGATGATTATGGCTTACAGCTCCTGAAAACCCCAAATCCACAATCTCAGAAAATTAGAATATTACATGCAATCAATAAAACAAGGATTGTACATAGAACAATATCGGACCTCTGAAAAGTATAAGCATGCATATGTACTCAGTACTTGGTTTGGGCCCCTTTTGCAGCAATTACTGCCTCAATGCGGCGTGGCAAGGAAGCTATCAGCCTGTGGTACTGCTGAGGTGTTATGGAAGACCAGGATGCTTCAATAGCGGCCTACAGCTCTTCTTCATTGTTCGGTCTCATGCCTCTCATCTTTCTCTTGGTAATGCCCCATAGATTCTCTATGGGGTTCAGGTCAGGCGAGTTTGCTGGTCAATCAAGCACAGTAATCCCACGGTCATTGAACCAGGTTTTGGTGCTTTTGAGAGTGTGGGCAGGTGCCAAGTCCTGCTGGAAAATGAAGTCAGCATCCCCATAAAGCTTGCCTGTGGAAGGAAGCATGAAGTGCCCCAAAATCTCCTGGTAGACGGCTGCGTTGACCCTGGACTTAATGAAGCACAGTGGACCAACACCAGCAGATGACATGGCTCCCCAAATCAACACAGACTGTGGAAACTTCACACTGGACTTCAAGCATCTTGCAGTGTGTGCCTCTCCATTCTTCCTCCATACTCTGGGTCCTTGGTTTCCAAATGAGATGCAAAAGTTGCTCTTTTCAGAAAAGAGGACTTTGGACCACTGAGCAACAGACCAGGTCTGTTTTTCTTTAGCCCAGGTAAGACACTTCTGACGTTGTTTGTTGTTCAGGAGCGGCTTGACAAGAGGAATATGACATTTGAAGCCCATGTCCAGGATCCGTCTGTGTGTGGTGGCTCTTGATGCACTGACTCCAGCCTCAGTCCACTCCTTGTGAAAGTCCCCAACACTTTTGAATTGCCTTTTCCTGACAATCCTCTCCAGGCTTCGGTAATCCCTGCTGCTTGTGCACCTTTTTCTTCCACACTTTTCCCTTCCACATAACTTTCTATTAATGTGCTTTGATACAGCACTTTGGGAACATCCATCTACTTTTGCAATTGCCTTTTGAGGCTTTCCCTCCTTATGGAGGGTGTCAATGATGGTTTTCTGCACAACTGTCAGGTCAGCAGTCTTTCCCATGATTGTGATTCCTACTGAACCAGACTGAGAGAATATTTAAAGGATCAGGAACCCTTTGCAGGTGTTATGGCTTAATTAGCTGATTAGAGTGGGACACTTTGAGTCTAGAATTTTGCACCTTTTCACAATATTCTAATTTTCTGAGATTGTGGATTTGGGGTTTTCATGAGCTGTAAGCCATAATCATCACAATTATGAAAAATCACGGCTTGAACTATCTTGCTTTGCATGTAATGAGTCCATCTCATCTATTAGTTTCACCTTTTAAGTTGCATTATTGAAATAAATGAACTTTTGCACAATATTCTAATTTTTTTAGTTTCACCTGTATGTATTTCACGTGCTTATTCAGGTGTTTGCCAAGAGTTCAGCTTTAGTGACCTGAGCTCACAGGATCTTGTTAAATATGTTATGTGTTTTGTAGTGCTCCACTGAGATTAAGGCTCTATATGCTGCTTGAGTGTCTTTATTTCCATCCTAAGAAAGCTAGAAGAGTTGGTGTTGTGTCACGGTGACCTCATTGCATTGGTGAAGCACAATACAGCTGCCTGGAAAATGACAACTAGCAGTAATGTCTCCTAGATTGTAAGCTCGAAAGAGTAGGGCCCTCTTACCCTTGTGTACTGTTTGATGTTACTGTACTGTTTCTTGTATTGTCCCCCCCTCTATTGTACAGCGCTGAGCAAACCCTTTGGCGCTATATAAACTCGATAAATAAATAAATAAATAAATAATGTGAGCCAAATCATGTATATCTGGTTCTGCCAGGTGGGGGGCTGTATAAAGGCTTTAACATTAATATAAAGCATGGATAGTTCAGAGTTACTATACTTCATTATGGTATACTGTATATGTTTATGGCGATGTAGAAATATCTATATAGATAATCCTACAAAAATATGTTTTTTTGGGCACAGGGGAGATTGAGTAAAGTCTGGCTAAATCTGACACATATAATTCAGAATATCACTGAAAACTACAAAAACACCACTATTTAAACCAGACTGTCCTAGAAAATGTATCCAAAGGACCAGTGAAGGAGCATTGCATGCAGTGGCAGATTAAAGTGGTTCTAAAAGCCTCAAGGTTTTTCACCTTCATGCATTCTATGCATGAAGGTAAAAAACCTTCAGTGTGCAGCAGTGCCCCTAGCCCCCTCAATACTTACCTGAGCCCCATCGAGATCCAGCAATGTGCACGACAGCCTCAACTGTCCTGGGTCTCTGCCCAGGCTGGGACGGCAAGTGGGAGCCATTGGCTTCCGCTGCTGTCAATCACAGCCAGTCAGTCAATGAGGAGAGAGAGGGGGCAGGGCCACGACTCGGCTCCTTGTGTGAATGGGTGTCTCCATACCAAGCTGCTTGCTGTGGGGGCACCTGACAGAAAAGAGGAGCCAGGAGAGCCTGCTTGGGACCTGAGAAGAGGAGGATCCAGGCTGCTCTGTGCAAAACCACTGCACACAGCAGGTAAGTATGTGTTAACATGTTTGTTATTTTACAAAAAAATAAAATTACCTTTAGAATCACTTTAAGGTCACCTTGGGCCTGGTCTGTTTTTATTTTATTACCTTTAACCACTAGCCTACAGGGCACTTATATCCCCTTCCTGCCCAGGCCAATTTCCAGCTTTCAGTGCTGTCACACTTTGAATGACAATTGCACGGTCATGCAACACTGTACCCATATGAAAGTTTTATAATTTTTTTGTGACAGATAGAGCTTTATTTTGGTGGTATTTAATCACCTCTGGGGTTTTTTTTTTTCTTAAACAAACCAAAAACCACTGAAAATTTTGAAAAAAAACCCGTTTTTTTCTTAGTTTTTGTTATAAAATTTTGTAAATAAGTGATTTTTCTCCTTCTAATGAGGCTGTAGTGATGGGCACTGATGGACACTGATAGGTGGCACGGATGGGCGGCACTGATAGGTGGCACTGATAGGCGGCCTTGACTGGCACTGATAGGTGGCACTGGCTGGCACTGATAGGTGGCACTGTTAGGCGGCACTGTTTGGCAGCACTGACAGGCACTGATTGGCTTCACTGATGCACACTGATAGTTGGCACTGACTGGCACTGATAGGTGGCACTGACTGGCACTGATAGGTGGCACTGATTGGCAGCACTGATAGGTGACACTGACTGACATTGATAGGTGGCACTGACTGGCACTGATGGGTGACACTGAAAGGCAGCTCAGATGGGCACTGATATGTGGCATTGATGTGCACTGGTAGGCACTGATATGTGGAATTGATGTGGCACTGATGGGCACTGGCAGGTGGCATGGATAAGCACTGACAGCTGGCACTGATGGACACTGACAGGTGGCACTGCTGGGGCTACACAGATCATCAGGGCACACTGATCATCAGTGCTCTGATGATCAGTGTACATGTCCCCTCTGAGGAATGCCGATTACTGGCTCTGCTCTCCTCTCGAGCTGTCAGCGTGACAGCTCATGAGGAGAGAAATGCAGATAACCGGCATTTCCCTGTTTACATGTGAACAGCTGTGATTGGACACAGCTGATCACATGACCGAGCCGATATCTGCGGCTCTTTCCGTTGATCAGTGATCCGCTGTGTCCGAAGGACACAAGACGTCATAGAATAAGAGAACCGCCTTGCGCCCGTCATTGCACTATATGGCGGACAGGAGGCGGTTAAGCTGCACTGTTGGTTGGATCACTGTGCAGGGGGTACAGGAGGAGTGCAGAGGAACAGATGGGGGGCAGCGTGACGGGGGGCATGGGACAGGATCAGGGCAGCGGGACAGGAGTAGCACAGTGGGACAGGTGAGGGGCAGTGGGACAGGAGAAGCACAGTGGGACAGGAGAAGCGCAGTGGGACAGATGAGGGGCAGTGGGACAGGAGGAGCACAGAGGGATAGGTGGGGGGCAGCGTGACAGGGGGCATGGGACAGGATCGGGGCAGCTGCACAGGAGAAACATAGAGTGACAGGTGAGGGGCAGATGGACAGGAGAAGCACAGAGAGACAGGTGAGGGGCAGATGGACAGGAGGAGCGCAGAGGGACAGGTAGGGGGCAGTGGGGACAGATGGGTGGTAGTGGGACAATGTGGGGGACAGGAGGGGAAGTGGAACAGGTGTGGGGCAGGGTGACATGTGGGGGCAGTGTGATGGATGGGGGGCAATGGGACGGGGGAGGGAAGTAGAACAGGTGGGGGGCAGTGTATCAGGGGACAGTGAGACAGGACAGGGGGAGCACCAGTCCTCCAAGCACTTACCTGTCCAGCAGTGGCTCCTCCAGATGGTGTCAGGATCATTCCAGGACAGGTGCCTGTGTCCCTTCTCCCCCACGATCTCCGGCGGCAGCTGCAAAGGAGCGGGCCGGCTCCACCCCCCCTGACCTCGTCCGCTTCTGCTTCCTCCTTCGCTGGCACCTTCTGGCCTTCCTGCAGATCCCGCAACACTGACAGCGGGCCCTGCCCCTCACGCGCTCTGAGCGCACACCGGGGATCCGCCCACCACTCCGCTCTCCTCTGCAGCCGGTCCCTCAGCCATGGCGGCCCTGCCCCTGTCCCTTTCCCACGGAAGTGTCCCTTCCGTGGAAAGGGGGGGGCAGCACTGCCGCCGTGCAGCCCCCCTGAAAAGTGCCGCCCTAGACAAATGCCTAGTTTGCCTTGCAGCAAATACGCCTCTGGCCGCAGAAAATAGTAATCAGAAAATCTCACACTTTTATTTTTGTATATTATTACTGTGATGCAACCTGACTGCATCACAGTAATAATATACAAATCTTCAACTTGGCTTTAAGCTACATTTGTATAAAACAGAGAATATGTACAAATTCAGTGTAAAATACAGGGGAAAATGAACACTTTTGCTTTGTTTGAATCTTAACATCATAGTTCTTGCATATCCCATTATATCTAGGTGTGGTTTCGCTCTGTCCAAACCTTAAAAAGTAAGAACTAAGAGTGGTTTAGAATCATTTGGAAAGCATTCACCATCATTAAACACATGCAAGGGCTCATTCTATTCAGTGTTCAGTATTGGATTTGCCTCCACATGCCAGTTGCCTATTCTTCTTTGGCGTTCCAGCCACAAGTCGCCCACATGAGTTTCCAGACTGTCCAGACCATTCTTGGGGAAGCTATTAATGTCACAATAGCCTATAAGTTTCTCAGTATAATTAATAATTATAGCAGTCATACAATAGGTTTTAATTTTTTTAGTGGACTTCCATTTCTTTTGGTTAACCACTGTGCTGTCCATGACATAGAAAAATACAGGGGATTATTTACCAAACCTGCATAGTGCAAATTCTGGTGCAGCTGCGTAAAGAAAACACTCAGCTTTCAGGGGGTTTTTTTTCAACGCTTAATTGAACAAGCTGAAGTAAGACTGGCCATACACTATACAATTTTCTGTCCAATTTCTGCCCAATTTCTTTTAGATTTACCTTCAATTATGTAATGCAAGGGCCTGCCTAATTGGATACAATTGAAAGTGTTTTTTAGGTTTGATCTCATATTATATGGTTTTTGGTAAATCTAAAGCAAAATTCTCAAGAAAAATTGTATAATGTATGGCCAGTTTTAGAAGCTGATTGACTACCATGCACAGCTGCACCAGATTCTGAGTACACCAGTTTTAGTAAATCAACCCCACAGCATCTTATCTCTTACCTGCAGTGTTAGTCGCTTCACTCTCTCTTCACATATTTCTGATCTAATATCTTGCATATCTGTCCTGTAAAAAAGCAGGAACAGTCTCAATCTTAGTTCATTTCTGTATAAAGGTATAATGTCATTTCTGAAGGTCAATATTGTTGCATTTTTTTATTGTAAAAGTTGATGTCCAAGAAATAATAAATTCCTGGAACAAAAAACAGTGTCTACGCACTCACACTCAGAACAGTAATTTACGAACTTTTACAACCAATGCACATTCACTGGGACTTCATAACAATGTTTTAGTCATAGTTTAGTATAAGTATTAATAACTTATGCACAAGGTGCTATATCAGCATATAACTGAAAAATGTCTGCAGAAATTGTCAGAATGAAATTATTAAAGGATTAGTGTAATTTTACCTATTTTTCCCAAAACCTCTGTATGCAGAGGATGTAAAAAAACACAGCTATGACATGATATTTTTTTCTCAGCCTCTAAATGCGCCTCTATGTTAGCCTAAGTAGCCATGCACAAGTAAGTGTTTACAGGCGTATTAGAAGAAGAGCGTTTAGAGGCGTTTAGGGCTCATGTACACTGCAGCAGATAAACTCACATTTAGTAGCTGTTCAGCGTTTTTTAAGCAGCCCCTGAACTCACTCTAATGTTTTCCTATGTGTCCATGTACACATCTTCGTTTACAGTCGTTTACAGGCATTTGAGTTTACAGTCGTTTTTTTGAATGCAGAAAACTTGGGATCAGCAGTCGATTTTATCAGCGTTTCAAATGCAAAACGCTTTTAAATGTGGCTAAACGCGGAAAATCGCGTTTATAAGCATTTGGTATTTTTTTTTAACTCTTCCAGTTCCCGATGCTGTCCAGAGCCTATTTTCATCATGAAGAATACATGCAAAGCATTTTCAAGGTACCCAAATGAACAAAACACTGAACACAGGATGTTCCTACCAAGCTTTTCACACATTGTAATGACCAATTTACACCTCAGAACTCTCCCACCCTTGCAAACTAAAGATATGTTAATGACCATTCACACCTCAAATTCCTCATGAAGACCCTCTGCCAGGTGGCCTTAATGACTCACTCCACTAGACACTTTTCCCACCCTTAGAAACAAAAGAAATGTTAATGAGCAACTCACACCTAAGCTAATCTCAACACATACTGCTATCTCTGCTTCTTCTCTCTGTATTTCTCTAAAACAGTCTGAAAAAGTTAATAATTTACCACTTTTCAGTGCATTCTGGGCATTTGTGAGGTTCTCATGTGCTTATCTTTAAAAAACACTTCTAAACGCACATAAACCTGTATAAGTAAGTATGCAATGCGGCTAAACAGACATTTTTTAACCTATGTTTTTCAGCAGTCAGTTTCCATCATTCAGAAGAGTCCCGTGTACATGGGGCCTTAGAGGCTGACCACTAGGATGCTCAAGAGAGGAGCGCTTGGCCAAAAAAAACAATGATTGCAGCAAAACGCATGTAAACAGGCCTAAACACTAGGTGCGTTTTGCGCTTGTGCATTCATACAATCATATTCTGGTCGCTGGAATGAATGAACGCCCAAATGCTTGATGCACCCAAACGCATCTAAATGCACCTAAACGCATTTGTAAAATGCGAGCTTAGGCTCGTTTTTTAAAGCTTTTTCCTCCCCTGGAGCAAAACTATCCAGGGGAGAAAAAAAAAAAAAGAAACGCCCTGTGAGCATTAGGCCTTACAGTGTCCTTAATGCATTAAAATGCTGTGCTCCATTTTGAAAATAAATTCTTACTTTTTCAGATGTTCATATTATTGGTCTCTCCTCTCCATCCTGCAGATGACAGGACGTACAGAGTGTTGGATGTGTGGCCCCAGAAACTCACAAACAAGCACACCCAGCTGCCTTCTCTACCCATTGATGTGCAATACGTTCTTTCCTGCAGCTCAGCACTCTGCAAAAGTGAAAGAGAGTGGACTGAGCATTTGTGGGTAAAATACAAAGCCAGGAGTGCTTGTTCACAAGTGTCTGGGTCTCTTTAGCATTCAGGACCTGCACAAAGCCGGAGGACACCTGACATTATGGTAACTGACAGAACTATAGAGAAAACGTTATGAATATTAAAATGTTTAAAATAATAACAGGCATTGGGGGGGGGGGGGCTCTGGGAAAACCTCACCCTGGAGCTAGGCTTTGACGGTTAACTTTGAAGATTAGATACAGATAAAAGGTTAGAATTATGGGTTAATTTGAATATAAGTGTAATATTTTTAGGAGTTCATGAATGATTCTCAGGTTGAGAGTCAGGAAATATTTTTTTTTTATTTTTTGCATGTACTAATTTTTTGGCGTGTGCGTGCGTTTTTTTTTTTGCATGTTAATTGTATAACACATGTGGTTTGTGACAAGATTCCACAGTGATATAGAGTGATATAAAAGAATTTCTGTTGTAATATTATAACTATAAATTGAAAAAAAAGATAACTCACATGTGCTTATGTTTAAGTATGTCAATCGTAAGTCTAAGTGCTTTGATTTCCTCTGTAAGCGCTTCTACTTGAGCATTCTGTGCAGGTTCTAGGCTCCTCTTGGATAACTGAGCATGTGTGCTGCTCTTTGAAGACGGAGTGCCTGATTTGATAGAGAGCTTTGGGGTACTCTGTGAGTGAAACACAAGTGTCTGTAGTTATTGTGAAAAAATAGTTAAAGGTGGACATTTATAAAGCAGATTATACACACAATTAAAAGCAATTTAGGCTGTTTCTTATTTATAAAAGTATGTGCAACAGCTAATATATATGTTACCCCAGCACCTAGAATCCTGGGCATCAAATTTAGACAAATTTTGTTAAAGTCTGACAGATTTACAACTGAGTATGACGCAGATCTTAATCTAAACAGACACACAGTTAAGTGGCCAGAGGCAGGGGCAGGGGCAGGTTTTTATTCCATCAGAGCTACTAAAAGTGTCACTAAACCCACATCATAAAAAACTATCAATAAATGCTGTATTACATGCTGTTCATACAAACCCAGTTACTATGGGATTTGTATTCTGCAATAAGCCTGGTTGATTCTGCTGTTCTCTGTCTCCCCCTCCTGTCCATGTCCCTACTGCAGATGGGGATTTTGCAGTGCAGTGTTGGCAGATAATGCACATGCTAAGTTTTCAGTGTATTTTCTACCCTGAGCATGTCTTCCCTATCACATCTGAACACCCCATGTGACTATTGAGCCACATATGTGGGTGTATACACAGTGGTAATTGACAGCCCACTCCCCCCCCTCCTATGAGCCAACTAACCAGCTAAAGACAATGGGGGTGGGATACTTCTGTACTTATATATATATAACAATTTAAAACAATTTATTGATATTAATTATTTTTTCTCTATATCCCCCAAAGGCTCTGTTTTTTTTATTTTGAACATGTGACCAGCAGCAGAGGATTGAAAGCTCCTCTTGCCACTGTTTCCCTGCACACAGGCTGGGAAAGAGCTGTGTCTTGTAACAACTATATATCAATTAGGAAAAAGGGTACTTAGATTTTTTTTCTTGAAATAATTACAATGCCATCATCCAAATACAGAAAGATAAGGGACAATGTAAATGAAACAGTTTGTGTTTAGTATCACTTTAAGAGCAGTAGAGGAAAGAATATACAAAACCTGCCCCAATGTTCCTGTTTAGCACTGCTTCCTGTTTGACAGAATTGATAAGTGTCCCTCAAGAAAGTACATCAAACAGGTGTCACCTGTATGTATGCCCTAAAGGTATATCGTGTCTAATTTCAATTCAGGTGTATACAGGTTAGAGCAGGCATATATAAGGCTGTACCTTAGCTGCAGGGCTTTTAATGTGGGAATTCAACTGATCTTCTTCTTTACTGCTTACAGAGTCAGTCTACAAAATAGAAGAATCCAAAAAGTAAAGGATATCTAATAATATCAAACAATTTCCTATTCTCTCTATATATAGAATTTTGCAGTTGTCCCAAAAAAAGATGATGCAAATAAAGAGGTGTATCACTCTGACTGTAGATGGGTTAAAAACGATCACAACACAAGCTCTTTATCATATGAGGTAGTTATTCAAAAGGTCGATTTCACAATGATTTCTAAAAGAACTCCAACAAAACAAACTGACTCCTAAGATCCCTTTTTAAACATAAACACGACAAGCGTTGCTGGCCAATAATGGAGGTATAGGGACTCTGCCTTAAAGCCAAACTCTGAACACATAAAAAGAAATCCATGCAGTGGACCCCCATGAACTGCAAGGGTTAGATGTTCATTAAGCCTAGGGGTTTTAGAAGAGGCTGCTTTTCTGACTCCTTGCTCATCACATTTCTCTAAAGCTCCTGTCTGTGGGTGGAACCTTGACATCATCACATACAGTGCAGGGCTATTAACCTTGTATTGTACATGGTGGACACGGGAGTGCTTGCTCTGGAGCCTGCTGTAGCTCAAGTCAGGTAAGTTATACAGCTTCATCTATATCTTCTCTCCCCCCTAGACTTAACAAGCATTTAACCCTTACAGTGTATGTGTGGGGAGGGGGGAGAGCCCTTTCGCCCAACTGCAAGGGCGTATTTTTTAATGTGCCCGCAGTTTAAGCTTGAGTGTCCATATCCAAATTTCATGCTCAAGCAAGCCAGAGTTTTGTTTATGTTATCAATGTTAATTGGGTTTCCCTTCAACTGGGTTCACACTATGTGGATGTGAGAAAGTGTGTAAATCGCATACGTTCCTGCACCTGTAGGCACCCGCAGCCACCCACAGCTCTTTAGCAGACATGCAGGGGTGCATCTAAAAACGCAGCACATTTTTAAGGTGCACGAAACCACATGGTGAAAAAGCACCAGGCAGCTGCCCTGCTGGTACATTTTGAAAAAGGTGACCTTTCCCTGCATGTCTGCATAAATGTGGCACACAGTAACCTAGTCTTAAAGTGTATGATACTCCAAATTTTAATTAATTGATATGTGTCTGTGTCAAAGTAGTCTGTTTTCTGTTCATTCACGTTTTTCTGATAAATAGCTGGTGATCCTGTCAGTCCCCCTGCTTCCTTTTTCTAATCTGATAATGCCAACCACAGAAGTAGATGGGAAAAGTTGAGTGTTTGCAGGGAGAGATACTGTAGCTACTGCAATACTATACAGTACTGCTAAAGCCTTGCCTTTTTAATTTAGGGGCCTCTATGTAAAACTGCAGCTGCTTGTAGCCAACAGAACAGCACAGTTGGCTGAGATCTAATTGGTACCATTTCTGTGTGTGACGTCAGTAATTGCCTACGTGTTCCTAGATCGACACACCCCCTCTAATGGAAAAGGAGCTGAAAGAAGGCTGTGTGGTGACATGATGGTTGAACTGAAGCCACATCCCCTTTAAGCCAAGGACATTGATTTCCAGAATATAGAGTTATAAATTAAAAGGGGTTACAAATATTTATTCTGCCTTGGCCAACCATTATTGGATTTATGCCAGTGAGGTATGCTGAGAAAGTAGACAAATTATTGAGGTGACCTTCTGAAAAGGCCATTGCCTCCCAAGTTTTGCATGGAGGGAATGTAGTTTCAGAAGGTTTTGGCCTCCCGGGCTTTGCAGAAGATGTGAATCCAGAGATCCTCCCTTCCTAGTCCTGCTGCCTGGGAAGGGCAAAGTTCTAGAGAGGGCCATTCTATGCCTCTCTGGCTCTTTACCTGGAGGAAGAAGCCAGAGCCAAGAAATGTTTTTGTTTTCTTAGTTACCTGTCTGGGTCTAGAGGGTCCTTGTTATGGCAACATGCCCCTGGTGGGTGGTGCAGGCTTACCTGCGGTGTGGAGTCTAAGCACCAGCTGGTTTTATCCAGAGCTCCAGAGTAAGGTCACAGATGACATTATGAAATGACCAATTCCAGAATTAAATGCAATCAATTTAAAAGAAAGACATACACGTGTTAAAAGCGTTGAGAAAAGAGAAAAAAAGTACGGTAATTGTCAAACCTGTGGCATTATTGTTTTTAAGATTAAACATGTTTACACATGTATTGTCTAATGCAAATTCATTTCAAATTTGTTGCTAAATAGTTTTCAACTCTACAACAGAGTGGTGGAGATATAAAAGTAATCACCTTGATTTTTTTTTAAGATTATTTTTACTTCCAACAATTGCACTAAATATATTAATTTGAAGAGCAAACGTATAAAACAAAACAAAATTAACAACTGTATCCAGGAATTCCAAGAAGGTCAAGTGGACCTTCTTGGAATTCCTATATAGAAAAAGTTTCTAAAAAAATTCCTATATAGAAAAAAATTCTATATAGAAAAAGTTTTTCATTCCATCTCTGAATCCACCTTTGCTTAGTTGTATTAAGACCTAATTACTGAAAAAGTCATTGTATAAAACTGAATGTATAAAATCATTTTAGAAATACTGTAGTCCAGGACTAACAACTGACCAGTTGAACAATATCTGCCACAAAATAGGTCAGTCAACATTTCCTAACCTCAGATGCTTTGGCCTATCTATCCTTAAAGTATAGCTAGAGACAAAACCTTTTTTATATTTTGGACAGAGTGGAGATGGATTAGAGCCTCTGTCAGTTTTTATTGCTGTCTTCGTCCCTGTTGGGTAGATTCACCCTCTCTATTTGTCCTGTTTACTATTATCATCAAAAGTGAAAGTAAAATAAATCCCAAATTTTGGGTTATCTCCAATAAGTAATAGAGGGAAGATTTTCCAATGGGGACACTAATTCTGGTGACCTGAGGGTCCCCAAGGAATTCCCTTCATTTGTAGAGAATTTCTCACTTCCTGTTTTGGCAATGGAACAGTAAGTGAAGGTAAACCTCCCCAATGGGACACAGACAGCAAAAAAAACTGACCAGGGTTTAACCCTCCCTTACTCTATCCAAAATGAAAAAAAAAAAGTTTTGCCAATAGTTCTACTTTAATCTGCCCCAAGCTATAACTGTAGTTATAGTAAATATTTATAAGCACCAAACATGCTGGACTACATGCATACATTGTTTACACCATTTAAGAACATCACACGTATCAGGGACATTAAGAACACAGGATATATTCTTTACAGTAAATTAAAAAAGACCCTAAAACTATAAAAGTTCACCTCTGAAGAGATGACCTTGGTCTTCGGTGGCCGTTTACCCTGCATTTTGGGCCTGTCTGCTGTGGGATGTGCCAGTTTCACTGATGACACTTTAAGTCCATCTAGTGTAGAGGTATCTACAGAATATGGAAAAGAAGAACATCAGAAGAACAGCCTGCCTAAGTTAGATTTTGTTATTCAGTTATGACTGTCACAGTTAAGTGTCTGACATTACCCAATGATACATGTCAAAGACTGGTGATCTTTGCTCAGGACTATCTTGATGGCTAGTCTGATGTAAAGTCTAATATAAAGAATCAGGGACATGCAAAATTGGAAAAAGAAACACCAGATAACAGACCAACCAGCACTGATTTAAATGTTTAAACAGACATTCTCTTGTCCAAGAGGGTTCTTAACACATGGAGCTTGGTAATATAGCACTAGATACAGCAGCATCATAGGTGGGAATTTAGGATGAAGGAGATGGTGTACAGGTCACATACAGTGGGAGGATGGAGATGAAGGGGTTAATGCAGATTAAGAGAGGTGAGGGATTAATATACAGGTCATTAGAGACAGAACAGTGATCAGATGTATAGGAGAGGAGAGGAAAGTTAACGGGTAAAAAAAAAATCTAGGCTTTCATTCCTTTATTTTCAGCTGGTGATCTAGCCAGCAAGTCTGTTATTTTTCAACAGAACAAGCTGTCCTACAAAAGTAACAGTTAGAAGGTTGAGATAAACTGTTTAGAACTGACAGGGGTGCTTACAGTGATCAACTTTAATTCATTTATGTAACACTTTATCCAAAATGTAATGAAACAGTTTGCTGTAACTAAAGCATTAGCTGAAGTTTGGCTTCAATTTGTCAGTGCATTTTAATCTGCTAGTTCAGCTACAGAAACAGTGGGGAAAAAAAAACTAAAAAAAAGAATAATGTACCACCACTACATCTAAGTATGGATAAGCTGCAATATATTACATTCTTTGTTTTGGGTTAATACGGTGTAATACCCTCCTAGTCAGCTAGGAGGAACTAGACCTCAATTGTTAGCTAGGAGGGCTGAGTAGCAGTCTGGGTGTGATAGCTAGCAGGGGTCAAATTGTGGTCAGAGATGAGAGGCTCCGCAGACTAACTCTATGGAATTTCCCCATGCTCTAGGACTTTGAAGAAAGGTCCCAGAAGCAATGGGTGGATCTGAGGGGTGGCTAGTCTGTAATCTTAGAGGATCGTGGTCAATCCCCAACAGGGGCCAGGAAAACCTTTAAGAGTAAATGAGCGTGCTCAGCATGAAGAGAGTGGAAGCTTGAGAGTTGAGGAGGATGTGAGGCTGGAAGACAGGAGACTGTGAGGGGGCCCAGATCGAGAGGGGCTTACCTACAGGCAGAGGACCCTGGAAGGAGGAAAGCTTGGGATTTCACCGGCCCCCTGAGAGAGGACCTCCTGTGAGGCAGTGAAGGAGCAGCCCAGCTAAAAGGCCTGGTAGCACAGGAGAAGGACTGAGTGAGTAGACCTGCAACCCCTGGGTCAGATAGGCGAAGGAGGCACTCTAGAAACTGGATTAGCCTGCCACCCATGACTGTTTCACCATATATGTGACTAGACACTTCATCTCTTGCTCAGGGATTCACCCAGAACAGCTGGATAAGGAGTATCTAGGGTCTGGGGTGGTACTATAGGAGACGCTGGCTAGCTCTCCAAAAGAGATTGTTTTGCTGTAAACTCTTGTAAATAGTTCCAGGAAGTTTCACAGTTCCATTGGGCATCCTGTACACCCCTAACCCTATCCCAGTTCAAATCCCTTAATAAACATTACAAAACCAAAGTACAAGGACTGGTCTCTGACTCCTGGATGCAAGACTATGTGAAAATGCATGTTGCCTGGCTGTGCAGGACTATAGGTGGTCCAAATCTTCAGCAACTCCTAAGGGGGCAGTGCTAGCACATTTAACATTTTAACTTACTTAATTCTTTGCTCTTTTCTTTCTTTTCCTCTGTTAACTTTGTCTGGGATTCTGTAGTAGACCTGTAGGATATTGACAGTTTCAAATCAAAAGGTTTATAGGCATTTCCCGTAGTTATCAATCAGAATAAAACTTCAGTTCTCCTGTCACTATCCAGTTTGGGTTAAATGTTAGATGTTTCATTTAGGTTATAAAACAGGTCTTAGATACCCAGAAAAAAAAATCTTGAATATTAGTTGCATGGCGAGAGACATACCTGTTTTGTTAACAAGCTCTGTGTGCTACTGTATATAATGACCAAGGTAAAACGTTTCTCTTTTTGTCACATAAATGGTTCAAGGCCTTGCAAGGCACTATTCATAAGTGATGTTTAGGTAAAAAGAGGTTCTAATGCCATTCATAGATTATTCACATGCCTCAAGAACTAGAATATCTATTTAAAGATCAGCCTCAAGCAGATAATTGAAAAATTCCAATACATTATTATTGTATATTGTTGTTAAAATCATTACTGTTTATTTTGTGTACCTAAATTTGTTTTAGTATTATCTTTATATAATCCCCTGCAAAGCAGGACTCATGCAGCAGCGTAAAAACAAGCCTAAAGCCGCGTTTTGCAAAGGTATTTAGGCGCATCAAACATTTGGGAGTTCATTCATTCCATTGACCGGAATATCAATTTATTCTTGGTCATTGGAATGAATCAATGCTCAAGCACTAAACGCATCTAAGCTTGTGGGTAATTTTTAATGAATGAATATTGAGACTTGAATTTGCATTACAAGGCTAGTGTGTAACTTCTGTGTTAGTATAAGAGTGCTTAAAGTGGTTGTAAACCTCAGACACGGAAAATGAATAAATCGTTTCTTTCTATGGTGTGTATTAGTCTGAATCCAGAACAAGGAGTGTAGTTAGTTTCTCATGTCTGATCCCTCTGCTATCTGCATGAGTCACTAATAGAACTCTAAGCCAACTCAACAGCTTTCTTCCCTAGCACACAGCAGGTGACTCATAGCCTCAGCTCTGCATGTTTTTCTATAGGCCTGTGGGGGGGGGGGGCTCTTCCCTCTATTCAGCAGGCATCTCTGTGCTTTAGCTATGCAGTGTGTATTACATCAGATGCCCATCCCCTGCTCTCTGCTGATGTGAAATATTCTTTGATCTGTGTGCTTTAGATGGTTCGACAGGAGAAAATTTGGAGATAAACGGTACAACTTATCAAGGAGGATTTATCTCATCTCAGTGTATCACCTGAGTCTAGTCACTTCACTGGGTATATGTAAGGGTATACAACCACGTATGCTGTCTAAAGGAGCAGACAGCCTCATATAAAAGCAGCAATCTTTGTAATATTGTTTAGGATTACCCAGTGGTTTTGAAGCACTTTGAAGAGGTTAGTTATTGGACCTATTCCATACGGTATTGATATGACCATATGTATGTTCACTGTGACAATAATCAAGTCATGTTCACTGCAATAGTGGTACATTCTTATCACTGTTCACTGCAGTATGGCTACTTCAGCTGCATGGATATGGGGTTAACCCAAGCGATGTTGCTGAATTCTGTATAGACACATATGCACAGTATTGCACTTTAATATGATCACAAACCTAAAACAAAAAGCAATTTAAGATGTGTTTATAAAACTATCATTATTTTCTTACCCAATGCTCAAACAATTGAAATATTCAAGTATTTGTGAAATGAAATATGTACAACATAATTATTAAAATAGTAATGCCAGGATACCAGCTATTGGTCAGACACCACTAGGATACAATAGTCATTGGGGGACATTTATCAATTCTGTCGCACAGCTAGGTAATGCTACACAGGAGCAGTGAGGCAGATGTGAAACATTTATTATAGTTAGATAGCCTCATTCGTAAAATAGCACTGCCACAGAATAAAACATGTCCCGACCACTTCCTAATTTTTTTTTTTTGGTTTAGGACAGATAGATTGAAGAAGTGCAAGAAGCCCTATCAAGCTAAAAGTGCTGTGACCTGTTCTGGGACCTTTACTACTTGTCCTAGTGACAACATTGTTGCCAGAACAGGACGTGATGCTGAATCTCTCTGTCAGTGGCACAACAGTATTTCATCACTTTTTCTTTTTAGCAGTTGGAAAGTCCAGACGGTCCATCAGCTTTTTTTTATTCCATGTGTGTCTCAGTTGTAGATGACCCCTCACTTTTTGACCTGGACACAGCGCACTCACAGGAAGTAAGGGGAAATCTCCTCAACAATTTCACTGAACCCGATGTTGATTCTAACCATTACTCTATCCAAAAAAAAGAATAAAAGGTTTTGGCTGGAATTGTACTTATTACTACTGCAGACATATAAAGCTCATCTCACTTGTTGGCAGGAGTGGTATTAGGTTTGCTCTTGACTGGCACTGGTGGAGGAGGTACTGGCTTCCTTACAGGTTGATGGTTCACTTTACTGGTTGGCTCTGCTTTGCTCTCTTTTGGCTCTAAAACAGATGGACATAACATTATCAACACAACAGAATTTCTCCATATGATCATTTGAGGAGATCATACTGTTTAAGCCTAGGTTCACACTATGAATCCCCTATGAATAGCACAGGAATGTTCACTGCATTCCTGTGCAATTCACATACAATTCAATGTGGTGCAATTTCAGCCCATTCATTTTGAATGGGCTGAATTCACACAGCACTAAATCAAAAGTAGTGCATGCAATACTTTTGGAAATGAACTGCAAGCAGATCACATGGTAGTTTTGCACCATGCAATCTGGTGTGGGCAAACACACTGCATTTGCGACCTGTGTTTGGAATGTTGTTACCATTGCACTGACACCCACTACAGATCACAAGGGCAGTGTGTTTTGAACACGGTGCAGGAAGCGTAGGGATTGTGAGTTTCCAGCACTACATTCCAGTGTGAACCGAGGCTAAAGCAGGACTCCAGGCAATTTTATGTCTAGGCAATGAACTTCATGTCATCTCCAGGATCACTGCAATTCTATTATTATTTACAGTTTAATTGATGCCAGATAGTATAGTTCTTGCTATATTTCAGGTGGTGCCACTATGAGAGCTGCAGATCGCATACACCAAAGCCATACTGTTGTTTATTAGCCTATCCTCTCCCCTTATCCATTCACAGGGTGCCTTATATTTAATTGACCAAATACAAAGCATTCTGTGAATAGACAAGTGGAGAGGACAGTACATCTTCTGTGTATGAGAGACGCAGCTCTCATAGTCGTAGTGCTGAAATCATAGTGGGAGCTACACTAGCTGGCATCACTGAACATGTAAGAGCTTGTGCACATGAAAGGGCTCATGCACACCAACGTAAATACAGGGGTATAGCCATACAGTATAAAATAACCCTGTATTTACAGTGCTCGGAAACCCCTGGTACAGTGTATTTCTGCCCATAATACTGTATTACAAGCTACACAGAGCTGCTGTAATCTCATGTAAACACATGTGCTTGCTATTATACTTACATTGATTATTTTCCCTTTGGGTTCTTTGGAAAATACTGCCATGTACATGTAATCATGAGCACCGACATTTACACAAGATGACAGCAACAAAGCGTACAGACGTACCTCGGTTTGCGAGCGCCTCGGTTAATGTAATTTTCGGTTTACGAATGAAAATCCATTGAAAATAATGGCTCAGTTTACAATTTTTTTCACAATACAGACGGATTAATTGGTTTTCAATGCATTTACAAATGTTTTATTCATCATGTCCCTGTACAGTACTATGCCTTTAAAGTGCACTTTATAAAGAGTTTTGAACAGATAATACTTATTTTTACTTTTTTCTGACCTCTGGAATGGATTAATTGGTTTTCAATGTGTTTACGAATTAATTTTTAATTATATCTCTGTCTCAACTTTTTTTTACTTTTTTCTGACCTCCAGAATGGATTACTATAATTGGTTTTCAATGCATTTAAGAAATTTTTTTTAATCATGTCCCTTTATGCCTTAAAAGTGCACTTTATAAAGAGTTTTGAACAGACAGAACTTTTTTTGACTTTTTTCTGACCTCCGGAACGGATTAATTGGTTTTCAATGCATTTACAAATTAATTTTTAATCATGTCTCTGTACAGTATTTAGGCCTTTAAAATGCACTTTATAAAGAGTTTTTAACAGATAAAAGACTTTTTTTTTACTTTTTTTGACCTCCGGAACAGGTTGGTTAGTTAATTGGTTTTCAATGCATTCCTATGGGAAACCGCATTTCAGTTTCCGAATTATTCGCAATACGAAAAGTCCCGCAGAACGAATTAAACCGAGGTACGCCTGTATTTTGTAAAACAGTAGTATGGGCAGAAAAACACCCCTTCTGGGGCTCCCAAGTGCTGTAAATACAGCTCTATTTTATGCTGTGCAGCCATATGCCTGTACTTATGTTCATGAGCATGAGCCCTAAATAACAAAGAACAGGTTAAAACTTAGCAACAAGGTCTAATCTATGCAAACTTACATATCCTCAATCATAAACAAATTCTCTGCTAATCAACATTTTGTGATTTTGTGGTTGTAAAAAAAAATGCAATAACCAGTAGCAACCAAATCCATTAACCAGTAGCAACCAAATCCAAATAACCTCTTTAATAAAAGTAATTATAGTCTTGATGCTATGGGCTGTTGTTTCTGTCACATCCACAATACATTGTACAGGTCTTATTGGATATACAAAACGAGTACTAACATGAGCTTCGACCCAGAAAAACAAGGAGAGTATGTAAATATTAATTCATATATGTAGTTTTGGTTTGACTTTATTCTGGTCATCATTGCCATTTCTGTATCTCTCTGAACGTCTCTAGAAATATGCAAGTAAGCATTTTTGTGCTAAAGCAAAGTCGGCCATTTGGCGGCCATTGCCATCCTCCTTCCAAAAATGCAAGTTTATTGGCAGCAAGACAGCTAGTATTTTCATTAGAATGTCAGAAATGGCAGCCTTCATGTTTCTCCAACAAAGTTACCTAAACTATTACTCAACTCACAGGTTATCTGTGCATACTTCACAAAACATGTTGATGACTCAACTCATAACTGTTGTTATGTGAGCAATCACTTAGAGTCTCTCTACAATGCTGATTTCCTGTTGGTATTTTCTTTCAAAACATCAGACAATAACTGCAGTTCTTTTCATGCTATCATGCAATTGGTTTGATTTCCATAAAGGTGTCTTTTTTTGTAAATAGGATCCCTTATCATTGATCAGAAACAAAATATACTAAAAGTTATGTCCTACTTGCTTGGGGCTATATTTTTTCTTTTTTGCAAACAGGACTGTTTTAAATTAGCTGTCACATCTTTCCATAAACTGCATGTGTCATGAGAGAAATATCATTGCTGACCTTCAATTAGTTGCCTGGTTGCCACACTAATCCTCTTGTTTCAATACTTTCCATATCAAGGATTCAGGAAAAAGATGAAGATCAGAAAAGTCAAAACTTCTGATCTCTATGCTTGTTCCTGACCAGGATATAGTGAAGCCCCTAGGAGAAGCACGATAGTCAGGTAACTGAGATTTTTAGGGTTTTAAGAGGTCAGCATTGGCAGCTTCTTCATTTCTTTTATTGTCTTTTTTCGGTTCTCTTTGGATTGGATCATGTAAATTATTATTTTTTTATTTCAATATCACGTGAAGGAATGACTTAAACATGCAATTTTGCATTTTTCAGTCAAGGGACATTGGAATTCAAGACATGAGTGTTCATCTACTTTGTGTTCTCCAAAGCAGCACTTAAAGGGACCATCAAGATGGAAAATGAGGGACATGCATTTGTTTTTAAAGGTGCTTTTCAGGTAAATATAGAATTTTGGAAATATCTGCATTCTTTGAACTAGCTTTTCAGGTTTTCCAGGCTCTCATGTTACTGTAAAAACTGTTTATAGACCTCAATAACGCAAGTTGAACACACACACACAATCTTTGCCTCATCCCAGTGACTCATCCCTTATTAGACTGCTCAATTCAAAGTTTGTTCCTCATCGCAGGGACAGTATTTTCACACAGTTTAAATTCTACTGTTTCAGTAAATATTTGTTAAAAATTGCATGTCCTTTAACACTTAATGGGGAGGGACAGTGGCTAAGTGGTGGCATGCTTGCCTTGTACTGCAAGAGTTCTGCGTTCATTTCCAACCAGGCAATTATGTGCATGGAGTAGGTGTGTTCTCCGTTTGGGTTTTCTTTGTGTGATAGTTCATTGTTTTGTACCTAAACTGACCCTAGAGTGTTTATGGGTTTGTATGAATATGACAAGGACTGATATAATCAGCTCTATATACAACCTACTCATTAAAGTGATATGTATTAACTGCCACTATATAAAAGAAATAAGTAATATGTGCAGAAACTTCTGTCAATGTCTGCATAAAATGCTCTGACACCAACACTATAGTAATCATTAGGAAAACTAAACAGTCATTCCAGACAAAAAGTCAAACCAATCACAGAGATACAGACACTACGCAGCAGACACTGTTGCTGTGTAACATCAGGAAGTTTACTCAACACTTCACAGGGTTACTGGCAGTATACTTCCTGAAGTCTATGCTGTGCAATTCTCTTACCTTCTGCTTCCCGTATCACCAATTGCATTCAAACTTTCTAGTCAGAGTTAAATTTCAATAACTGGGAGAAAACATTGCTTACATCAGGTTGTCTGTATGAACGACAGCAGTGTGTCTGCCAAGGGTGTGTTTAGGAATAAACCTCTTGACACCACAAGCAGGGGTTTTCAGATAACAGGCAACAGGGAATATGGTGGTGAAGTGCAGTAGAGCAATGCCTTAACGCAACATGGAATAAAGATGCCTATACACTAGTAGAATTTTGTTCATTTTTGTTTTAAGAACATTCATTCAATTTTCTAATTCGTAATGGGGTCGAATCATTTTATTTATTTTTGATCATAGTGATGAGAAAATTTGAAGGAGCAGGATAGAGAAATTTCCTGGAACAAATGAAGTAGTCCATATATTTTTTCTTTTCTTTTTTATTCAACCAGCAAATGAACAAAAAAAAAAAGATCCAATTACCCTATCCACACAGATGAGGCTGGGGGGGGGGATCCTTCCCGCTGAATCATTGTATTCTGACAGGGGGGGGGGGCCTTCCCTGCTGTCAGATTACAATGATCAGTGTTGCTGGGTATAACTGACAGCTCTGATCGTTCGGGTAGAACTGGACAGTTTGGTTGTACACAAGTAAATTGATAGACTGACTTGTGTGCAACTAGCCTGCCCACACATGGACTGAAATTCATCCGGTCCTGCTGAACTGGACAAATTTCGATCCACGTATGGCAAGCTTAACAATAAATGTGGTTTTTGTTCAGGAAACTTTATTCATTCCAATATCAAATGTTCAAAAAAATTTACTTTTGAACAACATGCATCAAATCATTGAATGTACTGATTCGAATTTTCTAGGAATGTCTATAAAAAATCTACTAGCGCACGGCCAGCTTTACTGGGCATGAGGATGTTCTCCTTGTATGCAATTAAACTTTAATTTTCAATTTTACCTGGAGTGTAAAAAACACAACTTCTAATATCTGTAATCATAAAAAAATTTAATATCTCAGCGCTCACAGGAAACTTGTATTGTCTCTAATAATTTTACACTCTAGCCACAACCACAAGCAAGTGACCATCTATTGCTAACAAATGACTAAAAACTGATTTGTCACTGTTACAAAACAAATTATTATAATGTAATGTTCACTACAAATAGGATTACAATAACTATAATATACCAATTTTAGACATCATAACTGCAGCCTAGCTTGTAAGGAAAACAAATCCACAAACCAATAAATAAACAAATAAATACAAAAAAGAAATACAATATTTGGCTTCATGCATATGGGCACATTAGCCCATGCAGCATAAAGACACTGTGTATTTCTGCAATCCAGGATATTATGGAGCTGCATACATTGTCTATAGACATGAATACACAAAGTGTGTCCAGCAATGATAGCTGCAGGTAATCCCTGGCTGTATGAACAGTCATGAATAGCTGCATTTGTCGACAACCTGTAAGTGAAGTGTACAGGCTTGGCGGCCGCATCTAGCCACTCACAACTGTTAAGCACTGCAGCAGGAATTCCTAAAATGCCTGTGAATGTAGCCTTTGGGTGTGAGGCACGAGGTGATGGTATAAGATTTTTGGACAAATTTTGTCTTCTGTTAAAAGAAAAACACAATTTTCAATATATTTTCACATGAATGGACTTCAGTTATTTCATGGTGGACATTTACATGAATTCATTAAATATACTCATGTTTAAAATTTATTTTAGGTGTTTATATATATATGGAATATTTTGTTCATTATTTTTAGGTATATATATATGTATATATATGGGAATGACTATGAACTAATTGTAGGAATTATCAGATGTTTATATTTTGTTTCTTAGACTGTATCTACAAGTTGTTGAAACGCACGAAATTGGACTTTTCAGGTATGTACAAAGTTACAAAACCATATTTTTAGAGATTCAATATCAGTTTTATTATACATTAAACTATTTTAAAAGAAGAGTACTTGTACATAAAGCATTATGGCATATATACTTATATAGCTAATATGTCACCATAATTCTCTTTACTACCCCATATTCCTATATGTACGCTTGACCAGTGTTATCATAAGCTCCCTCAAGGAAGGAGGGAACACATGATAACCTTGGTGATGATACGCAAATCGTGGACAGACTAAAGTGGCCTATTTACCAGCACACATTCTTGGGTTCTTGTCAGGCTACATCCTCTTTGCTCATCTACATATATTGTGTGTTTACCGTGACTGCAGCATTGTGAATGTGATTGTTAAAATCCATGTGGAAGATAAATGTTTTTGGTCATCTGCTTTAATTTAGCTTTTGCTTCTGATGAAGAAGGTGCTTTGAAAACCGTTGTGCCATTTCCCATTCAAGAAACTGAAAATTGATGGTTTACTCAATTAGCTCCAGAGTACATACGAAAAAATGGGGTAGTAGAGAGAATATGGTGACGTATTAGCTATATATTTTAGCCATAGTGTTTTATGTACAAGTGCCATTCTATGAAAATAGTTTCTTGTGAAATAAGACTGTTATTGAATGTTCTAAAATATGGTTTTGTTACATTGCACATGCCTGAAAAGTACCATTTTGTATATTTCAACAATTTATTTATATCTTGGTTCACATCATTGGAGGATAAGCAGCGCTTTCTTATCTGAGCATATGTACACAGTACATACACAGACTCAGATATTTTTATATATGCTCCGTTATATACATACATAAATACATACTATATACATACACTCAAATACACTATATTGCTAAAAGTATTGGTACGCCTGCCTTTACACGCACATGAACTTTAATGGCATCCCAGTTTTAGTCCATAGGGTTCAGTATTGAGTTGGCCCACCCTTTGCAGCTATAACAGCTTCAACTCTTCTGGGAAGGCTGTCCACAAGGTTTAGGAGTGTGTCTATGGGAATGTTTGGACATTCTTCCAGAAGCGCATCTGTGAGGTCAGGCACTGATGTTGAATGAGAAGGCCTGGCTCGCAGTCTCCTCTCTAATTCATCCCAAACGTGTTCTATCGGGTTGAGGTCAGGATACTGTGAAGGGCAGTCAAGTTCCTCCACCCCAAACTCGCTCATCCATCTCTTTATGGACCTTGCTTTGTGCACTGGTGCGCAGTCATGTTGGAACAGGAAGGGGCCATCCCAAAACTGTTCCCACAAAGTTGGGAGCATGAAATTGTCCAGAATGTCTTGGTATGCGGATGCACTAAGAGTTCCCTTCACTAGAACTAAGGGGCCAAGCCCAACCCCTAAAAAGCAACCCCACACCATAATCCCCCTTCCACCAAAATTTACACTTGGCACAATGCAGTCAGGCAAGTACTGTTCTCCTGGAAACCGCCAAACCCAGACACATCCATCAGATTGCCAGACAAAGAAGTGTGATCGGTCACTCCAGAGAACACGCAGAGTCCAGTGGTGGCATGCTTTACACCACTGCAGCCGACGCTTTGCATTGCACTTGGTGATGTAAGGCTTGGATGCACCTGCTCGGCCATGGCAACCCATTCCATAAAGCTCTCTATGCACTGTTGTTGTGCTAATCTGAAGGCCACATGAAGTTTGGAGGTCTTTAGCTATTGACTCTGCAGACAATTGGCGATTTCTGTGCACTGTGCGCTTCAGCATGCATTGACCTTTCATGTGACCTACCACTCTATGGCTGAGTTTCTGTTGTTCCCAGTTGCTCCCACTTTGTTATAATGCCAATAACAGTTGACCGTGGAATATTTAGTTCACAAATTTTTGTAGAAGCAGTCTGCAAACCTAGGTGCTTGATTTTATACACCTGTTGCCATAGAGGTGATTGGAACACCTGAATACAATGATTTGGAGGGGTGTCCCAATATCCTCTGGCAATATAGTGTAAATAAATACACTGAAATACACACACACACACACACACACCAAGAAACAGTATAAAAAACACTCAAATACACTCAGATATATGCATACAATTAGTTATATACATATATACATACATGCACACACTCTGATATATACATGCTCTCAGTTACATGTACATGCATACATACACTCTCACCTTCAAACATATACATACAAACACACAAATTACCATCAGATAAATACGTATACAGTCAGTCTGGTAAACAGCAGCCAGCTTCATTTCACCCACCATCTGTCCTGCTGTTCCATTCCCACTGGCACTGCAACTCCTTCCTCTTCCCACCAACATCCAATTGCAGCTCCATGCCACTAGATCAATGTGCTTTACTGAACAGCCCGGACAGAGCTCCAGGACATGGACCTAAAAGCAAAGTATAGGGAACAGCAGCCAGGAGCCTCTGCATCCTTTCACAGACAGCAACAAGTCCTTGTCAGTAGAGCTGTTTATATCAAGGCAATTGCAAATATTCAAGGACAGGTGAAATTCTGATAATGATTAGGAATGCTGGATTCTAACTATGCTTTTATAGGGGTGCTAGAAAATTTTTTGGGAGTGCTTCAGCAAACCCAAGTAACCCCCTTCTACCGCCCCTGTACAAGTAGTTGAGCAGTATATAAATAACTAGTACATAAACACAAGGCTAATGAGTCCAAAGTATTCCTTTCTTTCTTTCACCCTTTATCCATACTTTCCAGCTCAGGTTCATGTCCAGGCAGAATGTCAAGGCAAAATATGTGAATTACAAACATTGTAAACTAATAACACTAAGATCTATGACAAGAAAAGAAAAATGTGAGTTGCTGATGGTTTCTGAGAACCAAGCCAGGAAATAGCACCCTATTACATGCAACCAAAGGAACCATACAGACAGACAGGCTCAAAATCATCACTGAAAATGCTGATATATAGGTAAGATTTAAGGAAGAAGTAAATTTGAGCAGAATAGAGGTGCAGTGGTCAGTATGGATGTCTTACAGCACAGAAATCCTAATTCCAAATAACACCAGTGGCTATATTCATATATTCTATATTCGTACAAGTTTTCTGAGGTCAGAAGGATGTGAGTGACTCAATGGGGTTGCTTTACTAAAGGCAAATAGGCTGTGCACTTAGTTTTTTTCTTTGCACATTGCACTGGTATTCTTTACAAAGGGAAGCTTCAACGCATTCACTAAGCTCTGGGGAAAATGAGTGCAGCTGCACTTGCAAAGTGCAGAGTTTGTTTGCTTATAATAAATCATCCCCTGTGTCTATCGTCAGGATAGTCCTAGCATTTTCATCATTAGCGCCATAGCCCAAAGACAGAAATGTGTTGTTGGGGGATAAATGACCCTCCAGCACTGCAGCCATAGCTATGGATTTAGGACAATGGTCTTTGTGTTAAAAAAAAGCAGATAATTCCTATTTGTAATCTGGAGAAGGCAACAACCAGGTACTGACTAGACTGGTGCAATAGAAAGTAGCCAAGAAAGTTAAAGTGTATCTAAACCCAAAACCAAAAATGTATAATATTGAAGACTATTGGACATGGTTTAGTGGTTCCATGTTTCCTCTTTTCAAGCTCCTTCAATGCTTTATTTTCAACCAATTATCCTGATAATAATATACTTTCTGTCCCTGTGTGGCTACATCAGTTCTCTACTGTATCTATGGATGGAGCCATGGTTGTCACCCTAGGCAGCCCTCCAGATATGCACTATAAACATTTTCATATCTCTTCATCTCCATTACATTGGGGACACGGCAATTGGTAGTTTACTGAAGCTAGCTAAGAAGGAAAATATTATTAGGTTTGGTCACAGGAAGTGACAAGGACACTGCATTTCTGGCAAGGATACTGTATTTTCTGTGTACATGCTACAAATGTCCTTGGCGTAGAAAAAAAAAAGAAAACTAATGCAGCCACCACATCCATGAACTGTAGGCTGCAAAATATTGCTTTTTGTTCCTTGGTTTAGATGTTGGATTTCAGTTTTAATTAGTGGCCAAGGATATGTTTGATACAACAAAGGAAAACAGACCGCTGATATAAGAATGCTCTGTGGGACCATTTGAGTGTTCCCAAGTGACAGCATAATCTGGTATCTTAACCACTTCCCGTCTGACCCATGTACATAAACGGCCGGATGGGAGGAGTGCAGGAGTGGGTTGCCGTTCATAAACGGCGCCCGCATTTTCAGCCTGTGCACGCTCCCTGGGAGCACGCGGCACCGCAATCCCGTGCCCGCTATGTCCGGAGGACACAGTGGAACACCGATCGCTTTACGGGGCCTCTGTGAGGTGCTGATCATGTGATCACTGATTGGCCAATCAGTGATCACATGAACAGTAGTAATCAAGATGTCTATTCACAACAGCCTTGTACCATGTGACAAGCAGAGACCAAACACAGCTCACACAGTATTTCTCAATGCCTGCAAGAATGCAGCCAGAGAGAAGGAGAAATGATTGCTTTTACAGCCTTTATGGGTGTAAAAGCAATCAGTGTAAAAAAAAAAAATCTTCATCACCCCCCCACAAGTAGTACAGTGTCACTATGGTGACACTGCACTGCTAGGGTGATAGTATGTTAAAAAAACAAATAATAAATATAAAAAAAAAATAAAAATGTAAAAAATGTTAATAATAATAAAGTAATAATTTTTGGTTATAAACTAATTTGGGTTATTTTTTTTACTAAAATGATAGCTGAATACATTTTGGTCAAGATTTATGAAGAAATATTATTTATTTCCAACATTTTATAAGAAAAACACTTTTTATCAAAATTTGTGGACTTTTTCAATTATATGGCAAAAAATAAAAATCCCAGTGGGGAATAAATACCACCAAAATAAAGTTTTATCTGTCTAAAAAAAAATGCTAAAAAATTCATATGGGTACAGTGTTGCATGACCACGCAATTGTCATTCAAAGTGTGATAACTCTGAAAGATGAAAATTAGCTTGGACAGAAAGGGGGTGAAAGTGTCCAGATTTGAAGTGGTTAAGGCACTGTTCCCACCTGTGTATTTTACATGTGCTTTATAAAATTCCTGTTTGCTGCATCTTTGATGCGCTTTCATCAAAATGTATGTTATACATAGTTCAATGGTAATGCACCTGTAGGGCATGCCATGCTTGGCTCTGGTTGCACCATATACTTAAGTACCGACTCCTGCATTCTAGGCAGAAGCCAAATGCTAAATATACCAAGCCTGTCATGTACCATGATCCACTTTTTGAAAATGAATCTGGCTTCTGACATTCTTGACATTTTAGAAGAAGCCCATCGATGTCACTACTCAACTTCCAGCAGACATTTCTACTGCCTTGATCCCCACTTCAGAACCCTGGAAAAATCCTATGCAAATACTCACCATAGCCTATGCACTCTGCCAGCTATATCCCTGCATGCATTTCACGTTTATACAAAAAATATGTTTTACTGACAGAGGTAATTTTAGAGAAAATCCAGCAAGTTAAAAAAAGAATAGCTATTACGGAAAAAGAGGTAACATGCCTGATCATTTTTTTCCCCTTAACCCGTCACAAACCATCATATGGCTCAAAAATCAAGTTCACTAAAAAATCTGAGATACTGTCAAAACATTAGGAGATACTTTATGGAAGGAATACAGGACATTCCATTGACACAGTTGCTTTACAACATATTGCAAATACTAATCTTGGAAGGAGACACATTGGCACAAAGAACTGACAGTGAACTGATGAATACTGCTTGAAACACACAGAACTGTGTATTGCAAGAGTGATGGAACCATTACAGAAATTAGGGGATTACTTTGTGATTAAGAAAAAATAAGGTACCATTTTATGCATATATTGAGGATCTATTGGATCTAGGAATTGACACAAGGGATTCTAACCAACTAAGAAACATTTGATATACTTTTAGTGGTGGTTTTAAAAAGTAATTCATAAATGTTATGTCTTGATCAAATAAAGATTTGGCTGACATCCAACAATTGATTTATGATTTGTATGGTGAGTTAGGTATTTATTGTGATGTAGAACCTGAAAGCACATCTAAACCCAAAGAGAAAAAAGTAATATATTGCAGCTTACCAGTCCTTAGATATGATGGCTGCATTCATTGTTTAAGAATCTTTCTTTTATTTACACATACACTCATTTCTCCATTGTATGTACAAAGGGAGCCATGGCTGTCACAAAGACTAGACTTCAAGCATATCTGCCTTTGTTCATCTTTTTTTTTTTACATGGTAGTTGGTTGGATTAATAGTTTACTCTTGAAAGAAATCATAGATTGTAAGCTCCAAGGAGTAGGGCCCTCCTATCCCTCTTGTATTAACCTGTATTGTTGCTGTATTGTCTCCCGTTATATTGTAAAGTGCTGAGCAACTGTTGGCGCTATATAAATCCTGTGTAATAATATAATAATAATAATTTTTGCTGTCTTTTCAGCTCACACAAAGTGACAAGGATACTATATTGCTAGCAAGATCAGCAGGTATTTTCTGTTATTAGCCTGAAAAAGGAAAACTAATGCAGCCCCCACATTTAATTGAAAATATAAAAAATATTTGATTTTTTCCTTTAGATATGCTTTAAATGTTATTTCTGATTTGGTAATTAGATAGTGTTAGTTGTGCAACCAGGTCTGCAGTCACAGAAAATATCACAAGGAGCTCTATTTCTAGAAGTGGAGAGATTATTTATTTGCTACAGTTACTTATATAGCGCTGTCAATTTACACAGCACATCACATTATAAATGTTACACTGCTATTAAGTCTAAGGACAGTCCATAATGTGTTTTTCCTTTTTAGTTTCTTCTGTACAACAGTTAATGACTAAAAGAGGGCTCATTTTACATGTACTGCACCGGCCACACAGACATTTCATGACCAATCATCTTTGGTGTGACAGACCTAAGAGGGAAATTTACAAAACTCTAATCTCTGCATTTTTTTCATGAAGTACACGTTCTTTATAATGCATTACTTCATACTTTTTACTACTTTGCCAAATAAATAATTATCAAAACTATAAATTTGAAGTAATACTCACAAATGCCCTTTTTTAAACATGTTTGCGTTGTACATATGTTCTCTATATATTTAGGAAATGATATGATCCATTTCTTCAGGATACATATGATTTACCGTACTTTCTAATTTTGAAACATTTACTGTGGACAATGAATACGTTTGCAGCAAGATAAAACTGAATGCACAAGCACAACTGTTACACCAATAGAATTTCATTAGAAAGTTCGTGCAGAAATTTTGCCATAACTGAGCCAACTAATTTTGTTCAAAGACCCTTCAAGTTTTGTCCAGACCTGCTACTTAAATTAAATCCAGTTGTCTAGAACATGCACATTATATATACAAATTTTTCCCAATGAGAACCACATTTACAGAATTTTATTTGTTTAAGAAAAAATGTCCATCCTGCGCCTTTGAATTTTCTCACCACTATGGTTAAAAAACGAATTTCAAATAGATTTGACCCCAGTAACCATTAGAAAATAAAACCGGCATTCTAAAAATGAAATTTTACTAGTATACGACCAGTTTTAGAACCACCCCCCACTCCCAAAAACAAAAAACCAAAAGGATCCAGAATGGCAGAATATGTATGTTACCTTTCTGTGCTGAGGCACCAGGAGACTGCGGCCTGTTCACAGGGGACTTGAGGTCCATATTGGGTGGATCTTTTTTAGCCGCTAAAAAAAAGCAAAAGCAAAGAAGTAAGTTATTTGGGAATGTGAGTGTAACCTGGCTAATTATCCGTTAGCAGTTTATAAGCTGTAAAAATGACTATGTATTCTTTCATACTGTTCCTCCTCCCTCACCCAAAAAAATAAGGCTCTATATACCTAGCAGAGAAGACTAGAAATCTTGAAAATATTCTCTCGCTTCCTTGCACATGTGGGAGCTTCAACCTGTACTGAAGTGTAAGCTGCAGAGTGTTTTACTGAATATTACCACTTTAGAATCACAAAGTTGCTTTCCTGTGTGGGTTGAAAGCTCCTGAAACTAATGCTCAAAGGGTATGTGTTTCCATTGATAATATCTTATGTATCATCAGAGTATGATGGATCTTGTCATTGTTTATTTTTTAAAGGTACCACGTTGTATATATAAAAAATATACAGTATACTCTATGTATGTTACATTAGATACAATATTGTTATACAATACAATAACTTTAATATTAAATTCATACTGTAGCTTTAGCACTGTGGTGTACTAAGATTATTATATTGGGGGAGATCTACTAAAACTGGTGCACTCTGAATCTGGTGCAGCTGTACATGGTAGCCAATTGGCTTCTAACTTCAGCTTGTTCAATTAAGCTTTGACAATAAAACATGAAAGGTGATTGTTTTTATGCAGAGCTGCACCAGATTTTGCACCATGCAGTTTTAGTAAATCAACCCCCATAGCACGGGGCAATTTTGGTTTTATCATATGCAAAGTAATTCCAGTGTCTTCCAATATGTCTCTAAATGCAGTTAAACCATTCAGCAATTAAATGGAAATCCCCTGCATTTTGTAAGGACTTGGATAAAGCACACGCTCTGTAAGTACCATATGAAGGGAATGGCCTTGTTGGATTCAACCAGCAGCACAGACAGACATATGTGGCATAGCCTTTAGGCCCCATGTACACGGGACACTTCTGAACGATGGAAACTGACTGCTGGAAAACTTAGGTTAAAAACATCTGTTTAGCTGTGTTTGCATAATGTGTTTATGAGCGTTTATACGTGTTTGCGTTTAGAAACATTTTTTAAAGAGAAGCACAGGCGAACATCCCAAATGCCCAGAATGCACTGAAAAGTGGTAATTTATTAACTATTTCAGACTGTTTCAGAGAAATACAGAAAGTAGAAGCAGAGAGAGCAGTATGTGTTGAGATTAGTTTAGGTGTGAGTTTCTCATTAACATTGTTTCCAAGGGTGGGAAACAAGCCTAAAGTCGCATTTTACAAATGCATTTAGGTGCATTTAGATGCGTTTGGGTACATCAAGCATTTGGGCATTCATTCATTCCAACGATCAGAATATGATTGTATGAACGCTCAAGCGCAAAACGCACCTAGTGTTTAGGCCTGTTTACATGCGTTTTGCTGCAATCAGTGTTTTTTTTGTCCAAGCGCTCCTCTCTTGAACATTCTAGTGGTCAGCCTCTAAGGCCCCATGTACACGGGACTCTTCTGAATGATGGAAACTGACTGCTGAAAAACATAGGTTAAAAAACGTCTGTTTAGCTGCATTCGCATAACTTATTTATGCAGGTTTATGTGCGTTTAGAAGAGTTTTTTAAAGATAAGCACAGGAGAACCTCCCAAATGCCCAGAATGCACTGAAAAGTGGTAAATTATTAACTTTTTCAGACTGTTTCAGAGAAATACAAAAAGTAGAAGCAGAGAGAGCAGTATGTGTTGAGATTAGCTTAGGTGTGAGTTTCTCATTAACATTGTTTCCAAGGGTGGGAAAGGTGTCTGGTGGAGTGAGTCATTAAGGTCACCTGGCAAGGGGTCTTCATGAGGAATTTGAGGTGTGAATGGTCATTAACATATCTTTTGTTTCCAAGGGTGGGAGAGGTCTGAGGTGGGAATTGGTCATTACAATGTGTGAAAAGCTTGGTAGGAACATCCTATGTTCAGTGTTTTGTCCATCTGAGTACCTTGAAAATGCTTTCCATGCATTTTTCATGATGAAAATAGGCTCTGGACAGCATAGGGAACTGGAAGAGTTAAAAACGCAAACGCTTATTTGCCACCTTTAGCCACGTTTTGCATTTGAAACACTGACAAAATCAACTGCTGAAAGCATGTTTTCTGCTTTCCAAAAAAATTACTGTAAACTCAAATTCCTGTAAACGAAGATGTGTACATGGACACATAGGAAAACATTAGTGTGCGTTCAGGGGCTGCTGAAAAAAACACTGAACAGCTCCTAAACGTGAGTTTATCAGCTGCAGTGTACATGAGAGCTTAGATAGTAAGATCACTCAGAGCAAATATTCAAATTTGTTCTCACACACAATGATATCAGTAATCATAGCACATGTAGTGTACCCAGGGGAGTGACCACAGACTTGCAGGTCAGGCAAGTATGTGTTCAATGGACTGCTTGAAACTGCTTAGTCTTGTTCAGTGCAATGCAGCTCCAGCACAAAAAGTAACTGCTTTTAGTGGTCCACAGTGCTGGCCAAAAGGATGGGGCATTCCACTGCTTTAGTAAAAGTACATTTAAAAAAAAATGCACAGTTTAAATGAAAAGCATCTATTTTGCATACAGATTTTATACTATGTTGTTATAGGTAAGCTCTGCATACCTTAGTCTGACCCCAGAGTAACATTTTAAATAAAAAAGATATAAATCATATTGATAGAAATAAGAATCATCATCTACAAACCTGGTCCTTTCACAGTTGCTATTCTTTGAGGAGGCTTGTTTGCTTTCTGAAAGTATATATCAGAAGAAAATAAAAAGACAACTACGAAAATATGTTGTTATGGACAAAAGGATATTGCCTTTGTATCAGGGGCGGACTGACCATTTGGAAACTTGGGCACTGCCCGAGGGCCCGGGGTCAGTAGGGAGCCCCATGAGATGCCCCTGCTACCTTTTTCATAGGCTTTTTGAGTTTGGGCAAGGACACAGGGGCCCCATGATCCCCTATTGCCCGGGGGCCCCATGAGTTGTCAGTCTGCTTTGTATGTGATTTAGTTATAGAAGTCAGTTGCATCAACTGATTATGTATGCTGATTGTATACTGATTCAGTGTTGACTAAAATACATACAGTAAATACATTGATTTGGTACTAGAGAACATGACAGCATTAGTATATAGTATAAAATAAACACAGGCATATACAGTGCTCAGCATACATTAATACACCCCAACAGATTTGTCAGAAAACCTTTACTTTCCTTTCAGAATCAACATTTTCTATGGGACACTATACTACAAAATACTCCCACAAATGCGGGCCATTGATTGCAAACAAGATTTGTTAATTTGCACACACAAATAAGTATTTTTCCTAACAAACTCATTCAATACCATGTTGCAAAAATGAATATACCCCAATGACAGTCTTAGGAACAAAGCTAAATTTTAGATAACAAAATCCTAATTAACAAGAATTCAATTACAGGTGAGTCTAATTGGTGTCCAGCAGACAGCTGATTATAAAAGGGCGTTGCTTAACAAAGAAAACCTCTTCCCATTTCATGCTGTCAGCAATGGAACCACATGGAAGAGAAATGTCACAAGGCGTGAGAAAGAATAATTTCTTCACACAAAAAAAGTGCAGGCTACAAGAAGATAAGCAAAGCTTTACTTATAAGTCGGAATACTGTAGCAAAAGTGATAAAAAAAAATGTAATGAAGATGGAACTGCAACCATATCACAGAGACGTCCAGGCTGTCCACAAAGGTTAACACCTCGACAGGAGCGTCTTCTGATGAGAAGGGTTGAAGAAAATCACCATGCAAGTTAACTGCAGTTAGCTAAAGAAGTAGAAAGCCAAATTGGGGTGATTGTTTTCTGTGACACAATATGATGTACACTGCAGAAGAATGGAAAGCATGGGTGTCATCCACGAAGGAAGACTCTCCTAAAGTCCATGCCCAAAAAAGCCCCCCTAGAATTTGCCAGGGACCATGCTGAAAAAGAAGAACACTACTGGGCTCTGTACTCTGAACTGATGATACCAAGATAAATGTTTTTGGATCGGATGGCTTCAAAACTGTATGGCGTCGCAAAGGTGAGGAGTACAAAGAAAAATGCATGGTGCCTACAGTGAAACATGGTGGTGGCAGTGTCCTTTAGTGGGGCTGCTTGAGTGCTGCTGGTGTCGGGGAGATGCATTTCATTGATGGTATCATGAATTCACAGATGTACTGCTCTATATTAAAAAGAGAAGATGCTACCATTACTCTGTTCCCTTAGTAGTTGTGCACTTTTCCAACATGACAATGATCCAAAATGCACATCTAAGGCCATTGTTGCATTTCTGAAGAAAAAAGGTAAAAGTGATTCAGTGGCCAAGTATGTCTCCTGATCAGAACCCAATCGAACACCTATGGGGAATTCTGAAGATACAAGTTGAGCATCACTTTCCATCCAGCATCAAGGGTCTAAAAGGGGTTGTTCTTGAAGAATGCAAAAAAGACAGATGTTGCAATATGTCGCCAACTTGTTCATTCCATTCCTAGAAGACTTGGTGCTGTTCTTACAAATCATGGAGGTCATACAAATCACTCGATGTAGTAGTTTTTGTTGAGGGGTGTATTAATTTTTGCATCAACTAATTTGAGCAATCTAAATTAGATTAGATTCTGTAATCTAAATTATAGTATTAACTTTACTTTCATGTATAAAGCTTAGTTTTGACAAAATTTTGAAAATTGTTCTTGTTTTCGTTGAGATATTGATTAAAATTTTACTTTTCAAAAGGGGTGTATTCATTTATGCTGCACACTGTATCTCTCTCTCTCTCTATATATATATATATACAGTATATATTATATTACTCTCTTTAATGTGATTAAAAATGCTGATGCATTATAATTATTTTATGTCATTAGAGACTGTGAATAGTCTGTTGTTGATCAGACAAACCCAAGTAAATGTACAGAATGCATATGGTCTTATGAACAAAACAGGATTTTTATACCTACTGTAAAATCTATTTCTTGAATTCCATCAGGGGACATGGGGTCTGAAATACATTTATAGACAACTGGGTTATACTGCCACCATTAGGAGACACTGGCAAACAAAAAAGGCAGTCGGCCAGTTAAGTTTAACCCTTCCCACTTTCAGCATGCTTCAGTTTAGTAGAAAAGCAGTATTAGAAGTAGATCACAAATGCAGAGGGGTGGTCTCTGTGTCCCTTTTTGAACTTCAAGAAATGGATTATACAATAGATACAAAAATCCTGCTGTTTTATAATTTATTAAGGGACACAAGATCAGAAGGGAATTAATAGACAACTTGGATGTCCAAAAGCTTTCCAAGTGAGGAGTGAACAACAGCAACAAAATACCAATATGCCCATGTAACAAAACAAATCTGTAAGAAATAGTTAAACATATCTGAATAGAGAATCCATCCTCCAAAAGACACCAGCAAGGCATGCCGGGAGAGGGAGGCGTTATATCTGGCTGGCCAACATCTTTTTTTTGTTTGCTAGTGTCCAGTTTCTCCTGATTCCTCCTTATTGCATGTCCCCTAATGGACATGTCATGGTTGCCACATGTACATAATATACTTAGATATAACGGTTTTAAAACGGTGACACACCCTAATGAGATTGTTTACATTTAGCTGATATATATTGTAAGGCACAGGCTGGCAGGATTGTGGACACTATATTGCTAAAAGTATTGGGCCAGCCCTCCAAATCATTGGATTCAGGTGTTCCAATCACCTCCATGGCCACAGATGTATAAAATCAAGCACCTAGGCATTCATATTGCTTCTACAAACATGTGTGAAAGAATGGGTCGCTCTCAGGAGCTCAGTGAATTTTTTGAGTCCATCCGTGAAATTTCCTAGCTACTAAATATTCCACAGTCACCTGTTAGTGGTATTATAACAAAGTGGAAGCAACTGGGAACAACAGCAACTCAGCCACAAAGTGGTAGGCCACATAAAGTGACAGAGCGGGGTCAGCGCATGCTGAAGCGCACAGTGCACAGAAGTCGCCAACTGTCTGCAGAGTCAATAGCTAAAGACCTCCAAACTTCATGTGGCCTTCAAATTAGCACAACAACAGTGCATAGAGAGCTTCATGGAATTGGTTTCCATGGCCGAGCAGCTGCATCCAAGCCTTACATCACCTAGTGCAATGCAAAACGTCAGATGCAGTGGCAGCCTGACTTGACTTGAGGCTTCAATTTTTCATGTTTTGATAATGTGAACAGCACTGTGTGCTGCCCATAGTATCATTCAAACTGGCATTGAAAACAGGCATTTGAGGGATGTTTTTAATGCTCATCAAATGCCTATTTTCAATGCCAGTGTGAACTACGCCTTATGCTACAGACTTGCTGTACAAAGCCCTCCTGCATTGAAATTCTGTTTGATGCCTTGCTGAATAAACATGCAGGACAAACTTACTGCTTTTGGATGTCCCTATCTCGTGCATGGTAAAAAGTAAAAAGAGTGTAATTTCTCCTTCAGGTCTTTGAAACAGTGCACATGCCCCTTACCATAGAGGGTAATTACAGGATTCTCTGCATTAACTGCCTATATCGGTTTTACCAAATCTTTCCTGAGAGAAGGAGCTGCCAGTGAAAATATTTTTCTGAAATTCTAGTTGCTTAGCCATTAATCCATTGGCTTCAATACTTTCTGAACCACTGACCCAAAACAAGTATACTAATGAGGAAATTTAGAGAAAAGTCAGAAGTCCTTATTTTCATACTTTCTGGGTTAGTGACTGAAATAATTTAAGCCAGAGGATGAGTTTAACAGTCATGTAACTTACATTTGGAAAACAATTAGTCAGCAATGCTAGTTTTTATGCTTTTCTCTGAAAATGTTTTCCTTTAACCAATTGCCCTCCAGAGGATTTACCCTCCTTCCTGACCAGGCCATTTTTTGCGTTACGGCGCTGCATGACTTTAACTGACAATTTTGACCCTGGTGGGAACTGACTAACTACCACTGACATCTCCAGTGACACTAATACAGTGATCAATAAAAAGCACTGACACTGTACTAATGACACTGGGCAGGAAGGGGTTAACATCTGGGGTGATCAAAGGGTTAACTGTGTGCTGTGTGTGTTTTACTATGTGTGGTATGTGCATGTAAGCATGCTGGTGCTGCTATGAAGAGCAATACAAAGCAGCATGCTGGTGCTGACAGGGGAGAGATCTGTATTGTTTACATACAGACCTCTCCTCAGCATGTTCCTCAGCGATCGGCGGGTAATCTTGGGCTGGGACCCGGTGATCGAAAGCTGTAGTCACCAATGGCGCCGCGGGTAGGGCGGAGCACGCGCACCCCCTACCCGGAAATACAAAATCACATATATATATTATTTTGCGCCGCACCGCCACCCTGTAGCAGTACTTCTGCTATAGGGTGGAGGGGAAGAGGTTAAGAAAACAAACACCAGTGAAGAAATAAAAATATAAAGTCACATTGAATGCACTAAAATGGGATTGATTATTTACATTAAAAGTCTAGTCTAAACAAATCTGTCCATGGATCCCCTCATTAGATTTACAGACAACAATACAATCCTGATATAGGTTCTAACGCTTTCTTTCACTTTAAAAAACTAAAAAACAGTTGGGGGCTAGAGTTTCTTCAATGCCTTTATTTACAGAAAAGGTAATATTCTGAAATTGCATCAGAGTTATATTAGATGGCCAGATTAGATGCATATAACATTTTTTGACACTCTTCTTTAAATTGGGAAGCTGAATATGCTATCATGGAGACATGCAAAAAATTAGCTATATTACAATGTATGTTGTTTTAAAAATCAGTCATATATTTTAATATACAATCTAGCTAGATTGATAACCGTTGAATAAGACATATGGAAAGAATCAAAAATTAAAATCATAGTTGTGAATACCATTGTTGTGACTACAAAATGATTCCCATGTTTATTGTAATACAATAAATATCATTTAAAGTAAATTTTACCCTTCTGGTGTCTGTAATGCTGACAGTCTACACAGGAGTGAATATGTAGGGCAGACAGCGGGTTACTGCTCTTTGGTATATAACAGGAAATGTGCACTTTGAAGATCATTTCTTTCAGACACAGGATGTGAATTGTTGTTTCTTAGTTTTTCATAGTAGTGAAAGCAAAAGTATAGTACGAAACCCTTATGTATGTACAGGGGCGGACTGACAACTCATGGGGCCCCCGGGCAATAGGGGATCATGGGGCCCCTGTGTCCCTGCCCAAACTCAAAAAAGCCTATGAAAAAGGTACCAGGGGCATCTCATGGGGCCCCCTACTGAACCCGGGCCCTTGGGCAGTGCCCGAGTTTCCAAATGGTCAGTCCGCCCCTGTGTATGTGAAATATACTATTATACACATCCATTGGAATGACAATACAACATTTCTCAACACGTCTTTAAAGGAATTGGTACATTGGGGGGGGGGGGGCAGGGGAAGGGAGCAGGTACTTGATTTTTACAGGTACCCAGTCCCACTTCCGTTGCGACCGCATAAGCGATCAAAAGCGTAAGTTGTCCTCGCTCCTTCCCCGCAGCCTTCTCGGACATGTGACAGGTCCCAAAAGTGGGCACCCGGGTGTGAAGCCACAAGCTGTCACAGCTGGGTGCCCACTGCGGATGCCGGCGGGGGGGAGCAAGGACAGCCAGTGAAACCGGTGAGTACCCCATTGGATCGTGGGACAGGTGAGTGGCTGTTTTTTTAAAAGTCAGCAACTACAGTTTTTGTAAAAAACTTTTAGGTATGACTGGAGCTCTGCTTTAAGTATATTAGTAGCCAATTTTATTGAATTTTATTTACACAATTGTTTCAGTAACAACATTCTAAAAAGAAAATTCCCAAAACTTTCTGTAACAGGAAATAAAAGGAAATCTTACCAATGAATCCCAGACAGAAAAAAATGAGAGGTTTTAACCCTTCTCTCTTTTTTATACTAGAAAGAAAACCAGTTACTGTAGAACCAACCAGGCCCATCATCACTAGCCTTCCCTCAAAATGTAAGCTCTTCAGCTGTTATGCTGACTATCTTCTCTCCATCATAGACAGTGGATGGGTGCAGCAAATGCACAGCGAAAAGCTTGTTCACTTATTACAAATGGAAAGGAAACAGCCTATTTCCCTTTAGTAAATCAACCCCTCTTATGTTTTGTTGCAAATTCAACAATAACGGCTTTTAAAGCAGAACTTTATCCATAACAACTTGATAAAAAATAATGTTCTTAGTAAGGAAATGCATTCCACATTAATGATTATGCTACCAAATAATTGTGTGCTGTATGTTGCCCCCAGCATTGTTCTTATTTCTTTTTTCTTGAGACTTCCATTTTGAGACTCTTGAGACTGCATGTGCATTAGTAAATCTTTAGGCTGTGAGTAGATCAGCCTCTACATTTTCAGCAGTGCCAAAAAATTGAGCAACTGAGCATGTGCAAAGCAGACTGAGACAGTGCATTACTGGATTTTAAACAGTATAGTAACTTAATATTAATGTTTTATATAGCTACAGTGGATGTAAAAAGTCTACACAACCCTGATAAAATGTCAGGTTTCTGTGATGTAAAAAAGGTGGAGGGAAGTAAAAATAAAGAACTAAAATAATATGGTTGCATAAGTGTGCACACCCTTAAACTAATACTTTGTTGAAGCACCTTTTGATTTTATTACAGCACTCAGTCTTTTTGGGTATGAGTTTATCAGCATGGCACATCTTGACTCGGCAATATTTGCCCACTCTTCCTTGCAAAAACACTCCAAATCTGTCAGATTGCGAGGGCATCTCCTGTGCACAGCCCTCTTCAGATCACCCCACAGATTTTCGATTGGATTCAGGTCTGGGCTCTGGCAGGGCCATTCCAAAACTTTAATCTTCTTATGGTGAAGCCATTTCTTTATTGATTTGGATGTATGCTTTGGGTCATTGTCATGCTGAAAGATGAAGTTCCTCTTCATGTTCAACTTTCTAGCAGAAGCCGCAAGGTTTTGTGCCAATATTGACTGGTATTTGGAACTGTTCATAAATCCTTCTTCCTTGACTAAGGGCCCAGTTCCAGCTGAAGAAAAACAGCCCCAAAGCATGATGCTACCACCACCATGCTTCACTGTGGGTATGGTGTTCTTTTGGTGATGTGCAGTGTTGTTCTTGCGCCAAACATATCTCTTGGAATTATGGCCAAAAAGTTCAACCTTGGTTTCATAAGACCATAACACATTTTCCCACATGCTTTTTTTTGGGAGACTTCAGATGTGTTTTTGCAAAATTTAACCAGGCTTGGACATTTTTCTTCATAAGAAAAGGCTTCTGTCTTGCCACGCTACCCCATAGCCCAGACATATGAAGAATACAGGAGATTGTTGTCACATGTACCACACACCCAGTACTTGCCAGATATTCCTGCAGCTCCTTTAATGTTGCTGTAGGCCTCTTGGCAGCCTCCCAGACCAGTTTTCTTCTAGTCTTTTCATCAATTTTGGAGGGACGTCCAGTTCTTGGTAATGTCACTGTCACGTATTTTCTCCACTTGATGATGACTGTTTTCACTGTGTTCCATGGTATATCTAATGCCTTGGAAATTCTCTTGTACCCTTCTCCTGACTGATACCTTTTAACAAAGAGATCCCTCTGATGCTTTGGAAGCTCTCTGAGGGAAATGGCTTTTGCTGTAGGATGTGACTAAGAAAATGTGAGGAAAGACCTACTAAAACAGTTGAACTTTATTTGGGGTTAATCAGAGGCACTTTAAATGATGGCAGGTATGTACTGGCTCATATTTAACATGATTTTGAATGTGATTGCTTATTTCTGAACACAGCTACATCCCCAGTTATAAGAGGGTGTGCACACTTATGCAACCACATTATTTTAGTATTTTATGTTTACTTTACCCCCCTAAAAGATTTCAGTTTGTTTTCAATTGAGTTGTACAGTGTATAGGTCACATTAAAGGTGGAAAAAGTGCTGAAAAGATTTATCTTTGTCTCATGTTTTTAAATCACAGAAACCTGGCATTTTAACAGTGGTATGTAGACTTTTTATACCCACTGTATACCTGCAAAAGGGACCAGATTGAAGTGATATAGCAGGACTTAATTTTCTGACTAAAGTTGCACTTTAAAGCTTAAAACAACTTTCTAGAAATGGTTACCAATATCATCATCATCATCATCACAATCATATTTAGGTAAAGCAATCCTAAAATAGTATGCATGCTACAATCAGCATAGCCCATGCACCATTTAAGCTCCAAGGAGCAGGGGCCCTCCATTCCTAACCCTCTTGTATTGAACTGTATTGTCTCCCGTTATATTGTAAAGCGCTGAGCAAACTGTTGGCGCTATATAAATCTTGTATAATAATAGTAATAATTTACAATGCAGATACTTACAATTTGAGACTTGGGAGGCAATAATATTACAAAGTTATCTGGAAATAAGCCAGTTTTTCCATTTAGTTCTCCTTTCCACCAGCCCTCATCTTCTGTCTCCTGCAGGACATAACCACAACATAGTTCAGCTCTGAGGTTTATAATACACCACTGATGAATTCATACAAGGTATTCAGCATATCTGTAAGATCCAGAGTAAGGTAAAAACAGGGTTAAACTGACATACATATAAGCAGATAATAATAAACCATGCAAAACTACAGACAATTATAAAAAAGCTATGCTTAAGTTAAGATTTTGTTGTTTTTTTTTAATTAAAAAAGCATCAATGTATTTCTACATATACCTCACTTTGTAAAGAGCTGCACAAACTGCTAGCACTATATAAATCCTGTACTATATTAGTAATAATAATAATCTAGTATAAATACCTGAACATGTCTTTATATCAACCTTTTGTAATACCCCATAACAAGATTGTGCAGACCTTTTAAAACAGTGAACCTGCTATTTACACAGACTTTGGTTGCTCATAAGTTAATAGTTATTAGAGTGTGAGGGCTAGTGTAGATGTATAGAGGCAGTGTGACAGGATACCCAATGCCCAATCTCTTCAACTGTATCAAACTGTTCCATTCCACTTGTTTAAACAGAAATCACATAGCTTGCCATATGTGGGGGATTCACTAAAACTGGTGGACTCAGAATCTGGTGCAACTCAATCGGCAGATTCGATCCATTCTGCGGGGATCGTCGGATGGGGTGTCACCGAGTGTTATCGCACCGGGTGACACCAACCCTAGGGATGCCCCTGTGTATATCATCATCTACAGTACCTAATATCAGAAAATTCTGAGAATCTGGAAAAATCTCAGTGAGCAAGGGACAAGGTCGAAATGCAATATTGGATGCCCTTGATCTTTGGGCCCTCAGGCAGAACTGCATTAAAAAACAGGCATGATTTCTGTAATTGGTTTCTATGCATAGTTGCACCAGATTTTGCATTCTCCAGTTTTAGTAAATAACCCCTAGAGTGTCTAAACATAGATCCTTAGGCAGCCTAAAGTGCTGCTGATAAACCAAACACTTATGATCTGTAAATGCAGTGAATAATCAGTATTGTCCGGCACACAAGACACAGAACAGCTCCGGAAGCTGCATAAATGCTCCCAGCAGAGTATTTGTCTAGAGCAGTGGTCGGCAAGCCGCGGCTCGCGAGCCACATGCGGCTCTTTACCCAGTCTAATGCGGCTCTTCTGTGTGCCGGGCGCCTGCTCCCCTCCCTCCTCTCGGTCGGCCGCTCCCCTGCCTCCTCTCGGTTGGCAGCCCCAAAAGTCCGCGCGGACCTTTTAATCCAGCCTGCGGATGTGGCTGTCAGGATGTGTGTAGGCGGGGCAGCGTGCCGAACGTGAGGGGAGGGGAGCTAGGCTCCTCTCACAGTCCGCCCTGAAGACCCGAACGGCGCGGGAAGACAGCGAGAGGAACGCAAAAGGTAAGTGAATTGACACGGGGGACTTGGCTTACTAGAAGGGGGGGGGGAATAGTACTGTGGGGGATGAAATACTATATGAGGGATGAATTACTTTATGAGGGATGAAATACTATATGGGGGGATGAAATACTATATGGGGGGATGAAATACTATATGAGGGATGAAATACTATATGAGGGATGAATTACTATATGAGGGATGAATTACTATATGAGGGATGAAATACTATATGGGGGGATGAAATACTATATGGGGGGATGAATTACTATATGAGGGATGAAATACTATATGGGGGGATGAAATACTATATGAGGGATGAAATACTATATGGGGGATGAATTACTATATGAGGGATGAATTACTTTATGAGGGATGAAATACTATATGAGGGATGAAATACTATATGAGGGATGAATTACTATATGAGGGATGAAATACTATATGAGGGGATGAAATACTATATGGGGGGATGAAATACTATATGGGGGATGAAATACTATATGAGGGATGAAATACTATATGAGGGATGAAATACTATATGAGGGATGAATTACTATATGAGGGATGAAATACTATATGAGGGATGAAATACTATATGGGGGGATGAAATACTATATGGGGGGATGAAATACTATATGGGGGGATGAAATACTATATGAGGGATGAATTACTATATGAGGGATGAAATACTATATGGGGGGATGAAATACTATATGGGGGGATGAAATACTATATGAGGGATGAATTACTATATGAGGGATGAAATACTATATGGGGGGATGAAATACTATATGAGGGATGAATTACTATATGAGGGATGAAATACTATATGGGGGGATGAAATACTATATGAGGGATGAAATACTATATGGGGGGATGAAATACTATATGAGGGATGAAATACTATATGGGGGGATGAAATACTATATGAGGGATGAAATACTATATGAGGGATGAAATACTATATGAGGGATGAATTACTATATGGGGGATGAAATACTATATGAGGGATGAAATACTATATGAGGGATGAAATACTATATGGGGGATGAAATACTATATGGGGGATGAAATACTATACGGGGGATGAAATACTATACGAGGGATGAAATACTATACGGGGGATGAATTGCTATGGGGGATGAATTACTATATGGGGGATGAATTACTATGGGGGATGAATTACTATATGGGGGATGAATTACTATATGGGGGATGAATTACTATGGGGGATGAATTACTATGGGGGATGAATTACACTATGGGGGATGAATTACTATATGGGGGATGAATTACTATGGGGGATGAATTACTATATGGGAGATGTATTTTCAGTTTTAAAAATGTGGCTCTCAAAATAAATTTCAATCATGGTTTTGGCGAGATTTGGCTCAGTTGAAAAAAAAGGTTGCCCACCACTGGTCTAGAGTAAAAGGATTCTCCTGACAACAGCTGTCAAATGAAATAATGTATCTATATATCCCATTGTCACATGAAGCAAAAAATGTATCATAGAGACCTTAGAAGAAAATTCAGTTTGACAGCCCATTCAGAGCAACAAACGCACTGGCTGAATAAAGCCTATGCCCCACTACCCGAAAGCCAATGTTAATGTATGCATTTACTGTATGCACATCCAAAGGGGACTTTGTGAAATAATATTTAGTTAGCTGTGTGTACCAAAAGCAGCATATTTATGCATCTTTAACACTAAACTCAAATGTGTCAAGGGCTGGTGTTCAGCAACTGTAAAAAAAAATAGAATGAAGAGCTTTGAAGACAATCATATATTCTAAAGCACAGATTTCCAAACTATGGACCGCAGGTCATGCGCAGGGGCGGACTGACCATTTGGAAACTCGGGCTGTGCCAGAGGGCCCAGGGTCAGTAGGGGGCCCCATGAGATGCCCCTGGTACCTTTTTCATAGGCTTTTTTGAGTTTGGGCAAGGACACAGGGGCCCCATGATCCCCTATTGCCCAGGGGCCCCATGAGTGGTCAGTCCGCCCAAGGTCATGCGTGACCTACTGCAAGATTTCATCTGGCCGTCTGATGTAAGAGGAGACTCTGATGGGGAATATGATGTAAGGCTGGATTTTGATGGGGACTAAGATGTAAGGTCAGACTTTGATGGGGACTTTGATGTCAGGTCGGACTTTGATGGGAACTTTAACGTAAGGTTAAACATTGATAGGGACTCTGATGTAAGGTATGACTTTGATGGGGACTCTGATGTAAGGTATGACTTTGATGGGGACTCTGATGTAAGGTCAGATCTTACAAAAAATAAAAATAAAAGCTTTGAAGACAATCATGTATTCTAAAGCACAGATCTCCAAACTATGGCCGGTAGGCCACACATAGCCCACTGCAAGATTTTATCTGGCCATCTGATGTAAGAGGAGACTCTGATAGGGGCTACGATGCAAAGTCGGATTTTGTTGGGGACTATGATGTAAGGTTGGACTTTGATGGGGACTCTGATGTAAGGTTGGACCTTACAAAAAATAAAAAGCAGTGCTTTGGAGACCACCATGTATTCTAAAGAACGGATCTTCAAACTCTGGCCGGCAGGAAAATCATGTCCCACTGTAAGATTTTATCTGGCTCTCACTCTGATGGGGACTCTGATGTAAGGTAGTACTTTATGGGGACTATGATGTAATGTCAGACATTGATGGGGACTCTGATGTAAGGTCCGAATTTTATGGGGACTCTGATGAAAAGTTGGACCTTAGAGAAAAAAAAAAAGAAGCGTTTTAAAGAATCATGTATTCTAAAGTATGTCATGTATTCCAAACTATGGCCTACGGGTCACACGTGGCCAACAGAAAATTTAGTTTGACAGCCCATTCAGAGCAACAAAAGCAATGGCTGAAAAAGGCCTATGCCCCACTACTCAAAAGCCAATGTTAACCCCTTCACGCCTAAGGGTAAAACAAATCTAAATGCCTAAGCACAATTCTGCACCGTTGACATGTGATAGCAAAACCGTACATATCATCACAACTACTTTGCACATCCAGGTGGATTATACCTTGATTTTTTCAGGACAAATTGGGCTTTCATTTGGTGGTAAATGGTAATGGATATCTCCTGATTTTTTTTTTATTATCAAAGGAAAACTGGCCAAAAATAGTAAAAAAAATCCTTTTATTTTAATTTAGCTATGTGTTTCTTGTTATGACCATAACCTACCACCAAAGAGAAACCCAAAATAAATTCTCCAGCTCTTGACGATCGCAGCGATACCATATATGTGTATGTTATTTGTTGTTTGTACCCTTAGTACAGCCCAGAAACCATAGTGCGCATTTTGTTTTTGTCTTTTTTTTTTTTTTTTTTACCTAAAACACACTGACACTAACTGACACTGACATTAAGATTAACTGACACTGATACCAATTTTTTTTAAATCCTGACCTTGACTTTTGACCCTGACCTTTGACCTTGACCCTGACCTTTGACCTTGACCCTGACCTAAACACTAACCCTGGCACTGAACTAGATCAAACCTTGATCTAGGTATTTTTTTTTATTTTTTCTTTTATTTTTTTAATATTTATTTATTTATCTTTTTTTTTTTTTTTTTTTACAAACTTTTTTTTTTCCTTCTCTCTGACAGGAGTTCGAGAGATACAATGTATCTCTCTTCTCCATTCATAGAGAGAGAGAGAGAAAAAAAACAAGGGGGCCGGGCTGCACAGTGACTGATCACTGTGATAGCCAATCAGAGGCTATCACAGCGATGATGTGACCCGGAACCGGGAGTCCCGGGTCCCGATCGTTAGAACGGGACCCGGTGCTCTCAGTGACACCGCGGTCTCGGTGCTGGGAGCGCGCTGAGGGGCGCGCTCCCAACACAAAGACAGGTACGCAAATATGCGGCCCCACGGAAAAAAGCCCAGGTCCGTGAGGCCGCATATTTGTGTTACGTCGGCGTCAAGGGGTTAATGTACGCATTTACTGTATGCACTTCCAAAGGGGGCTGTTTGTGAAATAATATTTAGTTAACTGTGAGTACCTAAAGTGGGATATTTATGCATCTTTAACACTGAACGCAAGGGGGTCAAGGGCAGGTGTGAAAGGGTGATAACACCAGCTGTGAAAAAAAAATAGAAAGAAGAGCTTTGAAGACAATCATATATCCTAAAGCACGGATTTCCAAACTATGGCCCGCAGGTGACACGTGGCCTATTGCAAGATTTTATCTGGCCGTCTGATGTAGGAGGGGACTCTGACAGGGACTATGATGTAAGGTTGGATTTTGGTGGGGATTATGATGCAAGGTCAGACTTTATTGGGGACTTTGTTGTAAGGTCGGACCTTGATGGGGACTCTGACGTAAGGTAAGAATTTGATGGAGACTATGATGTAAAGTCGGACCTTGATGGGTATTCTGATGTAAAGTGGGACGTTGAAGGGGATTCTGATGTAAAGGTTGGACCTTACAAAAAATAAAAAGAAGAGCTTTGAAGACAATCATGTATTGAATCTGGCCCTCTAACGTACGAGGGGACTCTGATGTAAGGTAGGGCTTAGATGGGGACTATGATGTAAGGTCGGACCTTGATGGGGACTCTGATGTAAAGTAGGACACTGAAGGGGTCTCTGATGTAAGGTCAGACTTTGATGGGGACTCTGATGTAAGGTTGGACCTTACAAAAAATAAAAAGCAGTGCTTTGGAGACCACCATGTATTCTAAAGAACGGATCTTCAAACTCTGGCCGGCAGGAAAATCATGGCCCACTGTAAGATTTTATCTGGCCCTCTGATGTAAAAGGGAACTCTGATGGGGACTCTGATGTAAGGTAGTACTTTTATGGGGACGATGATGTAAGGTCAGACATTGATGGGGACTCTGATGTAAAGTAGGACACTGAAGGAGTCTCTGATGTAAGGTCAGACTTTGATGAGGACTCTGATGTAAGGTTGGACCCTACAAAACCTAAAAAGAAGAGCTTTGAAGACAATCATGTATTCTAATGCACAAATTTTCAAACTATGGCCAGCAGGTCACACGTGGCCCACTGCAAGATTTTATCTGGTCATCTGATATAAGAGGGGACTGTGATGAGGACTACTATGTAAGGTCGGACTTTGATGGGGACTCTGATGTAAGGTTCGACTTTGATGGGGACTCTGATGCAAGGTCAGACTTTGATGGGGACTCTGATGTAATGTCGGATCTTACATAAAATAAAAGGAAGAGCTTTGAAGACAATCATATATTCTAAAGCCCAGATTTCCAAACTATGGCCTACGGGTCACACGTGGCTCACAGAAAATTCAGTCTGACAGCCCATTCAGAGCAACAAAAGCAATAGCTGAAAAAAGCCTATGCCCCACTACCCGAAAGCCAATGTTAATGTATGTATTTACTGCATGCACTTCCAAAGGGGGCTGTTTGTGAAATAATATTTAGTTAACTGTGTGTACCTAAAGTGGTATATTTATGCATCTTTAACACTAAACTCAAATGTGTCAAGGGCTGGTGTGAACAAAGGGAAATAGGAATATGGCTTAAAAATGAATATGTTGATTGTAAACATGTCATTTTAACATAAGTGCATGTTTGTTTTATTTAAATGTTATACTAACTAGTACTACATTTATTAAATATTAAAATTGTATTTATTAAATAAAAGTGATAGCATATAAAGCCATCATAGCTTCAGATCTCCTGCCCTTCTACCTAAAGACAAAAGATTTTTTTTTTTATTTTGGGTAGAGTAAGGGAAGGACATTGCTTCTGTCAGTTCTTTTGCCAGCTGTATACCACTGGGGAGATTTCCCTTCACTTCTTGTCCCAAAGCCAAATCAGGAAGTAAGAGAAAGTCCCTTCAAAATGAGGGAATCCCTGGTTGTCACCAGGATCACCAGAGCTAGCATCCCAATTGGAAGATTTCCCCTCTATTCCTGTTCTTGGTGACAACCTAAAATTAAGCTGGCCATAGATGGTTCAAATCTCGGCTCGTTCAGCAGGGAAAAGCTGAGAATCTGTGGGCAGGCTGATCCATCGATTGACTTGTGTACAGCCAGCATATTGGATTTTTACATTTGATTATTGTCAGTGGCTATAGCAGCCAGCAACAATCACTGTGTTCTCCCAGTAGTGATGGCTCCCCGCGCCCCTGGAGAACAAAATGGAGTTAAGGTAGGGATTCCCACATCAACACTGACTGGTTGATGACCGGTGAAGAACCCATCTAGGTGAGAACAGCATTGGATCCTTGGACTGGTAAGAGTCCTTTTATTAAAGGTTAGCAGCTCCAGATTGTGTTAGAGGGTGCTTGCTGGTGGAGTTCTATGCTTCATATATGGTGTGAATACCCAAAAATCAGGGGCTTTTGGAACAGGGTATTCTCTATGCTCCGTAGAGTGACGGGTCTTTCCATCTCACAGCAACCCAAAAACTTACTTTGTTGAATGACCAGGCTTACAACATCCTACTAGGCAACTGGTCTTTTTTTATCCTCTAAACGGCTAAAATTGTATTTTTGTAGGCTTTGTCTGCTTGTAAGTGTTGTTTAATAACATTACATAAAAACCTATTGAATGGAAAAACTAGCAGCTACAGTATTTGTAGCTGCTGACTACAGGGTGTCCCTAAAATCTGGACACATGCGCTTTGCATGATTCACATACAGTGGGGAAAAAAAGTATTTAGTCAGCCAACAATTGTGCAAGTTCTCCCACTTAAAAAGATGAGAGAGGCCTGTAATTGGCATCATAGGTAGACCTCAACTATGAGAGACAAAATGAGAAAAGAAATCCAGACAATCACATTGGCTGATTAGGAAAAAATTTATTTGCAAATTATGGTGGAAAATAAGTATTTGGTCACCTACAAACAAGCAAGGTTTCTGGCTCTCACAGACCTGTACCTTCTTCTTTAAGAGGCTCCTCTGTCCTGCACTCATTACCTGTATCAATGGCACCTGTTTGAACTTGTTATCAGTATAAAAGACACCTGTCCACGACCTCAAACAGTCACACTCCAAACTCCACTATGGTGAAGACCAAAGAGCTGTCGAAGGACACCAGAAACAAAATTGTAGACCTGCACCAGGCTGGGAAGACTGAATCTGCAATAGGCAAGCAGCTTGGTGTGAACAAATCAACTGTGGGAGAAATAATTAGAAAATGGAAGACATACAAGACCACTGATAATCTTCCTCGATCTGGGGCTCCACGCAAGATCTCACCCCGTGGGGTCAAATGATCACAAGAATGGTGAGCAAAAATCCCAGGACCACACGGGGGGACCTAGTGAATGACCTGCAGAGAGCTGGGACCAACATAACAAAGGCTACCATCAGTAACACACTACGCTGCCAGGGACTCAGATCCTGCAGTGCCAGACGTGTCCCCCTGCTTAAGCCAGTAAATGTCCGGGCCCCTCTGAAGTGTGCTAGAGAGCATTTGGATGATCCAGAAGAGGATTTGGAGAATGTCTTATGGTCAGATGAAACCAAAATAGAACTGTTTGATAGAAACACAACTCGTCGTGTTTGGAGGAAAGAGAATGCTGAGTTGCATCCAATGAACACCATACCTACTGTGAAGCATGGAGGTGGCAACATCATGCTTTGGGGCTGTTTCTCCACAAAGGGACCAGGACGACTGATCCATGTACAGGACAGCATGAATGGGGCCATGTATCGTGAAATTTTGAGTGCAAACCTCCTTCCATCAGCAAGGGCATTGTAGATGAAACGTGGCTGGGTCTTCCAACATGACAATGATCCCAAACATACCACCCTGGCAATGAAGGAGTGGCTTCGTAAGAAGCATTTCAAGGTCCTGGAGTGGCCTAGCCAGTCTCCAGATTTCAACCCCATAGAAAACCTTTGGAGGGAGTTGAAAGTCCGTGTTGCCCAGCGACAGCCCCAAAACATCACTGCTCTAGAGGAGATCTGCATGGAGGAATGGGCCAAAATACCAGCAACAGTGTGTGCCAACCTTGTGAAGACTTACAGGAAACGTTTGACCTCTGTCATTGCCAACAAAGGATATATAACAAAGTATTGAGATGAACTTTTGATATTGACCAAATACTTATTTTCCACCATAATTTGCAAATAAATTCTTTCCAAATCAGCCAATATGATTGTCTGGATTTTTTTTCTCATTTTGTCTCTCATAGTTGAGGTCTACCTATGATGCCAATTACAGGCTTCTCTCATCTTTTTAAGTGGGAGAACTTGCACAATTGGTGGCTGACTAAATACTTTTTTGCCCCACTGTAAACCCAATGCAGTAACTCCACATTTTCGTCAATTTGAGCACATATGTTCATGATGTGTTCCCTCAGGTGATTTATATCTGTGGTTCTCCTTGAGTACACCCTCTTCTTTAGGATTACACAAAAAAGAATTCAAGGGGGTTAAAGTGATTCTAAAGGCTTATTTTTTTAAAGAAAAAATAACAAACATGTCTATACTTACCTGCTCTGTACAGTGGTATTGCACAGAGCAGCCCGAATCCTCCTCATCTCAGGTCCCCCGCTGGCGCTCCTGGCCCCTCCCTCCTGTCAGATGCCCCCACAGCAAGCAGTTTGCTATGGGGACACCCACTGTTCCGTGTGTTCATTCACACATGGAGCCATGGCTTGGCCCTGCCCCCCCCCCTCTTCTCGTTGGCCACGGGCTGTGATTGACAGCAGTGGGAGCCAATAGCTTTCGTTCTGTCTCAGCCAATGAGAAGAGAGAGTCTTGGGATAGCTGAGTTATGAGCTCAGTGCACATTGCTGGATTGAGAGGGGGCTTAGGTGAGTATTAGGGAAGGCTGGGGGATGCTGCACAGAGAAGGTTTTTCATCTTCATTCATAGAATGCATGGATCCAGTGCTATCTTCACACAGGCTGGTTCTTCTCCAGTCTTTGGGTCCCTGGCCCTGCCATCTTGACTGTGGGAAGATGGCTGGGATTTCCTGCTGTTTCACACACATGCACAAGATGTTTTGTGCTTTCAAATTGGTCCCGCAGTCTCCTGGGACATGTGAACATCTCACATCTTTAAACAGAAAAAATGATGTTTTCCAAAAAAAGTTCAATCTGAATGTGTTGTTTGTAATCATTTCAATATTTCAATGTATACATAATTTTATACACACATTTTCTGAATGTATTTCTATTTCTCATCCTGTAGAAAAGACACTCTTGGTATGTTTGCATCCGTACTGGTGTCAACACTGACGCCCCCTTACGGCATTTACAAATGGTCTCATTTATGAGTTCAAATATACTCTATTACTGGTATAGTTAGCAACCCTTGGACCAAGAGTAATAAGGCAATATTTAGGGCTGACTCCACATATACAGTATGTGTTGTGTTAACATGTTCCTTTTAAATGTATTACCATAATGCATGGCACCTCACTTTACCTGAATTAGGCCTAAATGTCATGGATAGAAAAAGTGGCAGTAAATCAGGTGGTTGATCCACGTTTTTACCACCTCCCGACCGCACACCTAAAATTTACCATAGCAATGGGAGGTGCTTGTACACATGCCATGGCAAACATATGCTAATAGGAACTACATGTCAAACTCTTGGTTGTGGCACAGTATTTAAATGCAAAATCCCCCTTCAGCTGAAAAAGGGGGGGATTCAGGATGCAGCAGCACTGCCTCCCAAAAATCTGGAAGCCGTTGCTCTACAACCCTCTGAAAAGCAATCCTCTGTGTATCAGAGGAGCAGTATAAAGGTCTTAATACAATAAGGCCTGGTTCACACCAATGCATTTTTTTAGGGCTTTTTGCAGAAACACACTACAGTCCATTTAACATGGTTTTCTATTGAACACATTCATATCTGTGCTTTTCCTGCCTTTTTCTGTGTTTTTGGAAAGGGTCAGGGACTTTTTCTCCTGCAGCAAGTTGTGTTTTTGGTGCAATAGACTTAAATGGATGCTACCAAAAATGCAAGTGTTGCATTTTTTTAATGCATTTTGGATGCTTTTTGTGGCCAATAGTAAAGTGTTGAAGCCGACTGTAATGTGATTTTGATGCAACTTCACACTCTCTGGTACTCAAGTCACAATAAAGTAGTGCAGGAACACTTTCAAAGTTGCAGCGACTGAAAATGTTTCTGCACTACTTTGATGTGATATTAAGTGCCAGGGAGTGTAAAGTTGTATCAAAGTTGCACCAAAGTAGTGCAGGAACCTTTTCAAAGTTGCTGCAACTTTAAAAAGGTTTCTGCACTACTTTGATGCAACTTTGAGTACCAGAGAGTGTAAAGTCATTTCAAAGTCACACTCCCATTCCTATTGGAAGAAAAAAATGCAAACCACATCAGAAGTGCATGTTAAAAAACACAAAACACGCTGGAAAAATGCATCAATCGCAACACGTATAAGTCAATCATATGGGATCGGCAACAAGGTGAGGATGAACTGTAGAGACTTTATTTGAATGCAGAGTATAAAAACGCCCAAGAAGACAAGCAACACTAACACATTTTAGTCAAACAAGACCTTACTCATAGTTAGTTATTTGTAGTGCAGCACACCATTATATAGTGGTCTATCACTCCCTTAAGGGCCAATCATTGAAGATAGCCATCATCTGTTACATCCAATGAAAAAGAAAGAGTGACCACCACTAACTGATCCATGTGCTTAGTCAATGAGACCTACATATCTGTCACAATATAAAAAAATACACCAAAAGCAAAACAATATAAAATAGCAACCATAAATATAAATATGAATATGACACTTAATCAAAACTTGTAGTGAATGCTAAAAAAAAGTTTCATAAAAAAAGGCAATGACAGGAGGAAAGATAATACACAGAACCATGAATATCAACCAAGATGCATGTCCAAATCCCATCTAAGGGATTGTGACAACCTATTAGGTAACAATAGACATCATAGAGTATGAGCAAGGTCTTGTTTGACTGAAACGCATTAGTGTTGCTTGTCTTCTGGAATGTTTTGTATACTCTGCATTCAAATTCATCCTCACCTTGTTGCCGATCCTATATGATTGACTTATTGGTTCAGCGGATGGAGACCGCAGGAGTCGAATGGTGAGATCTATACTCCTTCTGGAATAAGTTATGAGGGTTGCAGCACTTATCTTGTGTGTGACTTGGCAACATGTATAGGTGTGAACCAGGCCTAAAGGTGCCTTTGATTTTGAATGGCACCGCAACGTCTGAAAGTAATGCTTCCCCAATGCACCTTAAACACATGGTACCACACTACTCTGGATTGTGTCAAAAATGGTGCAAGTGCATTTTCTGGACCTTTGTATTGTGTTGGCAATCTTCTTAAATATATAGACTACCTTAATGAAAAGGAACATATTGGGAATCTGTACTGGAAGGTATAGTCCACTACTGTCACAAACTTCTGAAAATGCTTGTTGGCTGGCAGTCAAGCTAATTCTTTGCCGTCAATGTGTTCAGTCTCTGATTTGATTTGAACTAGTGATGCTAGAGCTCCTTGTCTTTGCAGAACTACTCTGTGTTAGTTACACATAAAACATTACAGTCATTTAACATTTTTATAAGGAGGAGTCAGCTACATCAGTCTATGTTTTTGTCCTAGCACTCATTTCCTTTAAAGTATATCTAAAACCAAAATTTTTTTTTTTGTTGTTGTAGCACTACAATTAGAACTTGGATGGGGTAGGGATGTATGGGATGCCCAAGGGAACTGCAACTGAGGACAACTTCCTGGAACTATGTACACGTCTTTACACAGCATAATTCTCTTCCTGGAGAGCACTCTAGCCTCTCCTGGTGTACCATCCCAGACCCCAGATAATCCTCCTCTATCCAGCTGTCTGAAGGAATACCTGAGCAGGGGATCCAGTGTCTACCACTTTAAGCTGAACAGTCCAGGGCAAGGAGCAAAGCCAGTGTCCTACCAGAGTTCTCCTTTCTTCCTAACTGCCCAAGGGGGTGTAGGATTTCTCACTCAGTCCTGTTCCTATGAGCTGGTGGGTTGGTGGCTGATTTCAGGCCTTCAGCTGGGCTGGCTCCTTCCCTGCTGCACAGGTGGTCCTCACTCAGGGGGCCGATGAAGTTCTGAGCTTTCCTCCTCTCCAGTGCCACTGCCTGAAGGTGAGTCCCTTTCCAACTGTATCACCTACCAGGCTCCTGCACCTCAGCCTTCTCAGTCCATCTTTCACCTGAACTCTCCTACTACTGAGCAGGCTCTGTCCCATTTAAGAGCTGATCATAAGCGAAATCTTCTGCGCTCAAGGACTCAGGCGGATGGAGAATAGATGAAACCAGACCTGGAAAGATCGACCATCAATGCATGTAGAGTTGTGCAGCTCCAAATAAGGCTGGGGAAGCCCAACCAATACTGCAAATCGAAACAAAAACGAGCAGCGCACCAACCTTGCGCATTACCTCAGTAACCAAAGTTTATTATTTGTTATTATTATTAAACTTTGGTTACTGAGGTAATGCGCAGGGTTGGTGCGCTTCTCGTTTTTGTTTCGATTTCCATTTAAGAGCTGCCCTGGTCCCATGCCAAACCTCCTGCCTGCTTCTAGAATCTTCTCCAAGATTCTAGAGCAGGGGGAGGTATCAGGGAACTGACCTACAGAGTATCTCAGCCCTGACCCAAATTTAACCCTGCTAACTATTACACCCAAGCTACTACTCAGCCTCTGACAAAAAATTAATCACTAGCTCCCCCTGGCTATATAGAGGGGCACTACATTGGTTTTTAGATAAAGTAAGAAAGGGTTAAAACCCTTTTTTTTAAATTGCTGTCTGTGTCCTACTTTCAGACAATGATAAAAGGACAGATTCCACCATATTTGATGGCAGTGCTCAAAAGTTCAAAAGTTATGGATACGAGTATACAGCTTGATCAGAACCATCCCTAATAAAGACTTCACAACTCCTAGGTAGCCTTAATTAATAGACCTACCTCTGACCTCACCACTAATGAAAGAAAACTAACTGCTTTTATCTTTCCAGCTATATACCAAACTATAGCTAAAGCCTGGAAACAGTCCTCTTTGAACATGAACAGTCGATAATGGACATCAGGATCCATGAGAAATTCACTTTTATACTGAACAATAGTCTGAATTCTTGAATGTATGGTCACTGTGGCTTGATTACAACTCCCTACTCTTGCTGTAAGGATTACATAAATTAAGGCCCTAGACAACGGAAGACCCCGGCTGATCCCTCCCCAAACCCCCTGTCTCTTTTTGCACCCTATACTTTTTTGTTTCCTACATTTCATCCAGCATTATCCCCAAATTCTCTCTCCATTTTCTCCACTCCCTTTAAAGTGCTACAGGAGTCAGCTATAATACCCCACACCACCTTGACAGTTACACACAATCAAATATATGTAAAACAAAATTTTGGATCCTCCCTCACTTGTGCCATTGATAGTGGTCATTATTACAAATTGAGAGGGTGAATCTCCCCAGTGGGCACAGACAGCAGTAAAAACCTAATAGGGTTGCTAACTTTTCCAGATTATGGTACAAAAAGGTTTTGCCTTTAGATACACTTTACCAAATTTCAGACTGTCTTTTCTGAAATATACAAAATAGTTTATATTTTATACTGGCTAAATACATTGAAATTAGGAAATGTTCTTACAGAGTAACTCCACTTTTGCTTACAAAAAATATTCCGCTATGGGTGATCAATGTACATTGCAAGGATTTTAACAAACTTTGTTGCAGATTCCTACCTTTTGTTATTCAGAAGAAATAGCTGTTTGTTTGCCTGTGTCCATATGCAGAGTGAATGAGTATGGGAGTTATTTTATCATTAGCAATCAGCTCCTGCACCTGCAGGGCTCTAATGTGGAAAGTGGCAAGGCCACCATCCCTTTAGATGTGATTTCCCTTTGGGGTTATCTCAACAAAAATGACATTTTTGTTGCAGGGGATGCCAAAAATCTGACTTGTATCTTAGTGCAGACTTCTGGGAAAATCAGTAAGCCAATGACACAAGCATCAAAAGACATTTTCAAGGGAGCGTTCTGTACCATTCACACCACCTGTGAACAGAAAGCCTCTAGGTAGCATATTGAACTGCATTTTCCACAAAAAATTACAGCACTGCAGAATGAAAAAGAAAGGTAATTTTTAATAACATTCAATTACAATATGATTTGAGACACAATGTATTTGCTATATACATTTTTTTTTAATTTGCAATTTTTTTTCCCATGAAAGTGGAGTTACCCTTTCAGTTAACATGAGAAGTCATGCATTTTAAAGGTAACAGTGAATACATGTAATTTTTCCTATATAGAAAATTGTCAAGGAATTTATCTATATAGTATCATAAATAATTATATTTTCTTGCACACTCAGCAGCAAGTCTGTATGTAGCAATTTCATATGCATATCATATGGGCTGCTTCAAACTATATTTATACTTGAGCATTTTGGCAAGTTGAAAGTGAAATGAGATATGTCATTACTGTAAAAAGCTCTGGAACATGAAGAAAAAGAGAGGGTACAACAGAGTCAGTGACTATAATGACAGTTATTATCATGAATTTAATTGCACCAATTATGAACAAGTATGAATCTGTTCCTAGCTCATCTATATAGCCATCTTGACTGTGTTTTAGGATCAGCAGGTGGCCCTATTTTGTAACAGCTGATCTTCTCTGAACACTGTTTTATTGGGTTATTGACTTATTCACTTGATTGCATTTTCCATGTTGCATCACACGTATTAAGTATATGGCAACAGGTACAGCCAAAGAAGGCAATTGCTCTTGGACCACAATGTTCAGCTCTGATTCACAGATGCATGCTTTTACTCCTTTATTGTACTAAAGGAGGCATCGCTATGATAAGCTCATCAGCATTTGTTATATTATGGTGTTACTAATGGCCTGTATACTGTAAATGCATTTTATTTAAGCTAATCTCTGAGAGGGAAAATCCTGTCTTGCAGAGGGGCTGCCCCCACACCATATGGGCTAAATGATTTTTTATGTCTAGAGTACCAGTAAAAAAAATACTCTAACTTACCTAAATGACCAACTCCCTTGGCAGACAGCGATCTCCTCGTCTCACCTACTCTGGCCTGTTTACTGTTCATTAGCATCCTCACAACCAGTGCAGAGCTATGGTCCTTGAGTGTACTTGATGACATCAGAAGACCTGTGACTGCTGGAGCATACAGGAAAAGAGGCTGTGCCTACTAGTCATGTAGCCTGAAGGCAGCCTGCAAGAGTAGGGGATCAGGCAAGAAAAAGTGCTTTTTGTGGTATCTGAGATATAAACGCGCAATTAACCCTTGCAGTGGGGTTACCAAAAAAAAAAGCACTTTTTCTTACCTGTTCCCCTTGTTTTCCCTGGAATTCAGCTGTAAGCTGTGAAACTGCTTTTCTACCCATACACGTCTATAGGAGTGCAACAAGTAGTAGTCTAATTTCATTTTTATTACAGTATTCTGTCCCTCAAGGGACTTCCTACGTGCTGTGGAAGGCTAGCTATATGGTCAGACAGGATGCCCCCCTCTCATCCAAAAACAAAGCTAGCAAGGTGACAACTTTATTGACAGCTCGCACTTATTTGCATCTCTAAGCCTTGCTTGAGATAAGTACTAGAAAGAGGAATGTAGAAGGAGATGGGACAAAGTACTACATGTACTTTGGGCCTATAAGTCCAAATTTACTGGGGACAAAGAGAACAGGCTCAAGCTTTACAAGAATTGAGATACTGCAGAGAGTAAAGCAGTGTAAAACTAGCCAGTACTACTACTACTACTAACTGACAGTATTAATTGGGGATAATAGGCCTAACCGATGAATGCCTAACTTCATTTTTAACTATGGGGTGAGGTCAGTGTGAGTAATATAATGTGAGTCTGGCGTAGATGCACAGTGTTCTTACAATTATTTTTTTATTTTAAATGATGCAACGAAGTGCTGCAAAAAAGGCAGTTTTAAAAACAGATGGTCAGTAACAAGTGAATGCTGTGCTTTGAGTACCCCAAACCTAAAAAATGATCTATCAATGATAAAAAAACTAACTAAACAAAAGCCCACCTCATTTTAAGTGAAATCCTTACAGCAAATAAACCCCCCCATAAAAGGCCCTGTCAACACATAATAAAGAAATACTGTATATCCCCAGTATAAAATGAAGCCTGGTGGCAAAAAAGCAGTTTAGCATAAATGAGTACACCCCAACAGATTTGTCAGAATACCTTTACTTTCCTTTCAGAATCAATATTTTCTGTGGGACACTATACTACAAAATACTCCAACAAATGCGGGCCATTGATTGCCAACAAGATTTTTTCATTTGTACACAAAAAAAAGTATTTTTCCAAACAAATTCATTCAAGACCATGTTGCAAAAATGTATACACCCCAATGAAAATCTTAGGTGCAAAGCTAAATTTTAGTCAACAAAATCCTAATGCACAAGAATTCAACTACAGGTGAGTCTAGTTATTCATTAAACAGGTGTCCAGCAGACAGTTAATTACAAAAGGACCTTACTTAACAAAGAAAACCCCTTTCATGCTGTCAGCAATGGCACCACATGGAAGGGAAAAGTCACAAGGCCTGAGAAAGAAAATAATTTCTTTATACAAGAAAGGTGAAGGCTACAAGAAGATCAGCAAAGCTTTACATATCAGTCAGAATACTGTAGCAAAAGTGATACAAAAATGTAACAAAGATGGAACTGCAAACATCTCACAGAGATGTCCAGGCTGTCCATGGAAGTTAACACCTCAACAGTAGTGTCTTCTGATGAGAAGAGTTGAAGAAAATCACCATATAAGTTCACTGCATTCATATAATGATGTAGAAAGCTAAACTGGGGTGACTGTTTCCTGTGACACAATACGGCGTACACTGCAGAGGAATAGCATGCATGGGTGTCGTCCATGAAGGAAGCCTCTCCTAAAGCCCAAGCACCAAAGAGCCCGCCTAGAATTTGCCAGGGCCCATGCTGAAAAAAGAAGAAGACTACTGGGACTCTGTGATGATACCAAGATAAATATTTTTGGAACTGATGGCTTCAAAACTGTGCTACAGGTATAGGGGAGCAGCATTGCATTGATGGTATGAATTCACAGATGTACTGCCCTATGTTGAGAGAGAAGATGCTGCTATCCCTCCGTGCCCTTGGTCGTTGAGCACTTTTCCAACATGACAATGATCCAAAACACCCATCTAAGACCCCTGTTGCATTTCTGAAAAAGAACAGGGTGAAAGAGCTTCAGTGGCCAAGTATGTCTCCTGATCTGAACCCAATCAAACACCTATGGGGAATTCTGAAGGGACAAGTTGAGCATCACTCTCCATCCAGCATCCAGGCTCTACAAGAGGTTGTTCTTGAAGAATGGAAAAAGATAGATGTTGCAATATGTCACCAACTGTTCATTCCATGCCTAGAAGATTTCGTGCTATCCTTACAATTCCTGGAGGTCACACAAAATACTAGTTTTTGTTGTGGGTGTATTCATTTTTGCATCAACTAATTTGAGTAAAACTGAAGATTTTGTAATCTAAATTATATTATTAACCTTACTTTCATGTAATGAGCTAAACAAATGTCCTATAAAACTCAGTTGTGTCAACATTTTGGAAATTGTTCTTGTGTTCATTGAGATATTGATTAAAATCTTACTTTTCAAAGGAGGTGTACTCATTTATGGTGCGCACTGTATATAAATGATTTTACATTTCTGGGTAGGGATCGTGCGCAGGCTGCCCTACCCTGTTGGCTGCTGAATATGTCAGTCACCAGGTTCTGGATGGGACTCGATGATTGTCAGCAGGTCTGAGAGTGGAGAGATCTGTGTGTAAACAACACATATTTCCCTCCTGTCAGCATGGACATGCTGCTTTGTATCTCTGCACAGCAGAGAGATACAAAGCAGCATGTCTCCCAAGTAAAACACAACACAGCACACTGTTAACCCTTTGTTTGCCCATGATAATAACCCTGTCCTGCCCAGTGTCATTAGTACAGTGTCAGTGCTTTTTATTAGCACTGATCACTGTATTAGTGTCACTGGAGATGTCAGTGGCAGTTAGTCAGTTCCCACCCAGTGTCATCAGAATGCCCCCCGCAGTCTCGCTGATTGCCGCCATTGCAAGTATAAAAAAAATAAAAATAAAAATTCCAGTGTATATACTACCATTTGTAGACGCTATAACTTTCACCAATTAAACAAAGTAAACCAATTAATAAACACTTATTGGGATATTTTTTTTTAGCAAAGACATGTAGCAGAACACATTTTGGCCTAAATTTATGAAGAAATTTAATTTTTTTTTTATTGGATATGTTTTATAGCAAAAAGTCAACAATATCATTTTTTTTCCAATTTTGTTTGTTTTGTTTATAGCGCAATCCCCCCCCCCCCCAAAAAAAGAAAACCCGCAGAGGTGATCAAATACCACCAAAAGAAAGCTCTATTTGTGGGAAAAAGATGGTGAAGCGTTGCATGACTGCAGTTATCAGTTAAAGTAACGCAGTGCCGTATCAAAAAAATGGCCTGATCAGGAAGGGGGGTAAATCTTCTGGAGGGCAAGTGGTTAACATAAAATATACATATTATCATCATAAAACCATAAAAAAATACCACCAAATGAAAAAAGAAAACCCCGGAATACCAACAAAAGGCCATTTTAAATGGAACCCTTGCAGCAAAAAAAAAAGTTTGCTATGGACTGGTCAGCAACTAAAAATAACTGCTGACCTCAAATCATTCGCAAAAAAAAAAGAATAAAATAAAATTGTTTTGGGTTTTAGAGGCAGGTAGGCTGTGCACTCCCTAGCAAAGCTTTCTTTCAGTTTTCTTCCCAGGTTCACAGACAGCTCCTGCTCTGCCCAATGTTCCATGATCTGACGTTGCTGTTACGTCGCGATACCCCCATAATTAGCTGCTGTTCTGCCTTCTCTATCTACACTGGAGTTAACGATCAATTGTTACCTTGCCTTTCCACCCTCCGCACCCACTGCCTACCAATAACACCAGCTACACCTCTTCTTCCAATGAATCATTATCAGCTTTTGCTTCTTCTACTTCCCCACCATGAATTGATCCCAGTCTCTCTACCCCACAATCAGTATGGCACATCTGACCAAATATTACTGTATGTCTTCATATAAAGATAAATAAAATCTTTTTATTGCACCATTTGAGGGTCACAGGGATCTAGTAAATTATAGATGTTGTATGTGCTAGTGTTCTCCACCTAATGGTGGCTCCACATAACCCACACATCTATGATTTGCCATATCGCTGTATGTACAGTTGTGGCCAAAATTATTCAACCCCCAATGCTGTAAAGGGGTTTAGGGACTATAGTGTACATTTGGAATTGTATTCAGAATCAAATCCTACAAGGACGTTGTAACTACCCAAATGCAACTAAAATGACATCAATTGTTTATGTAATACAGTAGTAAATGGTTCTTATGTGGTTTCTTCATTGCCACAATTATTCAACCCCTTAAAGACTACCACTCTGAAGAACAGAGGTTCATACAGGTGCTTTCCATCAGGTATTGAAAACACCTGTGGATGTCACCGAGCAGCAATCAAGCATAATAAGCACCAATTAGGCAGCTTTAAAATGACTGTGATACTCAGCTCCTTCTAGACATTTACTGGTGTGGTTACAAACATGGTGAAGGCAAGAGAATGGTCCAGGAAGACAAGAGAAGAGGTGATTTCTCTTCACAGGAAGGGCAATGGCTATAAGAAGATTGCAAAGATGTTAAACATACCAAGAGACACCTTAGGAAGCATCATTCGCAAATTCAAGGCAAAGGGCACTGTTGAAACGCTACCTGGTCGTGGCAGAAAGAAGATGCTGACTTCGACTGCTGTGCGCTACCTGAAGCGTAGAGTGGAGAGAAGTCCCCGTGTGACTGCTGAGGAACTGAGAAAAGATTTGTCAGATGTGGGTACAGAAGTTTCAGCCCAGACAATAAGACGCACACTGCGTAATGAAGGCCTCCGTGCCAGAACTCCCAGGCGTACCCCCTTGCTGTCTCCAAAGAATAAGAAGAGTCGACTGCAGTATGCCAAAAGCCATGTGGACAAACCACAAAAGTTGTGGGATAGTGTTCTGTGGACTGATGAAACAAAATTAGAACTGTTTGGGCCCATGGATCAACGCTATGTTTGGAGGAGGAAGAACAAGGCCTATGATGAAAAGAACACCTTGCCTACTGTGAAGCATGGTGGAGGGTCAATCATGCTTTGGGGCTGTTTTGCTTCTGCAGGTACAGGGAAGCTTCAGCGTGTGCAAGGTACCATGAATTCTCTTCAGTACCAGGAGATATTGGATGGAAACGTGATGCAGTCCGTCACACACCTGAGGCTTGGGAGACGTTGGACCTTTCAACAGGACAATGATCCCAAGCATACCTCCAAGTCCACTAGAGCATGGTTGCAGAGGAAAGGCTGGAACATTTTGGAGTGGCCATCGCAGTCACCAGACTTAAATCCGATTGAGAACCTCTGGTGGGACTTAAAGAAAGCAGTTGCAGTGCGCAAGCCTAAGAATGTGACTGAACTGGAGGCCTTTGCCCATGAAGAATGGGCGAAGATACCCGTAGATCGCTGCAAGACACTTGTGTCAAGCTATGCTTCACGTTTAAAAGCTGTTATAACTGTAAAAGGATGCTGTACTAAGTACTAAGATTGAATGTCACTTGGGGGTTGAATAAAACTGATAATGCTGTGAGCACAGAAAAGACATTTGTGGTTATTTCATTATAACTGTTATGTTATATTTGTCTGACCTACAAGTGCCTCTTTAATGTAAATGTAAGCAAGATGACTGAATGATCAAAAGCAATGTCAAACTGGCCAAAACACTCAATTTCAGTGGGGGTTGAATAATTTTGGCCACAACTGTATGCATGTATTAAGGGAAGCCACCAGGATGGCTGTTTGTTTGAATCTTTTTTGTATCTCAGGGATAGTCACGTGTCCCTCAACAACAGCTGGAGCCCACTTGCACCAATCTATTGCAGTGTTTTGTAGTAACATACCATGCATATGTTAGTTCATTGCAGTGCCATTCATTTTCAATGGCATCCCAAACAACACACTAAGGCAACACACCTCCAACAGGTGTTGCAACACATATTATTAAATTATTGTGCTGCATTGAAAAAAAAGATAATTGTCCAATCTTAAGTTTGTTTTGGTGTTTTCACAGCCTTCTCAAATCAATGCAGCACAGTGACTAAATGGTTAGCACTTCTGCTTAGCAGCCCTAGGGTCACTGGTTCAAATCCCAACTATGGCACCACCTGCCTGGAGTTTGTATGTTATCCTTGTGCCTTAATAGGTTTTCACTTGGCACTCCAAAGGCATGCTGGTAGTTTAATTGGCACTTGTCTAAACTGGCCCTAATATGTGTACTATATGAATGTAAGCTAGGGAACTTAAGCTCCTTGAGTGCAGGGACTGATGTGAATGTACAATACATATGTAAAAAGCTGTGTAACTTTACAGCACTATGGTGTCCTTTTATCATGCAGCGGTAAATGACCGCTGCTCAATTCTCTGGCATTCTCAGAGGAGAGAGTTCTCCTCTGAATGCCTTTTTATGAAGCGGTGTAGATCGCTTCTCCGAATGAGGAAAGAAGTGATCTACAAATGCTTTGAACGCTAGAAAACGGCTGCTGTTACTGTAATCTCGCGAGATTACAGTAAGAGATTCGTCAAACACAGTTTACTAAGCAGCTGTAAATTACCTCTGCTTCGTTTGCGGTTCCCCCGATTCTCCACCTCTGGGCTGGAGACTCTGGAGGGAGAACACAGATTGCCAGTGAAGGGCTGACATCGCTCCTTCAAACCTTTATATACTGGCCATCTGTGTGCTGAGATGATCAGCGAAGAACATGTTCTCCGCTGATCATCTCTGTTTCCTAAGCCACTAATGATCTGAGATCAGTAATGATCTCAGGATCGCCGCTGATCTCAGTTTCATAAAAGGACACCTATATAAAGTAATAAACTGTAATAGATAAATAAATGATCTTCTTGCTGGCTAGAGGAGCTGTGTGCTTAAAACACTCCTCCTGATGTGTGCAGTCCAGATTCATTTTAAATTAATTTGTGTTTTATTTGTGTATGCATCTTCATCTGCTTTTTTTTTGCAAGTTTGGGAATGATAGAATCCTTGTCACGTATAACTCCCATTTCTATTTGCAAATGTATGCAACTCTATTTTAAATAAGAAACGGGTTAAACAAGTCTTTTTTGTTGGGTAATAGGATTGAGTGCTGTGTCATTAAAATAGCTCATATCTCAGCTTGCTGGTGTACTAGGATGATAAGAGACCAGGGGCGGACTGACCATTTGGAAACTCAGGGCCCGGGGTCAGTAGGGGGCCCCATGAGATGCCCCTGGTACCCTTTTCATAGGCTTTTTTGAGTTTGGGCAAGGACACAGGGGCCCCATGATCCCCTATTGCCCAGGGACCCCATGAGTTGTCAGTCCGCCCCTGTAAGAGACCTCTAATTTTAGAGAGAGCAGTCTCTTGTTTTATGCTGATAGTAAACACAAATGAAAAATGATGTAAGCTTACTGTAAGCATAAACCCTACACAAAATCTCAAGCATTTCTGTGCCTTACTAAAAGGTGATCTTTTCTTCACAGGTTCTACAGGTCCAAGTACAATTTTTACATAACATAAATACTGCTTGTGTGTTAATTTTATAATTATTAAATACACTTCTGAAATTTAAATACATCTTATATTGGTAAAGGTAAATCAATGAAGTTTAGCACTGTGGTTATGTCAGCTCATAAAGAGCCAAAAAGAAGGATGCCCATTGTGTAGTATTTCCAAGTAAAATCGTTTTATTAAGGTTCACCTTACTTTACCTTAATAAAACAATTTTACTTGGAAATACTACACTATGGGCATCCTTCTTTTTGGCTCTTTATGAGCTGACATAACCACAGAGCCCACTCTGGAGGACGGCTGAGGTGCTGCAGATAACCCAGGGGAAGGGGATCTCTCTGACCACACCAGGCTGTATACATCCTTAAGGGGACCTCCGGCTGACAACTTTATATACAAATGCGTATTATGATTACGCATCTGGTGAGAACTTAATCTTAACACATTCTCGGCACATCACCTGAATAATCGTTAGAGTATACGAAGCACTTACCTAAGATCATTCTTGGATGGATCTTCACGATTAACACTTTATGGACATTCCTATGTCATATACTGGAGTTTGATATTTTAGCACTATTACATGCTCACGATTGTCACCTGATTAGCACTTTATTTTAACACAATATTTGTACTTTGTCACCTTATTTGGGTATACCAGTAATCATTTGATTTTATGCATTATTTTTTATATATTTATTGCATATGATTGTTACATTCATTTATTCTGACATTTTAGCGCTGCACCTACATTTATTTGATTACTTTGGAGGTTGTTTTTTGGTTACCTTTTTGGTGCATCAGCTGCTTACGGTTTTAGTGCTCGCTTTTTCTGCTTTGATTTTATTTTGGTAAGCACCTCTGCCTGGCAGTACTAGGGTCATCAGTTCAAATCCCAACCATGGTGCTATCTGCCTGGTGTTTGCATATTCACCCTGTCCCTGCAAGGATATCCTCTGGGTACTGCAGTTTCCTCCAACACTTCAAAGACATGCTGGCAGGTACTTGGATCCTATCTAAAGTGGCCTTAATATGTGTTTAAATGTGAAACTGTAGATTATAAGCTCCTTGGGGGTAGGGACTGATGTGACTATATAATATATACAGTATGTAAAGCGCTGCATAAATTTTCAGCACTATATGAATACCTGTGAGAAATAATTACATCTTATAAACATTAATTTCACTGTACCTTGTTTATAATGGATACAACATCTCCCTTCTTCAATGACAGCTCATCTGGCACAGCAGAAATGTAGTCAAACATAACTCGGGCATATTCATTAGAGGATGATGAGCCTAAGAGCAAAATACATCAGCATAGTTAAAATGATTCACATGGTAATTAACACATTTACACTGCATTTGAGGTTCTTCAGTGTAAAGATTTAAATTAAATACAAGAAATATGATTAGGTGCATAGTTGAAATACATCAGTCCAAACAGAGGTGAGAGTGCACAGATTAAATGCAAAGTAAACATTTTAAAGGAACCCATAGGTAATATATTGCACAAGCCCGACGGCTGATGAAGAAGGTGAATCGCTGAAATGCATACTCATCCATATTCGGTAACTCTGGGAAGAGGAGCCCATCCCCATTGAACTGCATCACCCCATAGAGGTACACTTACAAGAGATACACTGCTGCCCTGCTATCCAGCATTTGTGGACTTGACAGCCAAACCTCAGTTATGAGGAACGACTAAAAAAACGAAACTTATTCTCCTGAAGAATATACAAATCTCTAAATGTTGACTGTATCATTTGGAGAAATCTTCGTTTAATCTTAGGTCTCTATACGTCCACACAATGATGTTGGAAGAGAAGTGGTTCAATCTTAAACTACATTAGGGATTTTTACTGTTAGAGCAGTAAGGATGTGGAACTCCCTTCCACAGTTGAAGGCGTCAACAGAAAGTGTTGATAAATTCAAACAAAGCTTTTAGATGTGTTTCTTAGTGGACACAATATACAGGGATATGGAAAATGGTAGTGACATTAACACAAGCACATACACACGTTGAACTGTTATGTTACTTCACTTGCACCATGCTTAACCACTTCAATTCCAGGCACTTCCTGCCCAGGCCAATTTTCAGGTTGAGAGGCATGGCGAGTTTTTTGAAGTTGTAATTTTTTTGTCATAATTTTTTACAAAACGAAGAAATACAAAAATTTTTTTTCACAATTTTTTTTTACATACTGTAACCAGTGTAGTACAGTGACATCATATAACTGGTGTAGCAGTGATCAGGGACACTGACTGGTGACAGTACAAAAAAAAAAAATTTATCATTTTTTTTTACAATTTTTTTTACTATTACACTATAACCAAAGTAGTATAATGTTACCATAGTAACATTGTACTACTTTGAGGAAGTGATCAGTATTTTTTTTTTTTTTACACAATTTGATTGCTTATAGCAAAGGATTTCTTTGCTATAAGCAAGCATTTAACTGAATGAAATCGATTAATTCAGGTTTTTTTGTTGTGATTAGCCATGGCTAATCACATGACACAGATGGGCTGTGATTGGCCCAGCCTGTGCATGTGATCACTGTGACCATTCACAGCTAGACACACTTGTATACAATGGATGGCATGAAAGGAAGCCATCCATTGTATACAACCGTCATGTGGCCTGCTGTGATTGGTCACAGCAGGTCACATGGTACTGGCAACAGGGCCGCTACACAGATCTGTCATCGGCCATGTCTGAGGTACACAGCTGGTGACAAATCTCGCCACAGCGCAGCCCTGCCGGCATGTGCAAAGCGTGATCCGGGAAGGACGTCATATGACGCCCTACCAGAGGGACGGAAGTAGCTAACTATTGAGAGAGGATATTAGCCACATAGGGAGTGCGTTATTCTTAAAGGGTTGGACAACTCAAAGACTTGCAGTTTGAGAAGGAGCAATAAAGCACAACCATTCTGTAGCACAGCAGAGTAGGAAGCAGTGCCTGCATATGTAATGGGGAAATGTGGCTGTATCCATGTACATATATAATTGCAAACTACAAATAGTTTTTTTTTTACTTTAACACACATTGACAATATTATTTACATCAAACTGATTGCTGATCAAACTACACTTTCCTTTTAAATCTAAAGTGTTTAAATTGCTGTATGTGCTTATTTCATCTCACTTCTTATGTGGCACTAGTCAACAGAAAAGGAAGATGGCCAGAGACATACAGTAGTGTGGAACATGGCAATTGGATTACGGAGTGTAATAGTTTGGAGGATGTCCCGCCATGATATCAGTCTCTAATTGATGAAGGGCTTGTTGATTGATGATCTGTACTACGCTGACACTCACCATAAGTGCTAATGCCTATCAGGTTTGGATGGGCCACTATATCTGGTGAGTGCCACTGAATTGGGGGAGGTTTTCCTCTGGAACACATGGTGATATCTGAGTGCGTTTTACTCAATCAATTATTGTTATGTTGTTCACATGGTGATCTCAATAAGGACTTTGCACTTCATCACATTTTTCAGTTGATGGACTTATGTCAAATTATTTAAATATTTGTGTATATTTATTGAAGTGTTATATTTTGTGTCATATTTTCACTTTGCTATTGTGTTTTATTTTTCTTTTTTTTTCGCTGCTTTTGTTTGTCATTGTTTCATGAGGTGAATACAGTAGTATGACCTTACAATGGTTTTAACTCTTTATGTAAAACTAGAATATAGGTTTTGGCAGTTATACTATAAAGGTTTACTGTATCCCCCAAAATTGTATGCTTGATGTGACAGCAGTATGAGTACGGTAATTATCAAAGCAATGTAAGCATGCACAGAAAAACATTGGACATTTGCTTTAGTGGGGTAAAGCAAGTCACTTGCAGGTAGTTGATGGATATTAGTGGAATCATTCGTGCTGCACATCTGAAAAGATGGGTATTTCTTTCTCTTATATGTTCCAAAATAGCAGAAGCAGGTACAGGTTTTCACATTCGCAACATAACTTGCATAACTTTTTCTGTGTAAAAGTTCACTTCTCAAGTTAAACACATACACAAAACTAAGGAGAGAAAGTATCTAGTATACAGATGTACTATCATGAAACACCATTTTTGAATAGTTAATGTACAGTTGCCTTTTGTTCTCTTCCTGACAGGACAAAAAGCATTAGGCTCCATTCACACTAGTGCGATTTCATATGGGACTTGAGTCACACAGAATCCTATGACAAAGGAAATCACAATGTCTTCAGTGGTGCTCGTTCACATCAATGCGATTTTGGTAAATGCATTTTTTTCCTGTACTACTTTGGTGGCATGCTAGTGCAATTTTGGCCCCATAGAATATGCATACTGAATATCCAAACCACATCCAAGTTGCATTAATGTTGCACTATATAATCACACTGAAAGCAAACTAAAGGCGTTTCTTTAATTAACAGTCAGGTCCATCAGAGGCTTGAAGTCTGACACTGACAAGGAGAGAGTACAAATAAATAACAGTGCTAAAACTGTCATAATAAAACAACACAGTACAAGTGGATACTCAAAGACTTAACTATTCCTGACTGGTTCTCTTTACAGTACACATATCATGAAAGTGTGGCAGCACCCAAATATTGCAGATTTTCCATTTAAACGTTAACATTTCTAACAGCATCTGTTTGCAAAAGAAAGGTTATCAGCTCACTTCCCCCATTCCTTATTTCCTGTGAAGTAATGTGTTCCATTCTGTAGCTGGTATTCTTATCTGTAGCTGGTACTCAACGCCATATACTGCACAGTTTAGAAAGTCTTTTGAATGTACAGAAGGTGAAAGAGGAAATATATGCATGTAATTGTTAAAATGTATACCCTGTGGGATGTTTTTCAAGCCACTTAGCTTTGCAGACATGAGTCTGGCTAGGTGATTCTCATCAGCTGGGGAATAAAAGGTTTGTTTTCCTCATGTCCGGAGTTTTACCTGGTATTCCCAAAGTTGCTACTACAAAAGAATATGAAGCCTGCCATATATCCATTTATCCCATAGCTGTTCCATAAATACTTTGGGCTACTGCACCCTTCAAAAAACAATCAAACATACAGTAGATAAAGGCACATACCCTGTGTATGAGTCAATTACAGCAAATTCTACAGTTAAATGTATCACATTCAGTATCCAGTATTTACTGTGCACTCTCCTGATGGCCACTGCCCCAAATCACATTCGCAGCTTCACACCTGCCCTCACAGCTTCACCGTGTTAAAGGATAAGTTCACCTTTCATAACATGATACTTTTCCCCTTATATTCAGGGTGTAACATGTTATGATCAGACCGGCCCCTGCTCCCCCCCAGTTTGACAGCTAGCGTGGGATCTTCTCCCTCGCTAGTTGTTAAATTTTTAAAAAAACGTGACCGTGCAGGGCTTTGCCCAGCATTAATGGCTGTCGGCTTGTAGTTCTCAATGAACTACCACGGTGCTGTGGAGCTGGCCAGATATTGCTTTACAAGATAAAGTATGTATATTTTATGCATTCTAGTATGCTTTACAATATTTCCTATTAAAAAAAAAATAGGTAAGCTTAGTAAATGTCTGACATAGTTGATTTAATATGCATTCTTATCTATGAGAAAACTCCAAAACCACTTAGCTACAGGTCTCTTCTTGTTAAAAAGAACAGACAGATTGTTTTGAGATAGTTCCTCCTCCAAGCCAAGCCTTATTTGATTAATAGTATAACAGTGCACTGGAACACACAAGAAACAGCTTGTCTGTATCTATGCCGTATGTCACTGCTGGTGCATTGAGACTGGTAGTTCCTCCTCTGGGCAAGTACAGATTGCAGCAACCCACTTCACAATTTAGAAATGTTCTTTCTCTTATCTACATCAGACAGTATTGTAAACAAATATCTCATTTGCAGCACACTAATAGAGTGTTGCAAATGAGTTTGCTGCCAACAAGAAGCTAAAGTGACACTAAGTCCTCATGCACACTGGGCATTTTAAACCCGCTGGTAGCATTATCTGTATAAAGTCACGTTAAAAACACGAGTTTTTCCACATTGTTTAGTGTTTTTGCATTAGTGTTTAGGCATGTTTTTCCACGTTTGCATTTTTTAGCGTTTTTTACACACAAAAAATAAATACAATTTTTGTTAAAAAAAATCCCCAAAAAAGCCAAAAAAGCCGCTTTGCCACGTTTTCTGTGTTTACTAACATTAGAGCGTTTTTAGAGCTAAAAAACTCCTCTAGAAACCCACTAGTTTTGGGCAAAAAATGCTGATTAACTACTTCCCCGTGGCATGGCTGCGTAAAATCACGTATATATGTGATTTTGCATTTCTGGGTAGGAGACGCGCACGCGCCGCCCTACCTGCGCCGCCATTGGCGGCTACAGATGATGATCACCGGGTCCCGGACAGAGATTCCCCGCCAGCACCTGGCAATTGCCAAGGAACAGTGACAGGGGAGAGACCTGTGTGTAAGCAACACAGGTCTCTCTCCTGCCAGCAGTAACATGCTGCTGTGTACTTCTCCGCACTGCAGAGAAATACACAGTAGCATGTTTCCCTAGTAAAACAACGCAGAGAAATACACAGTAGCATGTTTCCCTAGTAAAACACCGCAGAGAAATACACAGTAGCATGTTTCCCTAGTAAAACACTGCAGAGAAATACACAGTAGCATGTTTCCCTAGTAAAACACCGCAGAGAAATACACAGTAGCATGTTTCCCTAGTAAAACAACGCAGAGAAATACACAGTAGCATGTTTCCCTAGTAAAACACCGCAGAGAAATACACAGTAGCATGTTTCCCTAGTAAAACACCGCAGAGAAATACACAGTAGCATGTTTCCCTAGTAAAACACTGCAGAGAAATACACAGTAGCATGTTTCCCTAGTAAAACAACGCAGAGAAATACACAGTAGCATGTTTCCCTAGTAAAACAACGCAGAGAAATACACAGTAGCATATTTCCCTAGTAAAACACACACAACCCTTTGATCTCCCCAGATGTTAACCCCTTCCTGCCCAGTGCCATTAGTACAGTGTTAGTGCTTTTTTATTAGCACTGATCACTGTATTGGTGTCACTGGGGATGTCAGTGGCAGTTAGTCAGCTCCCCCCCAGTGTCAGAATGACCGCCACAGTCCCACCATAAGTCACAGATTGCTGACATTACTAGTATTTAAAAAAAAACAAAAAACATTCCAGTATATATACCGCCATTTGTAGACGCTATAACTTTCACGTAAACCAATTCATTTACATGTATTGGGATTTTTTTTAGCAAAGACATGTAGCAGAATACATTTTGGCCTAAATTTATGCTGAAATTTGTTTTTTTTTTATTTTTTTTACTGGACATGTTTTATAGAAAAAAGTAAAAAATATTATTTTTTTCAAAATTGTCGTTTTTTTTGTTTATAGCTTAAAAAATTAAAAATGCAGAGGCAATCAAATACCACAGAAATAAAGCTCTATTTGTGGGGGAAAAATACATAAATTTCATTTGGGTGTAGCGTTGCATGACCGCGCAATTGTCAGTTAAAGTAATGCAGTGCCGTATCACAAAAAATGGCCTGGTCAGGTAGGGGGGTAAATCCTCTGGAGGGCAAGTGGTTAAAGTCTATATGTGCATGGACACATAGGATAACATGTTGGGGAGTTTACTGGCTGTAGAAAAAAATGCCAAAAGCCAAAATCAGCAGCTGTAAAAACATCCAATGTGCATGAGGACTAAATGATATTCTTATTCCTCAAAAAATCAACCACGCACATCCACTACTTAAAACACATCTAAACCGAAAAACAAAAATGTAATATACTGCAGCTTTCCAATCCATAAATGTGGTGGCTGCATTAGTTTTCTTTTTATTCGATTTTTTCCTTTTATTTCACCTGGTGATCTGGCCGGCAACATACTGTACTTCCTGTATTACATTGTCTCCATTCTGAATGGAAGAGCAACCGAGACACAGTTGGACAGTATTAATGTCAATCTGGGGGGGAGGGGAGTATTAGATTCCCTAGATTTAGATGAAATTGACTAACAAATTAAAGCTGAACTCCAGATAACAATTTAAAAGCAGTTACAGCAAACAGTTTTTTATTCTTTTTGGGATAAAGGTTTTACATAAAAAAAATAGAAGTTGATCATTGTAAGCACCCCTGTCAGTGTTAAATGGTTTGTCTAAACCCTCTAACCGCCACGTTTGCTACACTTTTGTTACATAGTTGATAAGGTTGAATAAAGACACCAGTCCATCCAGTTCAGTCTGTGTGTGTGTATATGTTTATGTCAATACCACTTCCCTGTATATTGTATTCGTTAAGAAGCCCATCTAAGAGTTAACTGAAATGATCTAATAAAGCAAGTTGAAAAATAACTCACTGGCGGCTCAACAGGGGAAAAGAAAAGGAAAAAAATCCAAAAAACTAAACCTAATGCAGCCGTCATATCTAAGAATTAGTAAACTGCAATATTTAAAATTTTTGATATTGGGTTCAATACTGCTTCATTGGCCCTGTAATCTATTTTCCATGAAATTGTTTCTTACTGTGTTTTTCCACTTACTCATACTGTCCTATGTGAGCTCTCAAACCTCCTTTTCTTTCCCCCCACTGCTGTTTGTCTGGAACAAGCACAGCCCTTTAGTTGTGGTCCCTAGTCTCTCTCAGGAGTGAGCAAGAGAGCTTGGTTACATTCCTACATACACTGGGACCATGGAGAACGAATGTGGGATGCTGTCACCCTAGGACAGGAATCATGTTATAAGCAGGATTACCAGGATAATATAGAGAAAAAAGCCTGAAAAAAAGAAAACCGATGCAGCCACCACATCTTAGGACTACTAAACTTAAAGAGGAGTTCCACCTGAAAAAAAAAGTCAGCAGCTACAAAACTGTAGCTGCTGACTTCTAAAATACAGACACTCACCTGTCCCTCAGTCCAGCGGTGTCCTCACCACTGCAGGTTTCACCATCTGTCTTCTCTCCCTGGTGCCTGAATCTACAGTGTGGGCACCCGGCTGTGACAGCTTGCAGCTTCAAAGTCGGGTGCCCACTGCGCATGCGCGAGAAGTGCTGCACTGACCCGTAATCTTCTTTGACCTGTCAAATTCGGGTACCCACTCCCCAAAGGTGACAATCCTGTCGAATTCTGATACCCGCTCCCCAAAGGTGCCAATCCTTAATGGGTAACGGGGGACAAAGGCTTAAAGAGGAAGTTCCCCTTTTGGGTGGAGCTCCGCTTTAAAGTGGTACTAAACCCACAACAGTAAATTCAGTCTGCATATGCAGTAAAGCACGCTTGTTATACTCACTCTGGAACCTAAGGGGTTAATCCTCTGCATTGTGTAAAAATGCTGCTTGATCCTGACTTTTCTGACCCTCCCCTTCTTCCAGTGTCTCCCTCTGATCTCTTGATAAGACATACCGTGTGGAGACACTCTGCACATGCTCAGTTTGGTGTGTATTGCTGGTGGTTTTATTTTTTTTTTTGGGAGAGTGTATGTGATCAGCACAGGGCCAATCAGCACTGTCCAGACAAAAGTCAGGGGTTATGCATCCACCTAGAGCAGAAATAAAACTCCTCCTACATGCTTTAACAAGTGCTCAGCTGGACTCTGATAAAAGTCACAAGACTGCTCTAACTGCTGATGAGAAAAGGTATTTAGACGTTTATATTTACTAAAATAATTGCATTTCTATGTTCTGTGTACTGCGGGAGACCAGATATAGTGAATGAAGGGCCCTGGGTTTAGTAACACTTTAAATGTTTGTTTTTGGGTTTGGATACAAATGAATTATGTGATTCTGTATTTCTCATGGTGTTGGCAGGAAGAGAACAAGCCACTAACACGTAATCTCAAAGCTGTGCTGTGAAATATCAGGACATCAGTTAGCAGTCCAGCCCTAATAACCACACTGCTTGTGTAATGACTTGTTGCAGTGCCATGAGTTACACCACTGATCTGTCATCTTAAGAAAGGCATGTGACATTATTACATAACTGTAGAACATCTACTAATAGAAAGCTTGAAATGGTAATGTCTACCTGAATATACAGACTGGAGATGAAATGAGTGTTTCAAACCAAACTTGTGTTTGTGATAAGACTTTTTCTACTCTTGTGGAACAATAATACTGACACCTTTATAGACTCAATCAATGTAAGTTCATGCAGAAAATGTCATTTTCAAGATTGTCAAATCCATGGTACAACATTTTATCCCACGTGGTTGAATGCAACAGAGAGAAGATACTCGACCATGAGACTTTCTGGCCAGCTGTGTCACTGGTTTTTCACCTCCTTCCAATAGACACATCTATTCTTAACCAGTTGCCCTCCTCCCTATAGCAGAAATACTGCTACAGGGCTGCACAAAGTCACGTATATATACGTGATTTGCATTTCTGGGTAGGGGGCACACACATGTGTGCACACTGCCCTACCTGCACCGCCATTGGGCAACATACCGCCTGGGCAACGAAGGAGTGGCTTCGTAAGAAGCATTTCAAGGTCCTGGATTGGCCTAGCCAGTCTCCAGATCTCAACCCCATAGAAAACCTTTGGAGGGAGTTGAAAGTCCGTGTTGCCCAGCGACAGCCCCAAAACATCACTGCTCTAGAGGAGATCTGCATGGAGGAATGGGCCAACATACCAGCAACAGTGTGTGCCAACCTTGTGAAGACTTACAGGAAACGTTTGACCTCTGTCATTGCCAACAAAGAATATATAACAAAGTATTGAGATGAACTTTTGATATTGACCAAATACTTATTTTCCACCATAATTTGCAAATAAATTCTTTCCAAATCAGCCAATGTGATTGTCTGGATTTGTTTTCTCATTTTGTCTCTCATAGTTGAGGTCTACCTATGATGCCAATTACAGGCCTCTCTCATCTTTTTAAGTGGGAGAACTTGCACAATTGGTGGCTGACTAAATACTTTTTTGCCCCACTGTATGCTAGAAGTGTGAAAATTAGGTGGTTAATATGTGCTAAGAGGAGGATTTGGGGGGAGGAGAGGATTTGTTCTAGAAGGGTGAATTCAGGGTGGTCAATATGTGCTAAGAGGAGGGAATTGGGGGAGAGGATTTGTGCTGGGAGGGGGGACTTGGGAAGGATGAGAGGGTTTGTGTTGGAGGAGAGGATTTGTGCTAAGAGGGGAAATTTGGGGGGGAATATTATTTGTACTGGGGACGTGGAATTTGGGAGAGAAGATTTGTGCTGGGAGATGTGCTGGGGGGTGGGAGATGATTATTGCTAGGAGGTGATTTGGGGTATAGGATTTGTGCTGGGGAGATGGGATTTAGGGGGAGAAGAGGATCTGTGCTAGGAGGGGAGAATTAGTACTGGTAGGGGGGATTTGAAGGGGGAATTTATGGAGGTGAAAGGATTTGTGTTAGGGTGGAGAGGATCTGTGCTGGGAGGGTGAAGTTGGGAAGGTGTTGATATGTGCTAAGAGGAGGGATTTGGGGGAAGAGGATTTGTGCTGGGAGGGGGGATTTGGAGGTGGAGGGATTAGTACTGGCAGGGGGGATTTATGGGGGCGAAAGGATTTGTGTTATGGTAGAGAGGATTTTTGCTAAGGCGGGAATCTGGGGGTGAGGATTAGCACTGGGAAATTTGGGGGAGGAGAGAATTAGCACTGGTAAATTTGGGGGAGGAGATGAGTTGTGCGGGGGAAAGGATTTGTTCTGAGGGGAAATTTATGCTGAAGTGGGGGAGGTTTGGGGATTGAGAGGATTTCTTCTGCAGGGGATTGAGTAGGAGAGGATTTGTGCTGGGTTCAGTCAGCTGGCTGAACAAAATATGAAGAATCTTTTATGGCCAGTTTAATAATTTGCACACCTTTTGATCTGATGCACCTGGAATGTATTTGACTGATTTAAACTAAAACTGCCTATACACTAGTAGAATTTTGTGTGAAAATATTTGTTTTCAAAACACTTTGATTTTCTAATCATTAGGCCCCTTTCACATGAAGGGTCCGATCAGGTCTGGCTGTCAGTTTTTCAGACGGACCTGATCAGATGGTCCATTCACCGCTATGGACCAGTTGGTGTAAATGGACTTGTGCCCACCTACCTCCTGTCTGATCTGGAATCACTGAAAAAAAAAAGGGAAAGGGATGTGTCCTCTTCTGGCTAGGTGGATCGGATCAGAGGGCAGTCAGGTATAAAAGGGCAGCCAGAGTCCATTTACACCTGGCCACCCATAGAGCAGAGCGGACTCTGTCGTGTCCGCTCCATATAAACCAACAGAACACAGATGGCTCCTCTACCTGCAAGAAATAAAGACTATAAAGAAGAGTGCCTAATACTGGATATACTCAATTTTTTTTTTCATCCAGCCAGCAACAGATTCCTCCATCCATACAAACAAGGTGGATGGAGGTTTCCCCTCTGCTGGCACAGTGCATTCTGAAACACTGATCAGTGGCTGCGGCTGCTGACTGAAATTTTTCTGACATGTCGACAGATGCCTAATAAATAATCAACTTCTACTTATCCGAGGAGTCTGCACACTGATGGAAATTTGGCCAGTCTCTGTTGGATTGGCCACATTTCAAGTGCATGACCATATTAAATCTGGTCAAACAGATTCCTCCATCCACAGAAATGAGGTGGATAGAGAAATCCCCCACAACTTCCCTGCCGGCCATATTCTGACAGCAAGACCCAGCACTCTCAGAATACTTTGAGGCTGCACCCTTAATTAACAAAAGTTTTCCAACTTTTCAGCTTGAGAGAAGTCGACCTAATGATTGACTTCTGTCAAACGGACTGCCACACAACAACTAGTCCTTGTTGAACCAATTGAATTTCAACAAATCTATAGTCAGTTTATGAGTTGAGTTAGGTTTTAATTTCACACAGTTTTTTTTTTACCTTTTTCATTGTTCACTTCAGCTTTATCTACTTGTTTCACTTCAGCTTTATCTTCTTGTTTCACCTGAAACAAGATAAGCAATCATAATCATATATTGAAATCCACCCAGGTTTAAGAGCACATGAGACTGCAAGCATTGCAATTGCAAGTTAAATTATTATCTTCAAGAAAAAGTAACATTGAATAAATCAAAAAAAATGTCAATTCTATTCCATATTGGTCAAAAAGTGATGAAAAAAAACAAAACAAGGCAAAAATCTTTTAATTTTCATCAAATGTTTTCCCCTCTGTTCTTATACACCAAAGCACCAAAATATGTTCAAATATGAGCAGAGTTTAGGAGTGCCAGGGAACGTATTTATCGCCACATCTGCTACAGTGGTTGTTTCAGTTCAATGAATACACTGATCATCATCTTGAGCAGGAATTCAGAAAAACATGCTGGCACAATCAGAAATGGCCATTACATAGTCAGTATATTTGGTGTTTCTGTAGGTAAAAGATGGGGGTGTTGGTGGGCACATTATCCAAACTCACACTGAGATCACAGCTGCCCTGTATTGCTAGTCAAAAGGGGAAATTGCAAGGGATTGTAAATTCAAAACCTTAGAATTCCCCAGTAGAAAAATTTTTACAGCATAACTGTGTAGCAGAAATATAAATAGAACATTACTGGAATGGACACAGACCAGCTTTAACAATAAATTATTTATTTAGGTATCACAGTGTTTCTTAATGACACTTTCCTGTGTACATTATAGGTACACTTAACAGAGAGACAAAATGGTCATTTGCATTGCAGTGTCACCAGTATCACTGGAGAAGGGGAACTATTTAGAAAGCCTTACATTAGGGGTATATTTTTTTTAAATGCAGTGCAAATGTTCAAGCCTTTGCATAGCCACTGTGAATAAGCCCCATAATGTGTCTAATATGTTTATTTCCTATGATCATCAGGTCCCTCTAGTGGCCATAATTCAGTATTTTCCTGAAATTCTTTATTCAGGAAAATACCACATTATGGTCACTAGATGGAACGGACAGTCATAGGGGATTATTTCTGAGATTATTCATGATGGCTGTTCTAATACTGAGGCATGTACACATCATTTTTTTTAGAAATAATAGATTCCTAGGTTTAGTTGTCGATTCATGTGCAATGATTCCAACATACAGATTCTGTTAAACGTGCACCACAATGCAGTGCTAAGGTGTACGCAGACCCATTCCAGACAAAGATTTTTACTGTTCGTGTAGTCTATTTGTTGCTATGGATAATTAAATTTTGTGCCTTGGCATTGTTTTTTTTTTAGGTGGCCCTTAATAATACAAGGTAAATATCATTTTAAGCCAGACCTCCCTTCAAAGACATGAAATGACAAATACTCATTTGGGTTAAAATCTTCTGTCTTTGGACACTCCCTGACGCTGCCACCCTACTGTTGTGGATATCACATTGGACAACTTAACAAATCTTTCCCAGTCAGTATTGCTCTCCCTCCTCTTCCATGCTAAGCAGCACTAATGGTCTTTGCATGCCCTACACTATATTATACCTTTGTTTACATAAACACAAATATTCAGCTGAGCCAATTGTTTGTATTTATAATATGGTATAAAGTGCAGCGTTAAATAAATAAATTAGATAAATAGTTAAATAAGTATTGTGAGGCAACCAAGTGCAGCGCTGATATAGGGTACATCGCTAAATAAATAGTTGATAAATATGGAACAGTCAAGTGCAACATATAAAGTGAAAATAAATAAATAAAGTCCATATATATTATAAAATATATATATATATTATGTCCATGGGACTATAAGGCACAGCAATCACGGTGAAAAAACTGTGAAAGGATCCAGTGAAGGAATCCACCACCTCTGACAGATGTAAACTCACCAGAAAGCTATTGATAAATAGCATGTAAGCACATCACATCAGGACATAGGAAACAGCCAAAAGCCTCTACTGTATATGGAATGCTCCACCAAGGGCAAACTGCAGATGGACCCTCTCCTAGGAAGAACAGCTCACCACAGGAGCCCAGAAATGGTATATAGTGTAGTATTTTATTGCAGTGGGCTCAATATAGGAGCCCAGAAATGGTATATAGTGTAGTATTGTACGAGTGGGCGTGCCCATGAACACATGCATGCGCACGAAATGCATTGGGTGGAGCTGCACGTGTTGACGTCATGCCACCGCTGCCAAAAGTCAGAGCGGCGGCCATCTTGGTACTCCATTTACTTCTTTTACCATATACTCTAAGTGGATTGTTTTTACTGATTCTTGCAATACAGTACTACACTATATACCATTTCTGGGCTCCTGTGGTGAGCTGTTCTTCATAGGAGAGGGTCCATCTGCAGTTTGTCCTTGGCAAAGCATTCCATATAGAGGCTTTTGGCTGTTTCCTATGTCCTGATGTGATGTGCTTACATGTTGTTTACTAGTAGCTTTCTGGTGAGTTTACATCTGACAGAGGTGGTGGATTCCTTCACTGGATGATTTCACAGTTTTTTCACCATGATTGCTGTGCCTTATAGTCCCACAGACATTATTTATTATACTATATATGGACTTTATTTATTTTATTTTCACTTTATATGTTGCACTTGAGTGTTCCATATTTATCAACTATTTATTTAGTGCTGTGCCCTATATCAGCGCTGCACTGGGTTGCCTCACAATACTTATTTATTTATCTAATTTATTTATTTAGCGCTGTACTTTATACCATATTTTATAAGGAGTTGTTACCTTTACCTTTGTGCTATCTGCTTCAGATTTATTTCCAGCGTTTACCTATACATGACATTTAGAGATGAGCGAAGTATTCAAAAATTCGATTCGGCTGATTCGGCGAATTCGCGGAATAAATTCGATTCGAATCGAATATATTCGCTGCGAATTTAACTTATAAAAAGGGTGTTTCTAGGCTTCAGAGAGCCTTTATATTAGTGCAGAACACTGTACCTTTAATTTAAATGCCCTTGGAGTCTGCTGGGGAAGAGAAATAATACTGTCAGTCAGTATGACATGCAGATGAGTGCCGTCGATCTTAGAATCACCGCACACTTCACTCATTTGGGCAGTCACGGGGCCAAAACCAGAGTGTGGAGCCACAGTGTGGCGGTGGAGGCAGCAGCAATGGGAGGCCATACAGCACCCTATGACAAAATGGAACACACCAGCAGTGTGAGGAGACCTGAAAGTGGCACATGGCAGAGTGTGGCGATGGAGACAGCAGCAATGGGAGGCCGTACAGGGACCCATGACACACTCTGGACCTGGCAGCAGCATGAGGAGGCGGTACAGGGGCCCATGACAGATTACGGGCCTGGCAGCAGCAATGGGAGGCCCGTAATCTGCCAGCACCCTATGACAAAATGGAACCCACCAGCAGTGTGAGGAGACCTGAAAGTGGCACATGGCAGAGTGTGCCGATGGAGACAGCAGCAATGGGAGGCCGTACAGGGACCCATGACACACTCTGGACCTGGCAGCAGCATGAGGAGGCAGTACAGGGGACCATGACAGATTACGGGCCTGGCAGCAGCAATGGGAGGCCCGTAATCTGCCAGCACCCTATGACAAAATGGAACCCACCAGCAGTGTGAGGAGACCTGAAAGTGGCACATGGCAGAGTGTGGCGATGGAGACAGCAGCAATGGGAGGCCGTACAGGGACCCATGACACACTCTGGACCTGGCAGCAGCATGAGGAGTCGGTACGGGGGCCCATGGCAGATTACGGGCCTGGCAGCAGCAATGGGAGGCCCGTAATCTGCCAGCACCCTATGACAAAATGGAACCCACCAGCAGTGTGAGGAGACCTGAAAGTGGCACATGGCAGAGTGTGGCGATGGAGACAGCAGCAATGGGAGGCCGTACAGGGACCCATGACACACTCTGGACCTGGCAGCAGCATGAGGAGGCGGTACAGGGGCCCATGACAGATTACGGGCCTGGCAGCAGCAATGGGAGGCCCGTAATCTGCCAGCACCCTATGACAAAATGGAACCCACCAGCAGTGTGAGGAGACCTGAAAGTGGCACATGGCAGAGTGTGGCGATGGAGACAGCAGCAATGGGAGGCCGTACAGGGACCCATGAGACACTCTGGACCTGGCAGCAGCATGAGGAGTCGGTACGGGGGCCCATGGCAGATTACGGGCCTGGCAGCAGCAATGGGAGGCCCGTAATCTGCCAGCACCCTATGACAAAATGGAACCCACCAGCAGTGTGAGGAGCCCTGAAAGTGGCACATGGCAGAGTGTGGCGATGGAGACAGCAGCAATGGGAGGCCGTACAGGGACCCATGAGACACTCTGGATCTGGCAGCAGCATGAGGAGGCGGTACAGGGACCCATGACACACTCTGGACCTGGCAGCAGCATGAGGAGGCGGTACAGGGGCCCATGACAGATTACGGGCCTGGCAGCAGCAATGGGAGGCCCGTAATCTGCCAGCACCCTATGACAAAATGGAACCCACCAGCAGTGTGAGGAGCCCTGAAAGTGGCACATGGCAGAGTGTGGCGATGGAGACAGCAGCAATGGGAGGCCGTACAGGGACCCATGACACACTCTGGACCTAGCAGCAGCATGAGGAGGCGGTACAGGGGCCCATGACAGATTACGGGCCTGGCAGCAGCAATGGGAGGCCCGTAATCTGCCAGCACCCTATGACAAAATGGAACCCACCAGCAGTGTGAGGAGACCTGAAAGTGGCACATGGCAGAGTGTGGCGATGGAGACAGCAGCAATGGGAGGCCGTACAGGGACCCATGACACACTCTGGACCTGGCAGCAGCATGAGGAGGCGGTACAGGGGCCCATGACAGATTACGGGCCTGGCAGCAGCAATGGGAGGCCCGTAATCTGCCAGCACCCTATGACAAAATGGAACCCACCAGCAGTGTGAGGAGACCTGAAAGTGGCACATGGCAGAGTGTGGCGATGGAGACAGCAGCAATGGGAGGCCGTACAGGGACCCATGACACACTCTGGACCTGGCAGCAGCATGAGGAGGCGGTACAGGGGCCCATGACAGATTACAGGCCTGGCAGCAGCATGAGGAGTCGGTACGGGGGCCCATGGCAGATTACGGGCCTGGCAGATGACGACGAGGCTGCCAAGTGCGATCAGCCTCATCATCATCAATTAGGGTCTCCGCCTCACTACTAGCCCCCTCGGCTGCGTGTGGGTCAGGAGACAGACCTGTCTCTAGACCGGCTACCGAGCCACTCTCCTCGCCAGTACTTCTTCGCCTGGCTGCTGAAGAGGCGGATGTCTTCCCCCATTCCTGACCGCCCTCTGTTAGCTCTTCCTCACTGTACAGTGGGGCTGAGCCCACAGCATGCGATACTTCGCTTGGTGAGGGAACACCAAAGGACAGGGGCAGGTAGAGGACACGTGATTTCAGTGGGCTTGCTCCTGGGCCATGCCAACTAACGGTTGTGTCTGACGTACCCACCGACCGTTGGCTGTAGGTGTCAGAGGTGACCTGGGAAGAGGAAGACGACCGAGCCAACCAATCGATGACGGCAGGGTTGTCGGTGGAAACACGACCGCTGGATGACACCGGGAGCACTGGCCTCTGGCTGCGACTAGTGCTGCCTCGACCCCTTCCTCTGCTGCCACGTCTGCTCGCTCCTGAAACATTGCCTCCTCTGCCACTCCTCTGCGTGTTGTCTGACATACTCTTTAATTCAACGATTCTGTGTCCCTGAGTAACAATTCTGTGTCCCTGAGTAACAATTCTGTGTCCCTCAGTAACGATTCTGTGTCCCTGAGTAACAATTCCGTGTCCCTGAGTAACAATTCTGTGTCCCTGAGTAACGATTCTGTGTCCCTGAGTAACGATTCTGTGTCCCTCAGTAACGATTCTGTGTCCCTCAGTAACAATTCTGTGTCCCTGAGTAACAATTCTGTGTCTGTCCCTGAGTAACAATTCTGTGTCCCTGAGTAACAATTCTGTGTCCCTGAGTAACAATTCTGTGTCCCTGAGTAACAATTCTGTGTCTGTCCCTGAGTAACAATTCTGTGTCCCTGAGTAACAATTCTGTGTCCCTCAGTAACAATTCTGTGTCCCTGAGTAACAATTCTGTGTCCCTCAGTAACAATTCTGTGTCCCTGAGTAACAATTCTGTGTCCCTGAGTAACAATTTTGTGTCTGTCCCTGAGTAACAATTCTGTGTCCCTGAGTAACAATTCTGTGTCCCTGAGTAACAATTCTGTGTCCCTCAGTAACAATTCTGTGTCCCTGAGTAACAATTCTGTGTCCCTGAGTAACAATTCTGTGTCTGTCCCTGAGTAACAATTCTGTGTCCCTGAGTAACAATTCTGTGTCTGTCCCTGAGTAACAATTCTGTGTCTGTCTCTGAGTAACAATTCTGTGTCCCTGAGTAACAATTCTGTGTCCCTCAGTAACAATTCTGTGTCCCTGAGTAACAATTCTGTGTCTGTCCCTGAGTAACAATTCTGTGTCCCTCAGTAACAATTCTGTGTCCCTGAGTAACAATTCCGTGTCCCTGAGTAACAATTCTGTGTCTGTCCCTGAGTAACAATGCTGTGTCCCTGAGTAACAATTCTGTGTCCCTGAGTAACAATTCTGTGTCCCTCAGTAACAATTCTGTGTCCCTCAGTAACAATTCTGTGTCTGTCCCTGAGTAACAATTCTGTGTCCCTGAGTAACAATTCTGTGTCCCTCAGTAACAATTCTGTGTCCCTCAGTAACAATTCTGTGTCTGTCCCTGAGTAACAATTCTGTGTCCCTGAGTAACAATTCTGTGTCCCTGAGTAACAATTCTGTGTCCCTCAGTAACAATTCTGTGTCCCTCAGTAACAATTCTGTATCCCTCAGTAACAATTCTGTGTCTGTCCCTGAGTTACAATTCTGTGTCCCTCAGTAACAATTCTGTGTCCCTGAGTAACAATTCTGTGTCCCTGAGTAACAATTCTGTGTCTGTCCCTGAGTAACAATTCTGTGTCCCTCAGTAACAATTCTGTGTCCCTGAGTAACAATTCTGTGTCCCTGAGTAACAATTTTGTGTCTGTCCCTGAGTAACAATTCTGTGTCCCTGAGTAACAATTCTGTGTCCCTGAGTAACAATTCTGTGTCCCTCAGTAACAATTCTGTGTCCCTGAGTAACAATTCTGTGTCTGTCCCTGAGTAACAATTCTGTGTCCCTGAGTAACAATTCTGTGTCTGTCCCTGAGTAACAATTCTGTGTCTGTCTCTGAGTAACAATTCTGTGTCCCTGAGTAACAATTCTGTGTCCCTCAGTAACAATTCTGTGTCCCTGAGTAACAATTCTGTGTCTGTCCCTGAGTAACAATTCTGTGTCCCTCAGTAACAATTCTGTGTCCCTGAGTAACAATTCCGTGTCCCTGAGTAACAATTCTGTGTCTGTCCCTGAGTAACAATGCTGTGTCCCTGAGTAACAATTCTGTGTCCCTGAGTAACAATTCTGTGTCCCTCAGTAACAATTCTGTGTCCCTCAGTAACAATTCTGTGTCTGTCCCTGAGTAACAATTCTGTGTCCCTGAGTAACAATTCTGTGTCCCTCAGTAACAATTCTGTGTCCCTCAGTAACAATTCTGTGTCTGTCCCTGAGTAACAATTCTGTGTCCCTGAGTAACAATTCTGTGTCCCTGAGTAACAATTCTGTGTCCCTCAGTAACAATTCTGTGTCCCTCAGTAACAATTCTGTATCCCTCAGTAACAATTCTGTGTCTGTCCCTGAATAACAATTCTGTGTCCCTGAGTAACAATTCTGTGTCCCTCAGTAACAATTCTGTGTCCCTCAGTAACAATTCTGTGTCCCTCAGTAACAATTCTGTGTCTGTCCCTGAGTAACAATTCTGTGTCCCTGAGTAACAATTCTGTGTCCCTGAGTAACGATTCTGTGTCCCTAAGTAACGATTCTGTGTCCCTAGGTAACGATTCTGTGGCCCTAAAGTCTCTCTGGCCCTAACTCTGTCCCTAATACAGACAGGTCTGTCTCTCTTGAATGACCGGAGGCTAATGGAGAATTGTAAGATGGCCGCAATTTATAGCTCGACCATTACACAGTGCTGGCTGGCTGGCTGCTGATTGGCTAATGCGATCACATGTCATGAATGAATGCATTATGGGTCAGCGCGCCTTGTCTGCGCGCCTTCCCAGAGATCCCCGCTCCGTCGCCACACATGTCGCCGCCATTTTTGGGAAAATTCGATTCGTGCATCCGAAGTTGGCTAATTTTCGGATTCGGCGCGAATCGAATATTTCCCAATATTCGAAACGAATTCCACTTCGCCATGTTCGATTCGCTCATCTCTAATGACATTCTTTGTTTGTATTTATAAAACTGACAGACAATAGTAGTGCCTGTAAGGGTCCTTTCACACGGGGTGGACCCTTTCCACTTGCTCAGTGGGGGATCTCTCTGCTGATCCTTGCTGAGCAAGCAGATGACAGATCCGTGTCCACTCCACTGCTGCAGAGCAGACACTGAGCAGCTCGTTCTCCTCAATGGGTGGTCGGATAAAACAGACCGCCTGTCCGTGGTATAAAGCAAAAAGGATTGCTGCATTAATTTAAACAGAATGTATTGTGGGGACATAGTTACTTAATAGTGTGGGGGTGGCGGTTATGTCAAACTTACATTTTACTGAAATCTCAATACATTTAATGGGCATATTGCCTCACAACCAAAAATTACTAGACAATGGAGTAGATTAGCTAAAGAAAAATGAAAGAAACAAGAACATAGATCAGAATGCCTACCAGAACTTTTTATGTCAATCTAGGTATGAAGCTTAAAGTGTAAATATTGGTAAGTAGGATAAATAAGATCTAAACTAACATATAACTCTTCCTCATCCTCTATCCACTTCCTAGACAGCAGAAAGAACTAAAGCTGGCCATTCATTAGTAGATTTTAGATAGAACATTCATACCAAAATTCCTAATACATTCAATGACTTGACAAATGTCATCTAAAAGTATTGTTTGCTTTAAATGAAATCTATCCACACTACCACCATTGCTCTAAAAACTTTGTTTTATTAAATCGACCACAGTAAAAACATCACAGGTACAAAGGTTAACGCGTTTCGGCTTAACAAGCCTTAGTCATAACCCATACAGTGACATGAATCATAGAAAATGCATATATATGGTGGATAGGACAAGGATCCACCCATTAAATGGCCAATCAAGCACAAAATTACGGAAATTGACAACAGCTGAAGTAGACAGCCCATATCATGCCCGAACCACCATAATAAGCAAACACTGAACAAAAAAGTTCATGCATATCAATACATTTAAAGAAAAAAGGAAAGCTGGACATTTTATATGTAGCTCAGAGGGCAGAGAGGGAGAGAAAAGAATAAAAAAAGGGCATCTGAAACTATTACCCAATGTATATAAGACCACAAAATACCAAAGGAGACTTTAATACAAATGTAGATCCAGATCCCATCTCACATTTACCCCTTAAGGGGATCTAGTCTGTAACTTAAAAATCCACCAAGCCTCTCTATTGAGAAGCTTCCTCTACCTATCGCCTGTTTGCTTTAACATTCAATTTTGGAACAAATTGATTGAAAACTATATACAGTGTTAGAAAATCATTACAGAAACATTTTCCATGCTGCTGCTTTGAATCTTCAATTTCAATGATGACTATTTTGGCACTTGAAATTAGAGAATTGTGAGGACAATGCATGATTTTTACAATGACAACTGAATACAAGGCTAAGGTTTACAAAAACTCTTTAAGAAATAATGGTAGGTATTTGTTGTTCTTTTCATATTGCATACCCATGTTTAACTTCTTACTTCTAACTAGGTACCGCTGGACTGTCTTACCGTTTCTTCTTCATTAGGTTTAAAATTTATTTCCAACATCTTTGGTCTTTGTTTATTGTTTTTCTTAAAATTTGCAAACTTCTCTGTACAAGATAAAAAATGTACAATTTGTAAACATATATAAACAAGGTTTCATTCTCCAAAAAAGTGCAGTATGTATGTCATTCAACAATTTTATGAAAATAACTTATTTTGGGTAAGGCCCTTACCTGGTGGTGGTTCAGAAAGCTCCTGTACAAAGTTGGATGGAAAAGCTCCTATTAGATCTCCATTTTTACCCAGCCACCAACCATCTTCAATCTGTGTGATGCAAGTCACAGGAAAGAAACAAAAAGTGATCATCTCAAATATATTTTAAAGGGAAAGAGCACCTCAAATTGTGGGATTAAAATATATTCAAAACTGAATTTTAATCTTATATTAACCCTTCCATACCCCCCCCCTCCCCCTTTGAGAAGATTTATGCCATTATCAAAATGCCCTCATGGATGTCAGCTTAGATGAGTGGGCATTTCTTAGTAGGCAATACTGCTAAACTATGATTGAAACTAGTGAATGAAAGAGGCAGATCAATAACAATCAGGCAGGGGTGAAAAGTGTTATATAATGTTTGACGTACTCCAGGCAGACCCTACCTGACTTGTTACAGTTTCTAAGAAGTCTACAGCGTGCAGTTTTATTAGAGAAAGAAATTTCAGTACTAGAGAGGAGCTTATACAACTGTGGAGTTCTGGAGTTCACAGGTGTAGTACTTACCAGGGGCAGAGTGACCATTTGGAAACTCAGGCACTGCCCGAGGGCCCGGGATCAGTAGGGTTCCCCATGAGATGCCCCTGGTACCTTTTTCATAGGCTTTTTTGAGTTTGGGCAAGGACACAGGGGCCCCATGATCCCCTATTGCCCGGGGGCCCCATGAGTTGTCAGTCCACCCCTGGTACTTACTTTCACAGCAGAGGTCGTTTTACACACATTCAGCTGCTATAGCAGCCAGTGATGTGTGCACACTTCAGAAGCTGTTGGCTTTCAGATGGAAGTTATCCAAACCAGCCCTTCCCTTGTTTCCTGGCCTCTGCTATCACACCTGTGAGCCTGTGTCCCATATGGTGGGATTAATCAGGTAGCTAGTAAGAACATAGAAGACACATATAATATATCACTTTCAGTTTCTGCTATCACTTTTGCCAGCAGCTTTGGCCACGGAAACAGCTAATGGAGTATGATTTGTGCGCCATTAGCTTCAGTGGAGAGCAGGGGAAACAACAGATGTCTAACAGACCCCTGGGGGTTTATTTACTAAAGCTGGAGAGTCTAAAATCAGACTCCCTTCTGCATAGAAACCAATCAGCTTCCAGGTTTCATTGCCAAAGCTTCATTGAACAAGCTGAGGTTAGAAGCTGATTGGTTTCTATGCAGAAGGGAGTCTGATTTTGGACTCTCCAGCTTTAGTAAATAAACCCCCTGATGTCTCATTAAAAATAACCTATTTTATAGCAATAAAGTTAAGTAAAAAAAAATTAAAGTGGCACCCAAGTTATCCCCCTCCTACCAAAAAAATTAGAACCTTGCATTTAAAATGTATGTACTGTTATGGAATAATGTGATTTTCATAGACAGTATTCTGGCATGACATATTTTGGATGTGTAATTTTTTTTTTTTTACTTTTACATGTAGCTTGAAAAAAAGGCTTTTTTTAGGTACGATGTGTAGGTTTTACTGCAAAGCCTGATTTTTGCAAGTGAAGGTAGGCCACGAAATGTCAGGTGGAAGAGGCAACCATAACAGTTCTGAAAGCTATTCAAAATTTTCAAAAAAATATAAAGATAATACCCTTAAAAGCTGGCCAGTGGCACATCAGTTCAGAGACCCAACAATTCGAACTTCTTAGGACTAACATTTTGTGTGCATCAACAACAACTGTAGTTGCTGTTTAGTAGCCAATTTAATGGTGACAGCATTGCCCCACAGGCATAGCCACTGTTATTCCCTAGGGCTAGTCCACAAAGCTCTGTAGTGTTGGCTTTTTTGTAGTGCAACTTCTGCTGTGATCTGCAGCCATGAAGAAAACACGTGACTGCACTACTGAGCTTGGTGAGAGCCACACCTCATACAATACATCCTCTACTTCCTCACTTTCCATGTTTCCAACCTCCACTAAAGCATTCAAACACAATCTCCATCCTTCCCAGAGCAGATACCTCCTTCGCAACTGCTGGAGTTCTGTTGCCAGTTTGGCAAAAATGTTGCCTATGCAGCTGCTTGCATTTTAGCTAGTTGAATCAGCCCCTCCTGTGAATTTACAGCCTGTTCTACACCACAATGGCAGGTACCCAGCTGCCAGTATGTTACCTTCCCTCCACCTGCATGTGGAATATAATGTACTTGTGTCATGTGACCATGCTGTTGGCTGCAGGGTACACATGACCACCCACATATGGTCTGGTAAGCTTGGGCAGAAACACTCCTTTTACTTAGAGCAATGATCCTGGTATGAGCAGTCATACATTAACAGATTCTTATCCGCCATCACTTTTTTTTCTATTAGTTTCAGTATTTATGTTTCTTTTTTATGTTATGTTTTCACTTGTAAGGCTGACTCTACCCAGGACAAAAAAAGATGGGCAGGGATGTAGTAAAAAAGTGCCACAAATTATTAAAACCAATTACACTAAAGCACTGAGCCCTTAAAGCTCACTAAAATAATCTCTCATACCCTTTAAAGCCTTCTAAACTAATGTACAAAACTAAACCTCCATAGCTAATGCCCCACCCTTTGCAGTTCTCTAAATTCAAGTCTTTAACTCTTAATTCCCCCTGAACTAATGCCAATGACCCCAATGCCCCATTATATACAGACCTCTAAACTTAAGACCCAGACCTCTAAATTCTCCTAAACCAAATCCTCTAACCCTAAATCTCTAAACTTTAAAGTTCCTAGCCCTCCAAACTAAATATATTACTTTAATGCCCCCAAATTAAAGCACCCAACATGTCAAACCTCTGAAACTAAAGCCCAAAACTATAAACCTTCAAAGTTAAAGTCATCAAATATTAAAACCCCTTAAATTATTTCCCCTGAGTCTATTGCCACCTAATCCAGAACCCCAGTTCACAACCATTAAACCCATAACTTTTAACGTTCATGACTGAAAAACCTTCCAAGTAAAAGGCCCCAATCTTATATCTCCGAAACTAAATCCCGAAACATTTAAGCCCCAATCTTTAAAGGCCCCTAAATAAAGCCCTTGACCTTGATGTCCACTCATCTACAGTCACCTAAACCCCCCAAAACCCAAAATCCATGGACCCTAAAGCCCACAACATAAAACCCTAAACTAAAGCCTTTAATGAAATAGCCCTTATCCACAACTCCCTAAAGTTCTCAACCTTAAAGCTACCTAAGCTTAGGCCCCCAACCCTAGAGTCCCTTGGTCCTTTTAAAGTAAAGCACCTAACCTTTAAAGTCCTCAGCAATTAAACCTCCTAAATAAAACCCCTGACACTTAAAGTGGAATTCTATATTTGATAATTATCTGCTCTAGTAGAGTGTGTCTTGATAGCACACCTCTATTTTCTAAGCTAATTTACTTGTATGCAATAATGATTCAGTGAAAGAAAAAACTTAATTGTATGGGCTTTTGTACACAGTACTTCTGGCTGTGCAACATCCAGAGTCATTTCCTGTCCTGATGTTGACTTCAACCCCTCCGGCATAGTTCCACAGACTACAGGGGTGATGTAATTACTTGACTAACACAGCTAATAGGTATTCCTGAAGACAGTGTGATCTTTGATTTACACCTAGTAATGTTTACAAACACTAAATGACAGCACCGCTGCTTCATGCCTACAACCAGAGAAGATAAGGTTGGAGGAAGGCAAATAGAGCCATCATGTGGGTGTGCAGTTCTAGAAGCTTAGTTAGTTTTAGGAATCAGTTTCAGTTAAAATCAAAAGCCTAGGGTTTAGGTGGTATTTTAATGTATTTTTCCTAAATTGGTTTTTTAATACCTTTTAATTTATTTTCATTTAGAATTTTTTTTTCTTAATTTACATCCCTTAAGAGAGCTGTGCCACAGCTAAAACTCCCTTCGTGCATGCTCAGGACTGACAACATCGCAGGTCGGCCAATCTGATGGCCACAGCTTGTGAACCCGGAAGGAAGATGAAGTTGGAATGAGTGAGGATGGAAGAAGCCATGAGTGTGATCCGCTGGAGGGCTTTGGTTTCAGGTAAGTCTTTCGTAATGTGCTAATATGCGATGTAGGGAGAAGAATTTTTAGAATTTTTTTGGCCGGTTTACTAACGCTTTAAGAATAAGATGAAGTATTTTCCTGTGGGCCAGTGGAGCCCAATGACTGCCCTCCCAGGAAGGGAATATATGTTCTGCTGACTTGCTGCTAACAGGGTATAAGTCACTTGTGAGGCGAGCAGAGCACAGACATGAGTGCTCATACTATACTAGCACATGTGTGTTTTATTGCTACACACCAGTTAGAGAAAACACTAGTTCACTAGTCACTAGTTGTTAAGACTTCTAGAATTGTTTTGTTCCAGTTGGAATACAATGTTCATGTATTTTGTGCAACAACTACATAAGTATTTAGTAGAGATATATTCTTCAGTCAGTAGATGGCAGTGTTTATACGTTTATAGCTGCATCTATGATGAACTCTATGTCTTTACTCTATAATAAAGTTCCTGTTTCCTGTTAGGAGAAGCAGCAGATAAACATATATGGACTGTGCTCTGTCTGTTCTGTAGGGCTATATACAGAATCTCTAACAGTACCTACTGTATACTGAAATACCAGCAGGGGCGGACTGACAACTCATGGGGCCCCCGGGCAATAGGGGATCATGGGGCCCCTGTGTCCTTGCCCAAACTCAAAAAAGCCTATGAAAAAGGTACAAAGGAGCATCTCATGGGGCCCCCTACTGACCCCGGGCCCTCGGGCAGTACCCTAGTTTCCAAATGGTCAGTCCGCCCCTGAATACCAGTTTGGTTTATAATGAAATACTTACTCAAATTATTAGTTATCTTTTTAACCACTAGCCTACAGGGCACTTATACCCCCTTCCTGCCCAGGCCAAATTCCAGCTCTCAGCTCTGTCACACTTTGAATGACAATTGCGCGGTCATGCAACACTGTACCCATATGAAATTTTTATCATTTTTTGTGACAGATAGAGCTTTATTTTGGTGGTATTTAATCACCTCTGGGTTTTTTATTTTTTTCTTAAACAAACCAAAAACCACTGAAAATTTTGAAAAAAAAAGTTTTTTCTTAGTTTTTGTTATAAAATTTTGTAAATAAGTGATTTTTCTCCTTCACTGATGTGCGCTAATGAGGCTGTAGTGATGGCCACTGATAAGATGCACTTATGGACACTGATATGTGGCACTGATGGGCACTGATGACAAGGCACTGATAGGTGGCAATGATGGGCATTGACAGGCATCACTGATGGGCACTGAAAGGCAGCACTGATATATGGCACTGATATATTGATAGGTGGCACTGACTGGCACTGATAGGTGGCACTGACTGGCACTGATAGGCGGCACTGACTGGCACTGTTAGGTGGCACTAACTGGCACTGATAGGCGGCACTGACTGGCACTGATAGGTGCCACTGATTGGCAGCACTGATAGGTGACACTGATTGGCATTGATAGGTGGCACTGACTGGCACTGATGGGTGACACTGAAAGGCAGCTCAGATGGGCACTGATGTGCACTGGTAGGCACTGATATGTGGCATTGATGTGGCACTGGCAGGTGGCACTATTCAGCACTGACAGCTGGCACTGATGGACACTGACAGGTGGCACTTCTGGAGCCATACTGATCATCAGGGCACACTGATCATCAGTGCCCTGATGATCAGTGTACATGTCCCCTCCACGGAATGCCGATTACCGCCTCTCCTCTCCTCTCGAGCTGTCAGCGTGACAGCTCGAGGAGAAAAAACTGATAACCGGCATTTCCCTGTTTACATGTGATCAGCTGTGATTGGACACAGCTGATCACATGACCGAGCCGACATCTTCGGCTCTGTCCATGGATTGGTGATCCGCAGTGTCTGAGGGACACAGAGCACCGCCAATCGCCACGCTGCGCGCTCCCTGAGCCGCGCATGCGCAGAGAGAATGGAAGGACGTCATATGACGTCCTATCAGAACGAGAGAACCACCTTGCACCCATCATTGGACTATATGGCAGGCGGGTGGTGGTTAAACAAACAATATCTTATTTCAGCTATTGAAGAGTGAGCTGCTGTTGAATATATTCCTCATTTTTCATCCTTGGTTGTTAAAGCTCTCACCATTCCCAAGTTATTAATTCAGACCAGAAACTATGTGCCCTCCACTTTCATGTGTTACATGTTGGATGAAAATAGTTTCTGCCAAGCTTGGTCTCAATTACATTAAGCTAGATTAGCAGACAGGATAAGGAGTAGTGTTTTTCTGACTAATAGCAGTCATACCCTTACCAAATATAAACGCCTTAGTTAGTTACTTTATAAAAATATTGTGCAATCATGTAAAAATGTCAAACTGTAATCTGACTACTACTGATAACTAAAACATATCATTCTTCTGTAGTGAACAAGTCAAAATAGAAGGCTTTAGCAATAAATGCAATGATGACCTGTTAAAGAATAGTCAACAAAAGCTGAAGGGCAAATTGTTGAGCACATATAAATGGCCTCACCTCCTCTAGGACTTCTAGCACTTCCCCTGCTACAAGCTCCAGCTCATCTGGCTTCCCTGGTTTGTACGAATACTCTGCCCGACACCATCGCTGTTTCTTCTTTTGAGCAGAGACTGGAAAAATGTGAATTTCAAGTTAAGAAACACCAAATTAAAAAGACTTCATATATCTGGTAGTTGCAGTGAAGTACCATAACATATACGAACTCCAGGCAAACAGTAGAAAGCACAGCTGAAATACATACTGTATATGGGAATACTTTCACCTTCTAAAGCAGCCTTACTTAACCTTTAACATGGGGTAACCCTTAAAATAATTTTCTGATCTCAAGGAGCCCCTGCTAATAATTACTATATCCACAGCTCATGGTCCATTAGCATGATGGTCAATAGCAAGAATGCTCCCTACATTTGTGCTCAGTAGGATGATTTCACTCCTTTCAGATAGCCTAAAAAGTCATTTGTGTCAGTGGCTAATTATCTGAGAGTTAGAAATTGTTCATTGCTAAAGGAACCCTTAGCAACCTCTGGAGGGACCCTAGGATTCCACAGAACTGAGAAAGGCTGCACCAAAGGACTTGTAATAATATCCATACAAATGTGTGTAGCACCCTCCTACTTGCTGCAGTTTGTTAGGTAAGTTTAGTTTAGCTTATCAGCAATCAGTGGAGTGTGGTTGATTGTTTTAGCCTGCTCAGTTTCTCACAGGCTGCTGCTCTGATACTTCCTCCTGTATTCTGGAGGATTCTAGAATCATAGAGAGAGGAAGAACAGAGTGGGCAGCATGAATATTTATAGGGAAGCCAGCCAATCACTGGGGAGATGTGTCTAGTAGGTGGCTGGAGAGCACATAAATAGTCTGAGGACTAAGGCAGATGGAGTTCCTGGGTGCAGTCCAGACCATTGTGCGGCTGTACCCCTGTGGAAGAAATACTGGAGGTGCCATTTAGAAGACAGCTGTAGCCTTAGCTGGGGGGCAAACCTTAGTCCTGGAGTCAGTTTGGGTCTGGAGAAGCTCCCTGTAGAGTGGCAGGAGCAAGTTGGGGGAAAAAAGTTCAGCTGTCCTATGGTGGAATGAGTCTGCATCTCCCTCACTGAAGGGTACCAGGTAGATATCAGAAGGAGGCAACAGATGATCCTGTGGCATTGTGAGTAGACAACTCAAGTGCTGGAAGTTAGCGACTGTGTGTAGCTCTCAGTCTTTTGAAAGAAGTCATAATCACCAGTCAGCAGTAGAGATTCTGTAGGAGTATTTGTGCAGCTCAATGAGATAGAGAAGAGTCCACAAAGAGTTCAGTTCACCAGTTTGGGGTATCCCATGCTCCCTTCATTCCATCCAAGTTTAATATTCCAATAAAACATCAAAAATACCCCCCTAGACTGTTATATTTGAGCCAGTGGAAGAGTGGATAAAATGCTATGTGCCTATATGTGTGCACTTTAACTGGGGAAAAGAAATCAAGTTCACCAGCGGTTCCCTAAGGGGTGCGCTATACAGGGCCACATCTAGCCAGTATGATATGGGGGTGCAGTAAAAAATGTCAGGGGGCAGAGGATATGAGGTCAGCAGGGCAGTGTACAAAAACAGGAATAAATAGCTGAGTGTTCTGGGGGTCAACAGGTCAGAGGATAGGGGTTAGCAGAGCAGAGGGCAGGGATCAGCAGTTCGTAGGGCAGTGAACTGATCGACTTCTGTACAACCAGCCTCTAGGAAAATTTCCACATGATCAGCACCACCAGTAGCTGGCAGCACTTATCAGTGTATTACCTCAGGGGGAGTGATTCTCCTATACATGTCAAATGTGTGGATGTGGGAATCTAGTTTTTTTTTTGTTCAACCCGCTGTTGAACAAAATATGACTAATGTATTGACTCTGGATGGAGTCATCTGATCTGCAGTGAGGTTATCATGGAAGCCAAGCACGGAGGTCCGTAGCGATGAGACAGAATTGTGCAGATCATTATACCTGGTGTGCTGAGCAGTATCATTTCCCATCTTGGCGGTATTTATATTGGGAGCTGATTTTGGGACTGTATCTGCACTGGGAAGCATGGACACGTGGCGAGTTACATTTACGTGTATGCCATGAATGGACGTTCTCTTGTACTGCTCCATGAATATATTATTATTATTATTATTATACAGTATTTATATAGCGCCCTAAAGTTTGCTCAGCGCTGTCGCTGCCGCTTTATCTTTAGTCTGGCTTCCGGCTATAATCTGGCTTATCCCAATCCCTAAGGCAGTGTTTCTCAACTCCAGTCCTCATGGACCCCCAACAGGTCATGTTTTCAGGATTTCCCTCAGATGAAACAGCTGTGGTAATTACTAAGGCAGTGAAACTGATCAAATCACCTGTGCAAAATAATGGAAATCCTGAAAACATGACCTGTTGGGGGTCCATGAGGACTGGAATTGAGAAACACTGCCCTAAGTGAACCAGCCCTGCCGCCACCTCCGTTCCTGCAAGTATAGCATGATATATGCTTTGCCCTGTCTAATTCAGCTGATAGGGGGATTGCTCCTATTTGCCATCCTTATACCACTGCCACAGCATGACACTAGTTATCAGATTTTCTGTACAAGATGGACTCAATAAAATCCTGCCATACTAGTCTGTCATACTGATTGTTGGACCCTTACCTCCATTTATTCACATCATGGACAGCAACACCAGTTATTCAATTACCTGCAGTTAGCCACAAAGTTGTCCATACTCATAGGAGGTTTCCTGCTTTTTCCAGTGTGCACGTGTAGTTGCTACAGTATAACCACTTGCATTGGGCTACTTCACAGTATACATCATGATATGTATGCATCACCATGTATGTGTGGTTGGTACACCTGTGGCCCGGGCTGGTTTTATCGTTCATGACAACATTGTAATTTATTTTAATTATGCTGGGAGGAAGAGGTAATCGTTCTTTGGTAGTTTTGATGCTTTCAATAAAGCTTGTTATATTCATTAGCTTTCAGCCGCAGTTTTTGTTCTCTATTGAGACCTATTTTTCTGTGTGAACACTATTTCACATCATATTTTGTAGCAAGTATATTTTGGTCCTAAGGACACCACCTTTTATATTGGAGGTGAGTCGGCAGCTAGTAATACATGTAAATAATCTGCTGTGGTTCCTGTTCTGGTTTTAAATTCTTATTGCTAATGTATAGACGGCCTTACTGAGCCTACCATAAAGAAGAATTTCATTAAAACCAGCAACGTTTGAGACAATGAATACCTTGGTCAAGTCTATTCACTGTATATCAATGCATAATGTACAAAGTACAGGGGTTAGGTGTAGGTAATCAACAAAACAACATATGGAGTGCAGGAGTAATGCAGGCCATAGACGGTTTGTTTATCGGCTGATTTTTCGTCCAAAAGAATAATCGGATGATTTTCGCACTGTTAGCGGGGCAATGGCATCGGCCAATTTTCGCGGTTCCTCCTTAGTTTATCGATCATGCTGGAGAATTTGTGAAAAACGGCCGATTTTCGCAATCATTGGTGGCAACATTGGTTTACAGAAAAACTCCCCAGCATGTTATCCTATGTGTCCAAACACACATAGACTGTAATCAGCAGTTTTTGGCAGGGGCGCCTTTTGGCTGGAAAAAAAACCCAGGACTAGTGGGTTTCTAGAGGAGTTTTTTAACTGTAAAAACGCTCTAACAATGAAAAACGCAGCAAAACGCGATAAATAGTGGCAAACCAGCGTTTTTAGACTTTTTTTGATCAAAAAAACCCTAAAAAATGCTAAAAAACACAAATGTGAAAAAAAGCGTCAAAATGCCGCTAAAGCGCTAATACAAAAAATGCTAAAAAATGTAGAAAAACTCACATTTTTAATGTGACTTTACACAGCTAACGTTACCAGCGTTACTAAAATGCCCGTTTGCATGGAGCCTCAATCTTGCAGCCACCATGTAGTTTCCGGCTGCAGTGCTTCAAGTTTCCCACCCACACATCTTCTCAAGTACAGCACTGGCTGGGAATTGCAGTGTGGGCGAGGCAGACACGAGGAGAGGGGCGGGAGGAGGAGGTGCACATCGATCTCACCTCTCCTGTTCGTGCAGGGAAGGGGAGAGGGAGTGTACTGGCTGGGCTCTGTCACAGACACCAGAGTTGATAGATGCAGCCAGCCGCTGCACACAGCCCCAACTCATGGACATCATCGTCCACAGGTTGCCTAGGGGGGCGCAACTGATCTCTGGGGGGGCACAGCCCACCCTAGCACTCCCCTAGATCCGGCCATGGCGCTACACATGTAATCCAGGAAGTCCTGCCAGACAGTACCACCAGGTGAAATACCTCACTTTTCTCCACTGCAGTTAATCAATGCATCCTAGTCTAAAGATTCAAGCCAGCCTGCTGACTTGACTAATGCCCCATACACATGATCAGAAAATTGGATGACAAAAATCACTTTTGGAGGGATCGTACAACAATCTGATCGTTAGTACACAGTTTTCAAGAGCCGATCACGACAGTTCATGTGACAATATGTGAAGGAACAAGCATGACAATTTTTCTTATACAATTTTCATTTAATCAGCACCGTGTTTGTATGAAAAAAAAAAAATTGAGAGACCAAGACAACGCATGCTCAAAAACGAAAGAATACATTACAATACAACCCATTATATCACTTCCAAAGTTGTATTCTGTTATGCAAGAATGTTTGTAACTTTAGTAACGTCTTCATTTTTGAATGAGACTAGCATGCAACAAAAAACGAATGCTAAGTCGTTCAATTATCTGATTGTGTGTACTAGGCATTAATGTACTGACTCCATGTCTGGGTGCTGCTGTAAAGGGATTTACATTTGGATTATATCAATACAGAGTAAGGTACTACTGCTAGTTGTGTGTAAAATTCATGTATTTTTTTTCTAAATGAATACAGATGCAGCACCTTCCTAGTTAGGTGCTAGGATGTGTATAGTTAGATCAAGCATAGCTGTGTTTCTCTGCTTACCAGAGAGGCTGTCAGGTAAGTTCAGGGTGGAGTCTGCTTAGCAGAATGCGTTGGCTGATTGGTTAGGTCTGCTCATGCTGCTCTGGTGCTGTTGGAGTTTGTCTGAGTTCTGCCTGCCTTCAGGAAGCTATGAGAGCCTTCCAGGACATGGGTGGGGGGCTGGGCAGGTGTACAGCATGTGTGTGGATGCAGCCCTGGCCGATTGCAGGGGAGGGTGATCCCGTTGCATGCTGGGATGGCATTTGTGTTCTTGGAGCGCATGGGTTCAGTGTCTTTCCCAGGAGTGGATTGCACCAAGCAAGGCAGGCTGCTTCACCTGGCACTTGCTGCCATGTGGCCTCAAGTGAGTTGACCTGAGGTTAGAGAGAGGGATCCTGGTTCTTCAATAAGCTGACTGAGGGGAGCTGTTTGTCAAATATCTGTCTGGTATCACTGGAGAGAGTTGCTTGGAAGTAGGTAACCATTCTGTCCTTGGACTTGTGAATACAGACTCTGAGAGATCTTGGGGACTCTGTGTGCTTGCTACCACTCTGGTGCTTGATAGTCAGCGTGGGTCTAAAAAGGAAAGGGAACACTGGCTAGTGTTCTGAAGAGCATGTCTGAGTGTTGCTACTGCAAAGGGAGTTTGCTCAGCTACGTTACATTTGGGCTGTTGCAGTCTGTCATAACTAGCTTATACCTGAGGAGCTCAGCCCTGTAACTGCTACTACAGCTAAAGAGATTTAGCTGTCTTCTAAAACTACTTGCTGCTATATGACAAGAAAGTCTGCTATCTGCTCTTAGCTGGGACTCCTGCATTGCTCAACTGAGAGATAAATTCAGATGTCCTCAGTGTGAATGGTTCTGAGTTTGGAGTATCCTACTACACTCCCCATCCCTATCACCATTTCTACAATGAACTCCATAAACAAAGCATCCCCTAGACTGGTCATTGAAGACAACAAGTGGAATTGTGTGTATTTGGCTGCATAAATAAACTGTGCCTGGCTGCGAGGCGAAGAAAGGGAAGCCCATGGAAAACATAAAAGTGTCTCCTACACATAATTGGATTAAATGGTGTTGTACAAATCTGCCCAGAGCTGAGCTTTACCTATTTGCTTGATTTCACTATACTTCTACTAAGAGGGAGAAGGGAGCATTATTTTCCTTTCTATTAAAGAGAATCGTGTTCTTCAAGATGTATGTAACAATGGTGTAAGCACCAATGTTATTTTACTATTGCTGCTTGAAAGGGATGAAGTCATTCACATTATAAAAAAAGATAAATCATCACAGCAGTGAGTCAGATGATAGCCTGATGCCAATTGCTGTAAGTAAATGAGATGAAAGGTCATGTCAGGGAGTATTGGGGCAATTAGAGATCCTGAACTTGTCAATGAGGTTAACTTGGAACCACACACATGAACTGAACAGGATCATGAGCATGCTGCCCCAACAGTTCAGAGTACATAGAATTGTAGGCAGGGTTTTGACTGTAAATGCATTGCCATTACACACATATACACTGGGAAAACTGGTCCAAGGAAAGATAATTGTATTTTGCTATAAGTAGTTTGTGGACTTTATTTGACACCTCTGTGTCTGTTCTGTTATGCCTTCCAGACAGTGACAAGTTCCCCACAGACAACAATAGCCTGGGCTACTTCTGACACACCCAGCACATTAATACATTTACAAGTAGACATGTTTCCTGCAGCCATATACATGCAAGGAAGCAAGAATTGTTGCTAATTCTGACTCTAGCCAAAGAGACAATTACTGCTTATTCCTCCCAGCCTCTCCCAGACAGTTCTGGATTTTGGAAGGTGCATGACAGAAGGCTCTGGCTCCAACCTGGGGACAGTTTATTTGTGCCTTAAGATTAAAGAGGAGCTCCACACAAAAGGGGAAGTTCCGCTTTAAGCCTTAGTCCCCCGCTCCCTGTTAAGGATTGCCACCTTTGGGGACCCAAATTTGACAGGTACCCAAATTTGACAGGTACCCACCCCCACTTCCATTGCACTCACCCAAGGTGATCGGAAGAGGAAGTTGTACTTCCCTCCTCATAGTCTTCTGGGACTCGACAGGTCCCAGAAGACTACGGGACCATTCACAAAGCGCAGCGCTACTCGCACATGGTCAGTGGGTACTCGGCTGTGAAGCCGCAAGCTGTCACAGCCGGGTGCCCACACTGAAGGTGCCGGTGACAGAAGACAGCCGGTGAAACCAGCCATGGTGAGCATGACACTGGACCGAGGGTTTGGTAAGAGTTTGTATTTTAAAAGTCAACTTTTAAGGCTTCATTCACATGGGCATATGCATATTTTCTGTATAGAATGCAGGTTCTCGCTGGCAGTGCAAGCAGAAGATTTTGAATTTAGATGTGTACAAGTGATTAGATGCATACAGTGACTTATGCATATTAGCTGCATGCATTTACATGCTTTAATGCATGTACACACATAAAATCTGAGTAGCATTGGGTGCAGCTGGGTCCTACTTGTTTTTTCTGTGCAACTAAATGTGGCACACATTTTTGCATGTAGACACAGCTATGTGTATAGACTAATTGATTACTATAGTGCTGTGTTTAGATGTCTACAAATCTACACACTATGGACATCTAAACGAGGAGGTTTTTTTCTGCCCGTGTGAAAGAGCCCTAAAGATGAACTCTAGGAAACCTAAAAATCTTCCATGCAATGGGACTGTGCCTGCATTGCAAGGATTAACAGCTTGCTTATATCTAGGGGACCTGGTAGAGGACTATCTTACCTGATCCTCTGCTCCTTTAAGTTCTTAGGCACTTTTAGACAATCCCAATAGCCTCTTCTCCCCTACGTTCTGATGGTAGATAGCATCAAGACCAATGCAGGGACCGTAACATAGCACTGGATCATTGGGGAGCTGGGCAAGCAGTTAAACCTTGCAGTGCAGACTCACTCCCACTGCATAGAAGGATTTTTTATGTTTCCAGGAGCCGGGCTTTAAAAAACACTTGCCGTCCACCCTATAGCAGATTTACTGCATTTTATGCAAAATCACATATTTAAACGTGATTTGCACTTGCACCACTGGGAGGGGCGTGCCTGCACTGGACCACCGCTTCTGCTGTGATCAATAGGTGTCGGCCAATGGATGAGACCTGGCATCTGTTGATCGCCAGGGAGACTGATATAAAAAGGCTCTGCCTATGTAAACATGGCAGAGCTGTGTTATGTCAACTGCGATCTGGTAGATTTTATTCAGGGAATAAAATCTAGCAGATTGCCTAGTAAAAACAGCACACTCAGAAATGCTGGCTAGGCACACAATTAACCCTTTGATTGCCCTAAATGTTCAACCCCTTCCCAGCCAGTGTCATTAATACAGTGGCACTGTATATTTTTAGCACTGATCACTGTATTAGCATCACTGGTTCCCACAGTGTCAATTAGTGTTAGACTGTCCACCGCAATATTGCAGTCCTGCTTTAAGTCATTGATCACCACCATTACTAGTATAAAAAACATTTTAGTATACAGTGGATATAACAAGTCTACACACCCCTGTTAAAATGTCAGGTTTCTATTATGTAAAACAATGAGACAAAGATAAATCATTTCAGAACTTTTTCCACCTTTAATGTAACCTATAAACTGTACAACTAAGTTCAACAACAAACTGGAATCTTTTAGGCCCCTTTTGCAGGTATAACTACGTAAAACATTACAAATAAGTGCCTATACTGTTTAAATCTAGTAATGCACTGTCTCACCCTGCTCTGCACATGCTCATTTAGTCTCTATTCTTGGCACTGTGCCTAAAATCAGAGCCGCTAGAGGCCAAACAACTAACAACTTTTACTGTTGTTGAAGCGGGCAGCAATATTGATACAAACTGTGTAGAGGGAACACAGATTAGGGAGAGACAAAGAAAAGCAGGAGAGGTGACAAGACAAACTCTGCTACCAGGCACACACAAAAGAGTTAAACTTACATGAATAGTGTCTTTTCCTATTTCACTATATTCTCTCCTTTCTCTTTCAGCAGGGGCAGCACTATGAAGTTCAGCACTGTAAGGCCTCTTGCACACTGCAGTTTAAAAAAGCTCAGTACATTGGGGGTTTTTTACTGAGGTAAAATGTAGCCCATTATTTACAATGTGCCTTTGCACACAGGTGCGTAAATACAGTTGCAAGAAAAAGTATGTGAACCCCTTGGGATTACGTGGCGTTTTGCATGAATTGGGCATAAAATGTGCTCTGAACGTTATCTAAGTCACAACAATAGAAGAACACAGTCTGCTGAACATAATACTACACAAACATTAGATGTTGCCATGGTTTAATTGCACATAACATGTAAACATTCACAGTGCAGGGAGGAAAAAGTATGTGAGGCCCTAGCTTAATGACTTCTCCCAGAGCTAATTGGAGCCAGGAGTGAGCCAACCTTGACTCCAATCAGTGTGATGATATTGGATGTGTTGCTGACAGCTGTCCTGCCCTTAAAAAACACACACCTGTTTTGGGTTTACTGGTTTCCATAAGCACTGTCTGATGTGAACCATGCCTTGCAGAAAAGAGCTCTCAGAAGACCTACGATCAAGAATTGTTGACTTGCATGAAGCTGGAAAGGGTTACAAAAGTATCTCCAAAAGCCTTGATGTTCATGTGTCCACGGTAAGACAGACTGTCTACAAATGGAGAAAGTTTAGCACTGTTGCTACTCTCCCTAGGCGCGGTCGTCCTGTAAAAATGACTGCAAGAGCACAGCGCAGAATGCTGCATGAGGTAAAGAAGAATCCCAGAGTGTCAGCTAAAGACCTACAGAAATCTCTGGCACATGCTAACATTTTTGTTGACACATCTACAATAAGGAAAACATTAAACAGGAATGGAGTACATGGGAGGACACCACGGAGGAAGCCATTGCTGTCAAAAAAGAATATTGCAGCACGTTTGAAGTTTGCAAAAGAGCACCTGGATGTTCCACAGCACTACTGGCAAAATACAGTGTGGACAGATGAAACCAAGATTGAGTTGTTTGGGAAGAACACACAACACTATGTGTGGAGAAAAAAAGGCACAGCACACCAACATCAAAACCTCATCCCCACTGTAAAACATGGCGGAGGGAGCATCATGGTTTGGGGCTACTTTGCTGCCTCAGGGCCTGGACGGATTGTTGTCATTGATGGGAAAATGAATTCCAGAGTTTATCAAGACATTTTGCAGGAAAACGTACGACCATCTGTCCGCCAACTGAAGCTCTGCAGAGGATGGGTGATGCAACAGGACAATGACTCAAAGCATACAAGTAATTCAACAAAACAATGGCTGCAACAGCACAGAATACGCCTTCTGGAGTGGCCCAGTCAGAGTCCTGACCTCAACCCGATTGAAATGCTGTGGCATGGCCTTAAGAGAGCGATTCACACCAGACATCCCAAGAATATTTCTAGACTGAAACAGTTTTGTGATCGTTGAGATCGTTGTGCAGGTCTGATCTGCAACTACAGGAAATGGTTGGTTGAGGTTATTGCTGCCAAAGGAGGGTCAACCGGGTATTAAGTCCAAAGGTTCACATACTTTTTCCTCCCTGCACTGTGAATGTTTACATGTTATGTGCAATTAAACCATGGCAACATCTAATGTTTGTGTAGTATTATGTTCAGCAGACTGTGTTCTTCTATTGTTGTGACTTAGATGACGTTCAGAGCACATTTTATTCCCAATTCATGCAAAACTCCACGTAATCCCAAGGGGTTCACATACTTTTTCTTGCAACTGTAAGTCTTGTCTTCCCCCCAGCCCGGACACCACCCCCCATTGACTTCTCCGTCATATCCAACAACGCTACCATCAAACCCGCCCTGCAGGCCAGAGTACTTGGCGTTATTCTGGACTCCAACCTATCCTTTCAGCCCCAAGTCCAATCTTTAACAAACTCGTGCAGACTCCACCTCCGCAACATCGCCAAAATACGCACGTTCCTAACCCCAGAAACCACTAAACAGCTCATCCACTCCCTTATCATATCACGACTTGACTACTGCAACTCCCTCCTCACTGGCCTGCCTCGCCGCTGGTTGTCCCCGCTTCAGTCTATCCTGAATACGGCTGCCAGACTCATTCACCTTTCCAGCCGCTCTGTCTCCGCCACCCCCCTCTGCCAATTCCTCCACTGGCTTCCGATTGCGCAACGGATCAAATTCAAAATCCTAACGCTGACGTACAAAGCTGTCCACCACACTGCCCCAAACTACATCACTGACCTAATATCCAAGTACCGCCCAGCACGCACACTCCGCTCCTTACAAGACCTCCTTCTCTCTAGTTCCCTGGTCTCCTCCTCCCATGCCCGCCTCCAGGACTTCTCCAGGGTGTCACCCATCCTCTGGAACTCCATACCCCAACCCATCAGATTATCACCTACCCTCCTCTCCTTTAGGCGCACCCTGAAAACCCATCTCTTCAGGGAAGCCTACCCCACCCCCTGCTAACTTGCCGACCTCCTCCACTCTTCCTACCATTCCATCCCCCACAGCTATCTCCTCCTGTGCCACCATCCCCTCCCTCCTAGATTGTAAGCTCGAAAGAGCAGGGCCCTCGATCCCCTCATGTTTTGCATTGTATTGGTATTGTTCTGTCACATGTTCTGTCCCCCTTTGCAATGTACAGTGCTGAGCGAACTATTGGCGCTTTATAAATACTGTATAATAATAATAATAAGTACCGCATATTCCTCAGTAAAAAAAAATATAGGAAACTCTGCATTTTTGGTCAGTAGTTTACACCGCCTGTGCGCAAGTATGCATACGCATATGGGCATAAATATTATTGAACTTTACCTAATAATATATTGTGCGCACAAATGTGAAAAACAAGCGCCTCAAATTACGTTAAAAAAAGTAGATGCTCAAACATCATTAAGCAAGAGTCCTAAAGCTTCTGTCATGAAAAAGAGAGGAAGGCGCCTCTTAGTGCAGTATAGACAATTTACTAATGAACAATAGATGAATTGCACTTACAAGATAAATAGTTAAAAAGACTCATCGTGTGGTGTGCTAAGATCCAGGTGAAACATCCAGCCGTCCAGCAGCAGCTCATCTTAACACACTACATGATGAGTCTTGCAAAACACATGAAAGCCCATTTGGAGTTTGCAGAAAAGCACTTGAAGGACCCTCAGACTGTAAGGAACAAGATTCTATATGATGAAACCAAGATTGAACTGTTTGACCTCAATTCTAAACATTATATCTAGAGGAAACCAGGCACCGCTCATCACCTGCCCAACAGTGAAGCATGGTGGTGGAAGCATCATGCTAGGAGGGGTGCTTTCAGCAGCAGGGACTGGGAGACTGGTCAGAGTTGAGGGAAAACTTAATGGAGCAAACCTGTATGGAGGTCAAGTGCAGGTTGGTCATCAGCTCTAAGGAAAGGGATTCGTCCCCGAAACGCGTCAGCCATTTGACCGCACTGACAGTGAGAACACCTTGCCTGCCGTTGTGGCCATTGTCATTTTTCTATGCTTTTTAGATACATGCTTCGTCTGTGAGTATGTTTTTATTATTCTTTCACTCCTACAATAAACCTTGGATAATGCACTAGGTGTGTGCGCCACCTGTTTTCTCTCTATCCAGTGGCTGATTTCCCCATCTGAGGAGGGCTGCACCCCTGAACCATTTCCTTTGGTTGTCGCTGTCCTGGTACCCTTGGCTTCCCTTTTGGCTGTGCATATCCTGAGGCGCTGGAGAGAACATACGATATCCGGTTCAGTCATTTTGGTAGCTTAATTATCAATGTGGAATGTATGTTCTTAAAGAACATAATTGTTATCAAACTGTTATGGGTAAAGTGCCGCTTTAACTAAAAAGAATGCTACCTGTAAGATAATGACATCTTGAATTTAATTGGAGTCAATTATCCCAGTCAATGAATGACATGTTCAAATCAAATCAGGTGAGAATTTAACCCACCGTATCATCTAAAACATCAGAATATCACATGGTTACACCAAAAGAAATGCTATTAAAAATCATAAACATAGAATTATAGCACTATTGCTACTCTACCTAGGAATACGTCCTGTTTCCAGCTGCCAACACTAAGCCACTTCCTCTTAATTAGCAGCAGTGTTGTCTCCATGCTGTATGTGCCCCTTCAGTTGGCTGCCTATCAGGTCTATCAGATAGGGAACCCAACAGCCAACTGAAGGAACGCATACAGCATTCTGACAATGCTGCTGCTAATTGTGAGGCTGTAGCTTAGCATTGTCAAAATGCAACAGGAAGTGCAGTTACTAGAATTACTAGAATGATCTCCAGATGAGAAGCTTTACTACAGATTCACTTTTATCGTCCAGTCATATGCAAGTGAAAATACTGTTTTTCCCTATTTTCCTTGTATGATATTGAGTATTCTTTGCAAAGTGGAATTTCATCACAATCACTAAGCCTTGGCGAAATGTTTCCCCTGCAAGGCATTCATCGTATGCATCGTATACTGGAACATTATGTGAAACGTTCCTTAAAACGAAGCCATGCTGCAACACATTGTCACCACTGACAGTGCTTCCATCTTCACTTGGTCCTTCTTCCGGGATTGCGGGCTCCAGCAGCTTGAATGACTGAGCCACGATGATGTCACTTTTTACTGAAGTAACAGAGCTCCTTCAGAGTGCATGCAATGGTGCTCTACACAGGTAAATATCTCCTAGGGCACGTTTAGGAGATATTTACAGTACCTAAAGGTAAGCTTTATTATAGGCTTACCTGCAGGTACAAAGTAAAAGGTTTACTACCACTTTAAGCCATTGTTTATTGACCTCAATATAGTTGGTTAATATACTGCTATCTTGTGGTCATTTTGGTTATTGCATCATCTTTTTACGTGGTCCCTCCCATATTATGATGTATTTCCTCCTTCTCCTCACTTGTCTTTATGGGATAAAAATGGTTGCTTGTCTCATAGCCACATGTTATTCTGCTCACATGGGGGAACACATTACCATGTTTTAACCTGCAATTACCTGCTTTTCAATCATCTGCCACATCCTGTTGTAAACCTGCTGCATTCAATAAAGATCTTCGTGGATGAGAACAGGTGTTTGGTGAGTTCAGCTACAGTATCTGATAAAGACTGTCTGCGGTGATTGTATCTGCTTATACAGACCAGGCATAGAGGTCTTAGCAAGGGATAAGTCACTATTACAACAGTTGGAGTCAGAATAATGTCAGAAATGTCCACTATTCAATAGTTGGACGCGCTTGGTGTGAATTACACCCTCCATAACTCCTGTTCATCAATTTATTGAGTTATGGATCTAGGCTGGATTTTAGCCCTTGGCCAATCAACCCAGGGGAGTGTTCCCTTGCCAGTTCAAAGAACAGTTCTGTGTTCCAAAGTGATTAGGGTAAATGGGCCATGAATGGTTCTGATGGCTGGGTTGAGGATAGGATTTTTGACACCAGCGTGTCAATCTGATTGCAACAAGACAAATCAGTGCTTGGCTGTCACAATCAGGCACCATATAACTATTTTGGGGATTTCTCCTGGTTTCTATATACACTACATAAGCCAGTTTACATGCACACGAACCCCAAAATGTCAGCGTTCAGAAGGAATTATTTTCATCTCTCTGCAACTAATATTTTATTTTTTATGAGAGCTAAAATAGATCCCTCTGATCTTTAACAAAAAACAATGGTTGGCAGACATTTGGGAGTCTCTAACATGAACAGGCATCGTCCCCTGCTTGTTCCGTAGATGAATTGGCTAGATTTCCCACTTGATTCTTCGGGGAGGTGACAACTCTATATCTGCCAAGATGGGGGAATCACTTCTGGTCTAGAGGCTTGTTCTGTGCTTTTCAAATTCTAATGGAGGAACATATTGGCAAAAGTATTGGGACACCCCTCCAAATCATTGGACGTTTGGTGTTCCAATCACCTCCATGGCCACAGGTGTATAAAATCAAGCACCTAGGCATGCAGACTGCTTCTACAAACATTTGAGAAAGAATGGGTTACTCTCAGGAGCTCAGTGAATTCAAGCGTGGTACCATGATAGGTTGCCACCTGTGCAATAAGTTCATCCGTGAAACTAAATATTCCACGCTCAACTGTTAGTGGTATTATAACAAAGTGTAAGCAACTGGGAACAACATCAACTCAGTCATGAAGTGGTAGGCCATGTAAAATGACAGAGCAGGGTCAGTGCATGCTGAAGCACACAGTGCGCAGAAGTCGTCAATTGTCTGCAGAGTCAATAGCTAAAGACCTCCAAACTTTGTGTGGCCTTCAAATTAGCACAACAGTGCGTAGAGAGCTTCATAGAGTGGGTTTCCATGGCTGAGCAGGTGCATCCAAGCCTTACATCACCAAGTGCAAAGCAAAGCGTCAGATGCAGTGGTGTAAACCAGGGGCGGACTGACAACTCATGGGGCCCCTGGGCAATAGGGGATCATGGGGCCCCTGTGTCCTTGCCCAAACTCAAAAAAAGCCTATGAAAAAGGTACCAGGGGCATCTCATGGGGCCCCCTACTGACCCCGGGCCCTCGGGCAGTGCCCGAGTTTCCAAATGCTCAATCCGCCCCTGGTGTAAACCACACCACCACTGGACTCTAGAGCAGTGGAGACGTGTTGTCTGGAGTGATGAATCACGCTTCTCTATCTGGCAATCAGATGGACATGTCTGTGTTTAGCAGTTGCCGGGAGAACTGTACTTGCCTGACTGCATTGTGCCAAATGAAAGTTTTGGTGGAGGGGGGATTATAGTGTGGGGTTGTTTTTCAAGGGTTGGGCTTGGTCCCTTCGTTTCAGTAAAGGGAACTCTTAAGGCGTCAGCATACGAAGACATTTTGGACAATTTCATGCTCACACCTTTGTGGGAACAGTTTGGGGATGGCCCTTTCCTGTTCCAACATCATTGCGCACTAATGCACATAGCAAGGGCCATAAAGACATGGATGAGCAAGTTTGGGGGAGAGGAACGAGACTGCCCTGCACAGAGTCCTGACCTCAAACCAATAGAATACCTTTGGGATGAATTGTGGAGTGGAGACTGCGAGCCAGGCCTTCTCCTCTGACATCAGTGCCTGACCTCACAAATGCACTTCTGGAAGAATGGTCAAACATTCCCATAGACATACTCCTAAACCTTGTGGACAGCCTTCCCAGAAGAGTTGAAGATGTTATAGTTGCGAAGGGTGGGCCAACTCAATATTGAACCCTACGGACTAAGACTGGGATGCTATTAAAGTTCATGTGCGTGTAAAGGCAGGCATCCAAATTCTTTTGGCAATATAGTGTATATCTATGAATAATGACTGATTATACTGTATCTTACATACAACAGAATTAAACTATATCTATAACCATGATTGTTTTACATTTGTGTTACATCTCAGCTATTGGTAAGATTATCCCACTTTTACATTCATGTTCTCTTCTAACATTTCTCCCCCCCCCCCCCCCCCAGCACCTCCCCATTCTATTTCAAGAGCAAAGAGAGCACATCTAATCAGCCATACTGGCTACAAATAAAAACATATAGGGGTAGATTTACTAAAACTGGTGCATGCAGAATCTGGTACAGATGTACACGGTTGCCAATCAGCTTTTAACTTCAGCTTGTTCAATCAAGCATTGGCAATAAAATCTGGAAGCTGACTGGTTTCTATGCAGGGTCTCTGATGACCACCCTCTAACAAACACATGTATGCTTTTTTATCTTACAACTGCAAATGTATTTTTCCTATCATATTCAAAATGAAATTGTTACTTTTTTAAATTGATAGCTCATTACTGAACATTTGGTGCACTGTGTACTAGTAAAAATGCAGCAGGTTAATTTTTTTTTCCTTGTTAGTGCATCACATAAAGCACATTAACCACACCACAATAAATGTGATCGGTGTGAATGGGTCCTCAGCTCTGCAATGTTCTCTTAATGTGTGGCCCTCTGTGTGTATAACTGTAGAGACAAATGTGGGCATAACATAAAGTAAAGAATATTCAGCATTAGAAACTCTTCCATGTGTGTCATATGTCTGGTACCCCACTGCATGCTTTAGTTTAATCTTTTTTACTACTATTTCAGTAAACAGTTGCTTTAAATGCTGCCATGCTGCTGAAAATAAAACAGAAACACTTGCCACCTTCTCAGTGTTTAAAGCAGAATACAATCAGACATTTGTTCAGTGAAATTTAGCTAGGGTCCCAGATTCAAATCCTGTGAGGTGCACCGTTTATAATTGTATTGCCTCTGGGAACTCCATTTTCCTTCTATAATTCAAACATATTCTGTTAGGTTAGATGGCTTCTGATGAGCCTGGTCCTTAGTATTATTGTATCTACCTGGTCTTTCTTTATGTGAAGCAAATACATAATGGGGAATGTTCAGTGTCAAAATGGCTGGATAATATGACATTGCCTTTTGATTTTATTTCACTGTTAAAAAGTTGAATCTACACAAATACACATTCTCTTACCATTAGGTTTCCTGACAGATCTTGGGAACCTCTGTCCATTATTTAGAAAAAATGAGGGTATTTCCTGCAACAGAAACAAAAAAACTTACTTGTAAGAAAATAGGCAAGCATATTAGCTTTTAATCTCTGCAAATGTTATTAAAGTGTGTTCCATAATAACTGGTATCAGGGGCTTCATCAACAAAAGCACATTCATAATGTTACTTGGCATGAATCATTGTGTGGTAGAACAATACGCGTTTCCTGTTTCACAAACCTCAATATGCCATAAGCAGGTCTGTGAAAGACCATGAATGCAGCTAATTGCAGCCCATTTATGAAAACTAAAGCAAATGAAAATAGAGCAGTAACTAATCAAGACAATGCTTTTTTTTTTCTTTTTTTTAGAAACAAAATATATAAAACCTGTTTTGTTCTCATAGGCACTGTGCCTCCTTGTTGTGCTCAGAATAATAAATAATATCTAGAGTACAGATGAGTGTATTGATTTGCCAGGTTTGAGATTCAACTCGGATAATCATGATAAACTGAGTAGGGCACAAACCAGTCTTTTTGTGTCATTTGTACATCATTATAATATTTCTTAGGTTCCCCGTGCTGTTCTGCATGTCCTCTCACCCCCATTTATGCCCTTCTGTCATTTCCACTGTCAGTCAGGCTCTGTGTCATTGACTGTAGCTCTTTTTTCTATCACTCATCATCATTCTACAATATTAGTAACAGACAATTGTACTCCTTTTTTCCACTTTAAATTGAACCCGTGTTTTGCCAATGAAAGACATCAGGTTCACTTAGCTACCTCCCTCCTCTGTAATACATACTTTGTTTGCCCACTGCTCCATTTTGGTGACGTGAGTGAAGAGAAACACAACTTCTGGGTATACAGAGCACTTGCCCTACGCTTCCTCCTCCCACAGTTGTTCATGCACAGTTGTTCATAGACGTAAAAAGAAGAATTGCAACTTGAAACCTGCACAGAGCTAAATGTCTTTGGATTTTCCCCATATAGTGCTCCAGCCCACCCTATTCTCTTTTGCATGTAATCTCTTGGAACAAACCTGCTGGTGATGCTAGAACACCTTCCTGGCTGCCTACCACACTCATAAAGACATAAGAAAAATACAGAACTAATGCTTTGTCACAGGCACCAATCAGATTAAGACCTACCTTGGAAGTTTAAATGCGACTGGTGATTCAGATAGTAAAGACAGAGAAAGTTACACATTGCAGGCTTCAGGAAATGTTCCTTTTACCCTACATTTGACCCTTTATGGATTACAAAGAACTCAAATTAAAGAGGAGCGTCAACTTCCCCCCAAAAATTAAAAGTCAACAGCAACAAATACAGTAGCTGATGACTTTTAATAAAAGAACCTACCTGTCCAGGGATCGAGCACTGTCCTCACTCAGGCCAGTTCTTCACCAATCTTCAGCTCCCCGGGCACATGTTTACTAAGCTGGCTTGTATGTGAAAGCCACACTGTGCATTGTGAATGGTCCCACAGTCTTCTGGGTCATGTGACATATCCCAGAAGGCTGTGGGCAAACGGGGGTTGGGGAGAGGGGTTGTGGGTGCTGATAGCATTAGTAGCTCAATAAATGCCTCTACTTGTCTAAAACTGATCTTAAAAAATAGACAACACTCAGAAACATAACATAAAGATGTGTGTACCTTTACAAACAATTGGGGGAAAAGTCCTCTTCTTCCATTGTTCTCTCCTTCTAGCCATCCCTCTTCTGCTGTTTTCTTCACATTTTTTATTACGTCTCCAGCTTTGAGGTTTAGTTCATCTTCAAGCTGCCCTTGAAAGTCTACAAGGGCCAGCATGTCTCCTATAAAGATAAAGAATTTGTTTATTCTCGTTTTTAATCTTAAATCCCAAGTGTTATAAAACAAAAGTGAGGACAACACCTTTGAAAAATATGAATCAATAGTAAGAGAAGTACCAGAACAAATTCATAACTTGTGTCAGTCAATGAAAAAAGTGAATATTTATTGTGGCTATAGGGTGAAATGAGGGAAGCTAGGACAGTCTAAAGGAATCGTATCAGTTTAACAGGTAATAATGGAGCCATAACATCCACTAAGCCACCTAGACAAGAGCCTAGGGCCAGGTGAATGTCTGAGAAGCCTAGGTATAATATTATTGCTTTTACAGTAAACCAAGGGGAATAGAGCAATTGGTCAAAGCCGTGCACCTTTCTGTCACTTCACAAGGTATGATCCACTTGTAGGCAGACGATGTCTGAGAAGTCTTTGCAAATACAGCAGCTTTTCTGTACCTACTGTATTCCCAATCAATGTGAGCTGAAGGAATTGGAGTTGAACAAAGCTGCTACTTTGTCAAGAACCTAATTCTTCCTTTATCTGTGTGTGGGTAATACATTATAGGGGGAAGCATACATCACCATGTAGATGGCCAGCAATGGGTGAACTGCATTAAACAAACCACTTCACTTTGCTGAGCTTCATAGATGTGGGCATTTCCTAGTGCATTACTACATATTAACAGCAGTGCCATGACATTTAGCTGGAATCCCCAGGTCTATATAGTGGACAGTTGAAGATTTCCCTAGGCATATAGGGCTCCATTCATAAAGCTGTATCTACTGCTTTAAAGAATGAGGTTCAATTCCATTTAGCGTTTTTCACAAAATGTTTTTTGAAGAAAAAAAAAACACTTCTAAAATACCGCATGCAAACCATGCAATATTTTATCTCATGCGATATCCAGTGGGATGGCTACAGTGGAAAAGGATTAGAACCCTTGTCAGTTTTCATTGCTAATAAAGAGGTAAAATGGTTTAGGCTGTAGAAATATGCCAACTCATGAAGTCAGTGCAGTCCCTGCAGCATATTTATTAATACATAAGAAAAAAAAGGTGACTAGAATACCAGTCAAAGGGGAGCTGCTTTTACGGGAAACAAGTGGTGTATCAAAAACATCTAAATTAAATTAAGTAATTGTAAAATATCTTTCTAAATGTCAAATATTGAATGAAAATAGTATAAAAAGAATCAAATACATATATAATTACCCTTCTTCTAAAACTTTGTCATTTTTATTGGTGGACGAAGGGTATTCATATATGTGTGTGATTTTTTTATACTATTTTCATTCAATATTTGACATTTAGAAATATACTTTGTATTTACCTAAAGTATAACTAAAGAAAAAACTTTTTTTTTTAGGTTTAGATAGAGTGGAGAGTTATTAGAACATCTGTTAGGTTTTTATTGCTGTCTATGCCCCTGTTTGGGAGATTTGCCCTCTCTATTTGTCCTGTTTACCATTATCATTGAAAATAAAATAAAATAAAATCCCACATTCTGGGTTGTACCCAGAACAGTAATAGAGGGGACATGGGGACACTAGTTCTGGTGATACGGGGGTCCCCAAGGAATCCCCTTATTTTGTAGGGATTTACTCTCATTTCCTGTTTTGGCAATAGGACAGGAAGTGAAGGTAAATCTCCCCAATAGGACACAAATGGCAGGGGTTATAACCTCCCTTATTCTACACAAAAATAAAAAGAACGTTTTGCCTTTAGTTACAATTTTAAGCCGCCTTTCTCAACCTTTTCAACACATAGGAACCCTTGAAATAACTTTCCAGTCTCAGGAAACCTCTGCCAAAAATTACTATATGTACAACTCATGATACATTATTGTGATGGTTAGTGGGATGAATGCTCCTTACACTTGTTGTCATTGGAAAGAATTACTCCCTTATACATAGCTAAAAAGATCAGTGATGTCAGTGGGAACTTGTCAGTGGGAAGATATCTCTAAATATAATTGTGAAAAAGTAAAGTATCCCCATTACATATGACATACTGTATGTTCTAACAAGGAATTAGACCATTGTGATATGTAAGCACACTGTATTTTGTTTGGAGTGATAGGGAGGTTTTTTACAGCAAATTATGTATATGCTTGTATATACACAAAAAAGTCTCCAAAATCTGGTGAAATGACAAGAGAAAATAGATAGATTTTAATACATGTAATGGGCTGGATTTACTAAAAGTAATGGGGTGAATTTACTAAAGGCACATAGACTGAGCACTTTGCAAGTGACGTTGCTCCAGAGCTTAGTAAATGAAGGGGAGCTGTACTGACTTCCATCATCCAATCATGTGTAAGCAAAAATGCTGCTTTTATCCTTGCATGTGATTGGATTTTCTTTGTAAAGTGAAGCATTACCTCATTTAGAAAGCTCTGCAGCTACTTGCAAAGCGGACAGTCTATTTTATCTAAAGTAGGACTAGAGGCAAAACCTTTATCTTTCATTTTATATATAGTAAGGATTTTTTTTTTTTGCCATCTGTGTCCTATTGGGAAGATTTGTCTTCACTTCCTGTCCCATGGCCATAACATGAAGTGAGATGAAATCCCTACAAATTAAAGGAACCCCTTGGGGTCCCGCAGGTCACCAGAACCTGTTCTAATCCACTTCCACTCTATCCAAACCTAGAAAAAAAAGGTTTGTCCTTTAGTTATACATTAAGTAAATCAATCCCAATGATTTTCATATTTCCACATTTAGGTTCCTTTGCATCACCCTTGGGAAAACTGATCCGAATGGACTTTAACCTAATGTTATGCGGTATGTACCAAGCGTTTTGTAGTAAATACCACAAAATGGAATAGTGAATTTCAGGATCACATGCGACATTTATGGAAATTATGTCTGGACACCTAAATACTGCATACGATCTACTTTAATGAATGGAGCCCATTGCCCCTAAAATAAGTAACCATTCTTGGGTGGCTGTACATTTACTTTTTTAAGAAAATTTCATTCCACTTGCTAATGAAGGTAAAGGCAAAGGAATATTGGTATTGGTTGTGCTGCAAAGCTTATCCCTATATATACAGTGAGGAACAGAAGTATTTGAACACCCTGCGATTTTGCAAGTTCTCCCACTTAGAAATTATGGAGGGGTCTGAAATTCACATTGTAGGTGCATTCCCACTCTGAGAGACAGAATTAAAAAAAAAATTCAGGAAATCACATTGTATGATTTTTAAAGAATTTATTTGTCTTGCACTGCTGAACATAGGTATTTGAACACCTAAGAAACAGCAAGAATTCTGGCTCTCAAAGACCTGGTACTGTGCCTTTAAAAAGTCCACCTCTACTCCACTCATTAATCTAACTTAGTAGCACCTGTCTGAGCTCTTTAAAGACACCTGTCCACCCCACAGTCAGTCAGACGCCAACTACTACCATGGGCAAGACCAAAGAGCTGTCAAAAGACACCAGAGACAAAATTGTGGACCTCCACAAGGCTGGAAAGGGCCACGGGGCAATTGCCAAGCAGCTTGGTGAAAATAGATCAACTGTTGGAGCAATTGTTAAGAAATGGAAGAGGCTAAAGACGACTGTCAATCTCCCTCAGACTGGGGCTCCATGCAAGATCTCACCTCGTGCGTTATCACTGATGATAAGAAAGGTGAGGAATCAGCCCAGAACTACAAGGGAGGAGCTGGTCAATAACATGAAGAGAGCTGGGACCACAGTTTCAAAGGTCACTGTCGGTAGAACACTACACCGTCATGGTTTCAAATCATGCATTGCACGGAAGGTTCCCCTGCTCAAGTCATCACATGTCCAGGCCCATCTGAAGAATGACCATCTGGATGATCCAGAGGAGGCATGAGAGAAAGTCATGTGGTCAGATGAGACCAAAGTAGAACTTTTTGGTCTAAACTTCACTCGTCGTGTTTGGAGGAAAAATAAGGATGAGTTGCATCCCAAGAACACCATCCCTACTGTGAAGCATGGGGGTGGTAACATCATGCTTTGGGGTGCTTTTCTGCGAAGGGGACAGGACGACTGCACTGTATTAAGGAGAGGATGAATGGGGCCATTTATTGTGAGATTTTGAGCAACAACCTCCTTCCCTCAGTCAGAGCATTGAAGATGGGTCATAGTTGGGTCTTCCAACATGACAACGACCCGAAGCACACAGCCAGGATAACCAAAGAGTGGCTCCGTAAGAAGCATATCACGGTTCTGGAGTGGCCTAGCCAGTCTCCAGACCTAAATCCAATAGAACATCTTTGGAGGGAGCTGAAACTCCGTGTTGCTCAGCGACAGCCCCGAAACCTTACAGATCTAGAGGAGATCTGTGTAGAGGAGCGGGCCAAAATCCCTATTGCAGTGTGTGCAAACCTGGTCAAGAACTACAGGAAACGTTTGACCTCTGTAATTGCAAACAAAGGCTTCTGTACCAAATATTAACACTGATTTTCTCAGGTGTTCAAATACTTATGTTCAGCAGTGCAAGACAAATAAATTCTTTAAAAATCGTACAATGTGATTTCTTGAATTTTTTTTGTAAATTCTGTCTCTCAGAGTGGGAATACACCTACAATGTGAATTTTAGACCCCTCCATGATTTCTAAGTGGGAGAACTTGCAAAATCGCAGGGTGTTCAAATACTTCTGTTCCTCACTGTATATGTATAATAGCACACATTGCAGAGCTCAAATATTGCTTAATCAATACAAATATTTGCTGTAACAAAGTCATTTTTAATGCTGCACCTCAAGCTCAGGCACCTGTTGGTGCAAGGCTCCATGCCAACAAAAATATGAGCTTGATTTGGACTGCAGGAAAATGAAATGGTGTCAGGGCTAAACACCAGGATACTGATTATCTTTTCATTTTGGAAGTTGGGGATTATAATTTCTGTTTTTATTCCCCATCAATATTTGTCCCTGTTACACCAATACAAGAAACAGAGGACAGATAAGCACAAACAGCAATAAAAAGCATTACTATATGTTCTAATCTACCCTTACTATACAAAGATTGTATTTTTGTTTCTGCCCATTTGCCCATTGAAATGATTTCCCCCACTTCCTGTCCTGACAGGAAATATAGGAATATCTCCCCAAAAGTGACACAGATGGCAATAAAAAAACTGACAGAGGCACTAACCTTTCTTCACACTTTCCAAAATGAAAAATGGCTCTTTCACACCTGCTGTGAGTGCCCTCTGAAGAGCTTGAACAGGTGGGGAGGAGGCATTAGAAGTCCTCCTTACTGCCAGATTTAACACTCCACAATAATGTGCATTGCACATGGTTGTGTTGCAGCTCCATTAAACTCAATGGAGTTTGACAGGTGGCCCCCCCATGTTAAAAATGTCACAGCCGTGAAGCAAAATGTCATAGCTATTGCATATGTAAATCCTGTCTGGCTGTATATGGACAGTCCAGGTGGGCGTCCTAGGGTGGTGAAACCACAGCTCAGCTGCCTGTTATTACCATCCCCTCACTGCCCATCTGAAAAAACACAAAGGATTTTAGAACTTGGTCTTAAAGCCTGAAAACACAAATTATCATTTATAAAGCCTAATAGGGTCTGTTCACTGAAAACAACACCTAATTGTGCTGTGTCTCTTTCTATCAGGCCATGTATGATCAGTAGCAGAAATATATATAAAATCCTTGTGCTAAGGGCATTCTTCAGATATACACCTTAACCTCCTCTAAATAACCAATGGTGGTGTAAATGTGTTTCTGTAATTCATATATCCAGTTAACACATGTTTAAGGGAAATGTAAATGGAGTTCAGTTTTATAGTCAGCATTTTATTATTAGTTTTAAGCTCTATGAAGTATCCAGGTAACAAAAAACTTTTATATTTCAAACTATGCAGTGAAATCCAAGCCAGAAAAAAAGATACAGGTAACCCAAAATATTTAAAAATACTAAAATATCTGCAGTAAAAAACATGAAACATTTTGTGCACCCTCTAGTTATGAAAACCCACTGCCAGCAGGAAGACCAATATACTGTATACAGTAAATACTAATTCAATAATATGGAAGACTGCATCGCTAGTATATAATTTTCAAACGTAAACAATAGTAGTGAGAATCAACACAAGTCCTCATAAATGTGTATATATAACAATAGTATTAAGGCCATTTCCCTGGTAACTAATACAAAGAACTTATAAACAACAGATATAAAAGAGTGCAACAATAGTAAAAAGACTCTTCAATTAAAAAGTCAACATAAACAATCATAGTACTGAAACTCCTCTGTATCATAAAATACTCCATCATGATGTTCAAAGGAAATCTCAAGGTCCAACTATATTACTTTGTTTCTGTGTAATATCCACAGCATGACTGAGCCTTCCGTGACCAACAACATTGACCATTGCCACTACAATTGAATCGAAGGCTTTCCAGAAGGTTGGACCTCAAAGCCTAAAGGTTATTCTAAACATGAGTATGGTACAATTCACATACAGGATTAATGAATGTATCACACCACCTCATACCTTCTGATGTTACATTTGGTAATCAAGGTCCTCAAAAATAGAAAAACTCCAATACTGTAGATTACCCAATGCTTTCTTTGTTATGAAAATCTAATATAAAACTGCTTATACTAAGCCTTCATATATGCAAAAAATGTGCAAATTAGGCTGCTACCTATATGACTGGCAGCATGTATGATAACGTATCTTACCTAACCTATGGGTTTCATCCTAATAGGACATCCTTTCCAGGGATGCCCACTTTCTCCTTTATTTTATCCCTGGAACCTGTCCTGGCGAGGGTAAGGAAGTGTGCAGACATAGCAGGAATAAAGATAGGAGAAGTGGAGCATAAAGTGGCTGCATATGCAGACAATATGTTCTTTTATATAGTAAATCCTAGAATAATGTTGCCTAACTTAATGAGATTATTAAAACAGTATGGTGAGCTATCAAATTTGAAAATAAATTCTGCAAAGTCAGATATTGTAAATATCTATATACCAAAAGTTGAGAGGCTGAGTTTATAAAAAGACTTTCCATTTACATGAAGGGAAAAGATAATAGGCTACTAGGGAATAAAACTAACTTCTTCAAGTTCTTTGTACCAGGGAATAAAACTAACTTCTTCAAGTTCTTTGTACCAGGGAATAAAACTAACTTCTTCAAGTTCTTTGTACCAGGGAATAAAACTAACTTCTTCAAGTTAGTTGTACCAGGCAAATTCCATTCCATTAGTAAATTAAATAAAAGAGGAACTGGGGAGATTGTCCAAAGGTGGCGCTACCTGGATAGGTCGTATAAACCTGGTAAAGATGGTGATAGTACCAAACATCCTGTATAAGTTTCACATGCTCCCAGTACACATGCTAGGATCTTTTATCGGGATAATAAAGAAGATGATACTTAAGTTTATTTGGGCAAATAAGAAACCAAGAATTAGGCACAAGGTATTGTGTAGGGCAAAAGGGAATGGGGCTTTGGGTATGCCAAATGTTAAGAATTATTATCAAGAGGTGATATTATCACGAATAATACATTGGCTATTCAATTCACAAGGGAAAGGTTTGGTGAATATGGAAGAGATTTTGAGTAAGGCACAGTTAGGGAAGATGGTTTGGGTACCACATAAATTCCACACATTAGACGTGAATATTAGTCCACTGACAAAGAAAGTTTTAAGTGTTTGGGATAGAATGTATACTCAAAAGGGATGGAAATATAATTCAGTTATGATTCCCTTGGCGGGAACAGAGTATTTCCCAGGGAAGGATAATATTTCTGGGAAATGGATAAAAGGTCAGAATAAATGTTTGAAAGATATACTGAGTAAGGGGAAATTGCACGCTTTTTTTTATTTAACCTTTCTGGTGGTAATCCCGAGTGTGGCTCAGGGTTAATTTTCAGTACCAAAAACGGTAACCTCGCGCCACACTCAGCATTACACTGTAGTGTAATTTACCTTGTCCCTGAGATCCCCGATGTCCTCCCACTGCCGGCATCCGTCTTCTGGGTTCCCTTCCCTGTGAGTGCCGTTATGCAGGGGGGCGGAACCGGCGGGAGATTCAAAAAAGTAAACAAAACATGCCATACACACAATATGTTGTAATCTGTTAGGATTACATTACTGTATCAAACCATTTCATCTCAGTTTTGTCCCTAGTGCTTTGTCCAGTGCCCTGCCTGCACTTTTATCGTTCTTTTTGCCTGGAAACTTGAGAACATCCATGGCATCCAAAAAGCATCCCTTTAGGTCAAAAGCAGTTTTAGACCAGCTAGAAAACAGCGATAGTGAATTAGAAACACTTTCAGAATTGAGCGATAGTGATTCGTGGGGAAATTCGTCATCAGACACTGAAAGTGACGACAGCGACGATTCTGCGACTTTACTCAATGATGTGAGAACTTGGTGCTCTAATTTCACATTTCAGTGTTTTTGGTTTGATTACATTATTGAATTAAATTTATTATTATTTTTTTTAATAATTATTTATTATATTATAATTTATGATTTCGTGTTTCAACTTTATCATATCTGGGATGTTTACTAGACTCTTGTTTGGACAGATTTAAGTGAGTTATTCCTAATAATTACATACCTACAATATAAAACAACAAATTTCCATGCAAAACAATGTACTGGTTTGACATTCAAAAATATTAGCATAATCAGACCGCCAGGGAGGTTAAAGAAAAAAAAAGATTTATTTTTCACATTAGACAAGTTGCGGTACAGCCAATTAGGTAATTTTGTTTCAACACTCCCACATCCACTGAGGATGTCGGAGGATCAGTATCCATTTGAGAAATTGTTGAACGTAACTATAGCCCCTAAACAGGGCACTTCTAAGATCTATAAGATTCTTATGGACATAGAGGTTCTTCCAGTTCTTGGAAAAATAGGAACAGGAGCTTGGATCAAAATTGAATGAGCAACAAAAGAATAATATATTTAAACTAACACACAAGGTAACAAATAGGAGCATGGCTGAAATGAATTACAAAAGTTTGGCTAGATGATGTAATACACCAAGTAAGGAACATAAACAAGTAGATGTTTCACCTTTATGTTGGAGAGGATGTGGGGAAAAGGATACAATGGCACACATACGATGGGATTGCCCGAAAAAACAGGATTACTGGAAGGGAATATTGCAAAATATTCAGGAAATATGTGGGATTACTGTACAGAGAGACCCGTGGACATGTTTATTTTATAAGTTTGAACCTTTAGTAAAACTACATAAGAACAGGGTACTATATCATCTAATCAGTGCAGCTAAGAGCTTGATTCCCAAATTTTGGCTTGCCCCAGACCCACCAAGCAAAAATGATTGGGTTAATAGAGTGGAAAATATCTACAGGATGGAGGAGTTCTGTCACATTGAGGAGGATAGAATAGAAAAATTTAGGAAAATGTGGAGTAGTTGGTTGGTTTTCAAAACATCTAAAAGATATCTGGAACTGGTTGGAAAATAGGTGGAAGCGTATTAGAGGGAGTTCTAATGGAGCGCCCCACAGAGAGAAGGAGATGGGAGTGAAGGAATACAGATATAGATAGATAATCAGGAGAAAGGATAGAAATTAGGATTGCAGTTTGGACAAGAGAAAATGGAGGGGGGGTGGGAGGGAGGAAGCGGGCGGGTTGGGGGGTAGGAAATAAGAAGTTGCAAATGGAATTTAGGTATTGGTGAAGTTTTTTCTTTGTTTTTATCTATGTTTGTATTTGATGTTCTTTTTGTATCAAAAAAATTAATAAAAGATATAATAATAAAAAAAAATAGGATGACGTTTCCCAGCTGGTTCCATGTTACATTAAGGCTGGATTTACACCTTGACTTGTGTTTTTCTTTTTGCATGTTTCAACATTCAATAATCAACAATCATCAATATATCACACAGATGTGAACTGGCACCATTTAAAACTATGGCTAATCTTTGTACATGCACTGATATGCATTAAAAACGAAAAGCTGTGAATGGGTAAATACACAATTTTCTGATGTGGCAGCAAAAATTATTGGGGTGGGTAATTGCAAGCAAAAATTGCAATCATTAAAGTTGGAATTTATCTACCAAAGCCCCATGTGGAAAGGGCAGCAGGATCTACTCTGTAATTCCCTAAGAGGGTTTTAAAAGATGACCAAGTTGCTGCCTTGTAGATCTCTTCAGGTGTAATTCCCTTACATGCAGCTACCGAAGATGCCATATCTTTTATCAACTATGCCATGATGCCAATAGGAGCTTTCATACCTTTTGTAGAGTATGCTTTCTTTATCATCTTAGAAAATCATGATGCAGTTGTCCTTGAATTCGTTGAACTAACCTTTTCAAAACAGTATCTGAAACTTACGGTCTTGTTTACATAAGTTTGGATAGCAAAGCCCACATCCAACACATGATTTGGATTGGAAAAACTACTTGGGAAGGCTGACAAGACTGTTTCTTGGTTTAGGTCAAACATGACTTTAGGTTGGAAATAAGGTAATGTTTTGAGAGCTACTCTGTTCTGGAGAAAGCATAAGTGTGCCCAAAGCTTGTATCTCCAAAACCCTGCAACCAGACATAAAAGCAGTGAGCAGGAGCTTAAGATATTCCTTACCTTTTAGGAAAAGGTGCCATAACTGAATGCAAGCATTTCTCAACAGGTTTAATGTGATCTGCCTCAATAAAAAAGGCTATGGAGAGGTTGAATCCAGTTCTTTTTACCTTACAATGCAGGAGGAGGTACAGTATGTCCTCCTCTGTAATAACTTAAACAAATTGTTGATGGGTGGCTTTTTCTAATTTTTTTCCACTCTTTAAAAAACAACTTCTTTATTTTTTCCATGAATGGAAAAGAGGATATGTTTTTTTTAATGAAAACATTCAGCCTTTTAGGGTATATAACTTGATCCACTCTTTTCACGCATATCAACCTGTGGAAAAACCCAAGTGAAGCCCTTCTCCACAGACTGTTAAAGGCTATCCTGCATATATCCTGGGCACTGATTGAGTTCTCCTTTATGGCAAAAAGGCAAACAATAGCATGTGCCTGAAAATCTCTGATCCTTCATTTTAAAGAAGGTAGGTCAAGAATCAAGTGTATGTTGATTAATGAAAAGCTAACAGCAGTATTGGAAGACAAACGCAATACGTTTCTGTTGATTTGGTAGCCCTGGCTTGATTACTAACCAGTGTCTAGATTCACTACATGGCTGGCCCATCTCTAAATGGTAATTATAACATCCCCCGCCTGACCTGTTTAGGGATGGGTCCGCATTCTAAATCCCCCCATGGTGAGAACGCCCTATTTCTTTTCCACTTTCCCACTTTTAGTACTTTTTTTTTTTTTCCTTGGCTTCCTTTTTCACAGTTCTCAAGAGGACCTCTTTCATGGTTTTAAATTGACTCGATATCACTTAATGTTGTGGTGTCAACGCCTTCTTTTAGTAGGCACAGACTGGTCTGCTTCTATGATCAAACATTCTGTCGGCTTTCAGTGCGATTCCCCCCACCCTTTTTTTTTCTTTTTGTACATTGTGTAACTGGCTCAATGACCATTTTTTTAGGACTAGGTTGTACGATTGTCAGGGCACTGTACACAACAGAGCTTAAGATTCATAGCAGTATGAGCGACCTTATCATTTTTGTAATAGATCATATTCACAACCTTATACACTACTACTGCTTTGCAGACCCCAGCGTGGGTGCATGACTTTTCTTCACTTTATAGATGTTATATTCATTAATGCTTATGCAGATTATAGTTTTGTATTTTATTATTATATAGGATCTGTAGAGTGCCAATAGTTTGTGCAACGCTTTAAAGCATATTCAATGTTTCAATAAAGCTCTTTTGGTGCCAGAAACTGTTCAGCCTTTGCAGGAGCAGAGTCTGGATTAGGCCATTCAATAACTTGTTTGACAGCTGTAACAAAAGACTGTACTAGAGGAAAATCAAAACCTAACCTAATAGGCTCCTGTAAGTCATCCCTGAGTATCATAGAGGCTGTTGCCTTTCTTGCAACCTCCAAGGGATTAGGAGGAAGGAAGGAATCATGCCTGTTGGCTAAGAACCCATATTAGAAAGTGCAGGTACCTAGGATGATAGGGCTAAAATGGATTCTTGAACAGTTTGATTATATATCTGACCTGTATAATATTGACCTGTATGTTATCAGATTCTCTCTGTTCTGGCCTCTGACAGACAAATAACACAAACTAATTTATCTTGCCACAGGCTTGCCACATGCCCCACATTGATTTGCTGATAAATAACCATGTCTTTGAGAATGTGAAAATTGTTTTTGTCTTTGGAGCTGTGGTGAGACTGGGAGCAATGATGCAGAGATCTTGACTGTGACTCTTTTCTAGAGTAAGGAGCACTTCTATCTCCTGAAGTTGGATGATGCAGAGAAAGGTTATGCTAAAGTGAAGTTTTTATTAAAACTTTACCCAAAGTTGGCCTCATTCATACACCAGTTATAGTGATGTTAATATAGCGAGTCTGTGCCACCCAGAGAGAGGCTTGACAGCAAGGATGGGAGAAAAAAGAAATAAAGCAATGGAATGCATTCTGTGCATTCCAAGAACAGTCACAAGCCACTGCCAGATCTTTACGGACCTTAGTAGCCCCCAAAACCACCAGAACAGGGTTCTCCCCAAACAGTAGACATTTAGAAAACCTTGATATGGGGACTTTAGACAGGACATGTAGGACAGCCTGCCTGGGAATGACCATAAGAAATGGTCTGGTTTTTGTCTCAGGCCTGATAGTCAACCCTCAAAAATCTACAGTCCTCAATATTTTCTTACCAGAAGATCAATGTAATCAACTATAAGAGGCCTTACCATCTTCTTGGTGCCCACATCACATGTCCTATCTAGGCATTAATCTCCCTGCAGATCCCTCAAACCTCTTCGCCACTAACTACCCCTCCAGGCTTTCCCACCTTACTGCACTAATGTCCTCCTGTCCTTCATACCTTTGGCCTGACTGGGCCGAATCACAGTCCTCCCCAAAAGTATTATATCTCTTTCATGTCCTCTAAACTTCAGTACCAGCACACTTTCTTAGAATATTAGAATGTCGCATTAACACTTTCATCTGGGGTAAACCTTGACTTCCTACACCTCAAAACTTAAAGGTGGACTGGTCATACCCAACATCTCTAAATATTACCAAGCTGCACAGCTATCCCAACTCCCCAAATACCTTTCTACCAAAGAAGTTCCCCTCTGGATCACACTGGAACCTGTCGATTGTGACCCCCCCATCGGTGGCTAACCTCCGGTGTCCTGCTCCTTCCCACTGCTGCCCTCTTACTCATCCTGTAACGCGCCACAGTCTCATCCTTTGGGACCGACCTAAAACACGATATAACCTACAATTCCCGCACATACCCCTTCTCTCTTTCCTTTGCAACCCATCATTTTACCCTTCCTGGACTTCCCCCTCTTCTTTCTTGGCTTGGTCCTCGGCAGGTTTGATCTGAACACATCAATTCTTCACGTCAACTACATTCCTATGATTCCCATCCCTGTGCAAATCATTTGGTATCTAATCTTCTGAATTCTTCCGCTGCCTTATTTCCACCTTCTACAAATAAATACTAGAACCTTTTAGCTGCAATCCACCTCCATATGGCACTAAATGGGAGAAGGACCTTGGAATCACTCTAGACCCAGAGATCCTCCTGGTGCATGACAATGCCCGGCCTCATATGGCGAGAGTATGCAGGCAGTTCCTGGAGAATAAAGGAATTGATACCATTGAATAGCCCCCACGCTTGCCTGACCTGAATCTAATAGAATGCCTCTAGGATATAATTTTTCAGTCCATTTGACACTGCCAGGTTGCACCTCAGACTGTCCAGGAGCTCAGTGATGCCCTGGTCCAGATCTTGGAGGAAATTCCCCAGGACACCATCTGTGGCCTCATTAGGAGGATGCTCCAATGTTGTCAGGCATGCAGACAAGCAAGTGGGGGCCATACAAACCACTGAGTACCATTTTGAGTTGCTGCAGCGAAATTTCAGCAAAATGAACTGGCCTGCTGCATCATTTTTTCACTTTGATTTTCAGGGTGTCTTTGATTTCAGTCCTCTGTGGGTTGATCAATTTTGTTTCCATCAAACGATAGGGCATCCTTACATTCCTAACACATTACCCAGTCCATATCAGTATAGATATCCAGCATGATATTTTTTCCCCATTGAGATCTGCTGTGTTTTCATAGTGTTCCTTTAATTTTTTTGAGCAGTGTACTTTAGGTTCCAGTGAGACAACTCCTAAGTAGGAACCTCTTGCCTTTAGCGACTCAGGCTACTTTCCTAGTTGAGACTCTTCCTTAACCTATTGTTACACATTAAAACCTCGTATACGTTTTTATACCTCTTTGATGTAACAACACTATTGTGTCTCATACCAGAGCTTCTCAAAGCCTTAAGTTCTACAAGTCTTTTGATGTCAAATCTGCAGCTCTGGAATGTTTTATTGTTAAACAAACAATTTTTATATTGTTATCTTTCTATTGCATGGCAACTATGCCTACAACTTACAGTTGCAAGAAAAAGTATGTGAACCCCTTGGGATTACGTGGAGTTTTGCATGAATTGGGCATAAAATGTGCTCTGAACGTCATCTAAGTCACAACAATAGAAGAACACAGTCTGCTGAACATAATACTACACAAACATTAGATGTTGCCATGGTTTAATTGCACATAACATGTAAACATTCACAGTGCAGGGAGGAAAAATGTGAGGCCCTAGCTTAATGACTTCTCCCAGAGCTAATTGGAGCCAGGAGTGAGCCAACCTTGACTCCAATCAGTGTGATGATATTGGATGTGTTGCTGACAGCTGTCCTGTCCTTAAAAAACACACACCTGTTTTGGGTTTACTGATTTCAAGAAGCACTGTCTGATGTGAACCATGCCTCGCAGAAAAGAGCTCTCAGAAGACCTACGATCAAGAATTGTTGACTTGCATGAAGCTGGAAAGGGTTACAAAAGTATCTCCAAAAGCCTTGATGTTCATGTGTCCACGGTAAGACAGACTGTCTACAAATGGAGAAAGTTTAGCACAGTTGCTACTCTCCCTAGGCGTGATCGTCCTGTAAAAATGACTGCGAGAGCACAGCGCAGAATGCTGCATGAGGTAAAGAAGAATCCCAGAGTGTCAGCTAAAGACCTACAGAAATTTCTGGCACATGCTAACATTTTTGGTGACACATCTACAATAAGGAAAACATTAAACAAGAATGGAGTACATGGGAGGACACCACGGAGGAAGCCATTGCTGTCCAAAAAGAATATTGCAGCACGTTTGAAGTTTGCAAAAGAGCACCTGGATGTTCCACAGCACTACTGGCAAAATATACTGTGGACAGATGAAACCAAGATTGAGTTGTTTGGGAAGAACACACAACACTATGTGTGGAGAAAAAAAGGCACAGCACACCAACATCAAAACCTCATCCCCACTGTAAAACATGGCAGAGGGAGCATCATGGTTTGGGGCTGCTTTCCTGCCTCAGGGCCTGGACGGATTGTTGTCATTGATGGGAAAATGAATTCCAGAGTTTATCAAGACATTTTGCAGGAAAACGTACGACCATCTGTCCGCCAACTGAAGCTCCGGAGAGGATAGGTGATGCAACAGAACAATGACCCAAAGCATACAAGTAATTCAACAAAACAATGCCTGCAACAGCACAGAATACGCCTTCTGGAGTGGTCCAGTCAGAGTCCTGACCTCAACCCGATTGAAATGCTGTGGCATGACCTTAAGAGAGCGATTCACACCAGACATCCCAAGAATATTGCTACACTGAAACAGTTTTGTGAAGAGGAGTGGTCCAAAATTACTACAGATCGTTGTGCAGGTCTGATCTGCAACTACAGGAAACGTTTGGTTGAGGTTATTGCTGCCAAAGGAGGGTCAACCAGTTATTAAGTCCAAAGGTTCACATACTTTTTCCTCCCTGCACTGTGAATGTTTACATGTTATGTGCAATTAAACCATGGCAACATCTAATGTTTGTGTAGTATTATGTTCAGCAGACTGTGTTCTTCTATTGTTGTGACTTAGATGACGTTCAGAGCACATTTTATGCCCAATTCATGCAAAACTCCACGTAATCCCAAGGGGTTCACATACTTTTTCTTGCAACTGTACATGAGACATGTAAAGTATGTCAAATGTTTTCTGGCCATCAATAAAATATTTGAACAAAAGAAGAAATGGTCTGGTAAGCGTCAAAAGTAGAGTTAAAGATATCTTTAATACTGAACTCCAGGGAAAAATATTTTTGGAAAGTCTCCATTGAAAATAAGTTACCTCTAATAAAGGACTGCAGCACTGCTAGTTACTAGTTCTGGCCATAGTACAGAACATGTCATTCACTCCTCCCTTCCTCCCTCCTCATCCCTTCAAAAAAGCCTTGTATTCTTTTCACAGAATGCAAGGCATTCTGTGAATGGACAAGAGGAAATCCAGTTGTTTACCTACCTCTTCTTTCTCCTCCCCTTGTTTAAGATGCTGCCTTGCTTGTGCCAGGAAAGTTACAGGTGCTGACAGGTGCTAAATGCCTCTTTTGATGACAATGCCAGTGCATGAGTGCAAATACACATCACATTGCCTTACAAATGTGTATCAAAGTAAAAGCTGCATAGAGATGAATGCCAAAGCCCAATTCAACGTTTACAGTCATTACTATGAAGCTTGTAGTCACACCTGTGCATCGGGCAGGGGAAAGCTGCACAGTGTAAAGGGGAACTGTGTTGCATCTAATGTCTGATTTTTGGTATTACAGCAAGGGGTGGTAGTAACTTTAAATAAGGGGTAGGGGAACTCATACAGGGTTTTTGGTAAAAGGGTACAACTGTATAGGTATATACTTTATTTGAAACACACTAGCGTATTAGTGGTAGTAGTAAAAATTCTATAACAATACAGTAGACTTAAATGAGCATGTTAGCGCTAAGAAATAATAAATGGAAGTCTATTTAGTACAGCCCTGGCCAGTTAGCACAACCTGCATACCAGCCAATGCAATATCTTAAAAAAGCAGGTGATAACACACTTGATGCATGATACTAATTATACCTCTAACTAAATCATGAGACGATGACTGATCGAACATCCATGTTTTTTCTGGAAGTGAATAATGAATGCTTATTTTTTGTTTCATGTGTAAGCACGTATTTTACTGTGTACGTTATGTCCTGACTCAAGCTGTTATTTATGTAAGCATTACTAATTAAATTCCAGCCACATACTCTTTAAAGGATAAATGCATAGTGTTTGCATGTGTTGAAGATTGTGTAACTGTGATAGGGGATATTACATGATCACAAATTAAAAAAAAAAAAAAAAGAGACTGCAAGGCGGCAGGGGGCAAGGGGGAAAAATCGAAAGAAAGCACTACATAACAATTGATGACACAACTATGCCAGAAACATAAGATAAAAATAGCAATAGCGATACAGGCATTTCTCAAACCCTAAATTATATACAATTTTGCAAAAGTAAGTACATCCCATGGAAATTGTTGACTTTTTTAACCACTTGCCATCTGGAAGTTTTACTCCCCTTCATGACCAGGCCATTTTTTGCTATTCATCACTGCACTACTTCAACTGGTAATTGCGCTGTCATTCAACACTGTACCCAAACAAATGTATGTCCTTTTTTTTGTCACAAACAGACCTTTCTTTTGGTGGTATTTGATCACCGCTGGGTTTTTTCATTTTTTGTGACATAAACAAAAAAAGCTGAACATTTTGAAAAAACAAAATATTTCCTACTTTCGGTTATAAAAATATCCATTGAATTCAAAGTTAGTCATAAATTTAGGCCAAAATGTATTCTGCTACATGTCTTTGGTTAAAAAAAAACCCAAATACGTGTATATTTATTTGTGTGAAAGTTATAGTGTCTACAATATATGGTATATGCATTGAAATTTACACAGTTTTTACTTTCTGACTGCCTATTACATTTCTTGAGGTGCTAAAATGCCAGGGTAATATAAAAACCCACAAAATTACCCCTTTTTGGAAAGTAGACACCCCAAGGAATTTGCTGAGAGGAATGTTGAGTCCATGGAAGATTTTATTTTTTGCCACAACTTTTTGAAAAAATGACAAAAAACATTGTCACTCAAATGATATATTGCTTATGCATGCCATGGATATATTGTGAAATAACACCCCAAAACACATTCTGCTACTTCTCCCAAGCATGGGGATACCACATGTGAGAGACTTTTTGACAGCCTAGCTACATACAGACCCTGAAAATCTAATGATCTCCAGGCTTTCAAAGGGCATATTTCCTCATGTCACTTCCTCAATACCTATCACAGTTCCGGAGGCCCTAAAATGCCAGGACAGTACAAACACCCCTCCCCCCAATATCCCCTTTTTGTAAAGTAGACACCCCAAGAAATTTGATAAGGCATGGTGGGCATTTTTCAGATATATTTTTTGTCACAAAGTTTTAAAAAAGAAAAAAAAAAAGATAAAATACATTTTCATTTTCTTTCTTCATTTTCTAAAAAATTGTGGCAACAAATGAGATCTGCAAAATACCCCTTAGCAAACCTTGGAGTGTCTACTTTCCAAACAGGGGACATTTGGGGGGGGGTTGCTTCTACTATCCTGCCATTTCAGGGACAACATTAGAAGCTTATGCCATCACCCACTCTTCTAACCACTTGAAGACCAAGCCTTTACTAACACTTTTTGTTTACATGAAAAACAGATTTTTTGCTAGAAAATTACTTTGAACCCCCAAACATTATATTTTTTTTTCAGGAGGCGTTTTGGGCGACATCTATCCTGCACTGGTTCATTTTTTCTTTTCTTTACCAATTTTTGTTTTGTTTTATTATTTTTGCCTGAGATATATGAGAAGTCTTTGGCTGTGTTCATATAACAATTTGTTCTTTTAAAAAATGTTTGGTGTTTTTTTTACCTTACATGGAATCATGTAAGTGTAGAATCATATCATAAATTTATCAAATTGTTTATTCTAATTAAATCGTGCAATGTATATTGATACATGTATGTTTGTTATAGGCATCATGCCTTCTTGAGCACTTCCGAGGAAGAGATTTTTGTTGATCTCGAAATGCGTCAAGTGTGAACTGTGATAATTGTGCGCACAGATATGGACAGTGACAGCCATAATTTGGATCATACTCTGTAAATGTCATTCTCACTCCAAATCAGTCCCCCTCCCTTTTTTTTGAATGGCATGTGGTGTGTGTGTATGCTGGGGTCACAAGGTCATCAGGCACAGCTGGATACACTTCATGGTTGTAAACCCAATTAGCTGGTTCCATAATGTCTGTCAGACTCTTGCCCTGGCCTGATCGTAAAGCTATAAACCAGTCAGTCACTGGACATGAAAACATTCCAGGGTGGCAGTAAAACATACATCCCACTTGAAACCACTTTTTCATGCAATTTCATAAGTCCCGGCAGGAACAAGGTACAATAAAACAAAGCATACATTCAGAGAGGTCAGTTTAATACGAGTCACCTGATATCTTACACCCCTAGATAACCTCTACCAGAGAACAGACAGCGATATCTCTTTAACCATCACAGCCAGATATGTCATATTTGATGTCTGGACGTTCAGAATATGGTTCTGCATATTAACCTGCCAGTGGCTAGGCTGCTGCATGCACCTATGAATGGTTATTGACCATTATATAAACATGTGAGTGGTCATAGCCAAGGTCCCCGCCGAAACACCCCTCCCCAAATGAGGCAATTGGTTCTCTGCTTTAAGGAAACACCCTGCTGGGTTCCTAGAAAACAGGCTGTCATGCCTGGAGAGAGAGAAGAAGAGATTCTCCCTTTTAACATCAGGAACCAACTTTGGGAGAAAAGGCACCCAGAGATTGCACTATGTGAGGTATCACCACAAACGTCAGATTGAGGGCAGTAATTCTAGCACTAGACCTTTTATCTTTTATATTTTATCAAACAATTGGACAATATATTTTGTTTTTGTGCATTAAAATTTGCGTTTGAAAAATTGCTGATCAAATACTGTGTAGCATAAACATTTGCAAAACCCACCATTGTATTCTCTAGGGCCTCTGCTTTAAAAAAGTATATAAGGGGGGGGAAAATCCTCTTTTGGACGGGACTTTAATGGCACATTTCTCTTATATAGTAAATTTTGAACAGTTCAAAAAGAGTTTTTTTTAAAAAACATGAAGCTACAATACATACAGGTGAAACTCGAAAAATTAGAATATCGTGCAAAAGTTCATTTATTTCAGTAATGCAACTTAAAAGGTGAAACTAATATATGAGATAGACTCATTACATGCAAAGCAAGATAGTTCAAGCTGTGATTTGTCATAATTGTGATGATTATGACTTACAGCTCATGAAAACCCCAAATCCACAATCTCAGAAAATTAGAATATTACATGCAATCAATAAAACAAGGATTGTACATAGAACAATATCGGACCTCTGAAAAGTATAAGCATGCATATGTACTCAGTACTTGACTTGGGCCCATTTTGCAGCAATTACTGCCTCAATTCGTCGTGGCATGGAAGCTATCAGCCTGTGTTTTATGGAAGACCAGGATGCTTCAATAGCGGCCTTCAGCTCTTCTGCATTGTTCGGTCTCATGTCTCTCATCTTTCTCTTGGCAATGCCCCATAGATTCTCTATGAGGTTCAAGTCAGGCGAGTTTGCTGGCCAATCAAGCACAGTAATCCCACAGTCATTGAACCAGGTTTTGGTGCTTTTGGCAGTGTGGGCAGGTGCCAAGTCCTGCTGGAAAATTAAGTCAGCATCCCCATAAAGCTCGTCTGCGGAAGGAAGCATGAAGTGCTCCAAAATCTCCTGGTAGACGGCTGCGTTGACCCTGGACTTAATGAAGCACAGTGGACCAACACCAGCAGATGACATGGCTCCCCAAATCAACACAGACTGTGGAAACTTCACACTGGACTTCAAGCATCTTGCAGTGTGTGCCTCTCCATTCTTCCTCCATACTCTGGGTCCTTGGTTTCCAAATGAGATGCAAAAGTTGCTCTCATCAGAAAAGAGGACTTTGGACCACTGAGCAACAGACCAGGTCTGTTTTTCTTTAGCCCAGGTAAGACGCTTCTGACATTGTTTGTTGTTCAGGAGCACTTGACAAGAGGAATACAACATTTGAAGCCCATGTCCAGGATCCGTCTGTTTGTGGTGGCTCTTGATGCACTCAATCCACTCCTTGTGAAAGTCCCCAACACTTTTGAATGGCCTTTTCCTGACAATCCTCTCCAGGCTGAGGTCATCCCTGCTGCTTGTGCACCTTTCTCTTTCACACTTTTCCCTTCCACATAACTTTCTATTAATGTGCTTTGATACAGCACTTTGGGATCATCCAACTTCTTTTGCAATTCCCTTTTGAGGCTTTCCCTTCTTATGGAGGTTGTCAATGATGGTTTTCTGCACAACTGTCAGGTCAGCATTCTTTCCCATGATTGTGATTCCTACTGAACCAGACTGAGAGACCATTTAAAGGCTCAGGATCCCTTTGCAGGTGTTATGGCTTAATTAGCTGATAATATTGAGCCGAGAATATTGCACCTTTTCGCAATATTCTAATTTTCTGATATTGTGGATTTGGGGTTTTCATGAGCTGTAAGCCATAATCATCACAGTTTTGACAAATCACAGCTTGAACTATCTTGCTTTGCATGTAATGAGTCTATCTCATATATTAGTTTCACCTTTTAAGTTGTATTGCTGAAATAAACAAACTTTTGCACGATATTCCAATTTTTCGAGTTTCACCTGTATGTAACAGAAGAAGGGATTGGGAGGGGAACTGACCCTGACACTATCTGATGTCGCTAGTGGCAGTAATACAGTGATCAGTGAAAAAAATGTTTTACTGACACAGTATTAATGGCACTGGCTGGGTGACAGGGTGATCAAAAAGTTAATAAGGGTGATCAAATGGTTAAATGTGGTAATCTAACGTGTGTGTGTGTGTGTAAAATCTACTGCTTTTACTTAGTGCAGTGTTCTCTCTTCTTTCCCTGGAGTGGCATAAGGGGCAGCGGGGAGCACATGCATGTGCATGCACATCTGTATATAGAAAGCGATGTAAGGGTACGTCGCTTTGCCCAGAGCCACTGCTCACCTGCACATTGTGGGTGGACAGCAAGTAATTAAAAAAAATTAAAATAAAAAAAATTGGATTTCAATATTTTTATTTTTTTACCATTTTTTCTTTTTTTTACTATTTAAAAAAAAATACTTTCATCAGAGTAGTTCAATGTTACCATAGTAACATTGTATTACTCTGGGGGGTGATTTTTTTTTTTCTTTTTTACACGTTGCATTGCTGGAGCAAAAAGATTATTGCAGTGCAATGCTTGCTTTGAACTGCCATGAATAGGTTAAGTTCATGACAGTTCAAAATACAGTGATCTGTGATTGGCTCCAGCTGGTCACATGGTATAGAGTGCTGTGATTGGCCCATTTACCATGTGAGATCTGTGGGCCAATCACAGCTTTCCAAGATCAGAAGCAAAGCAAAGATTGATTCATAACAGCTTTGCTAGCATTTTTATCATGTGATGCATAGCAATCACATGATCACTTGGTCCCAATTACTTGGATCCGCATTCTGCTGTGTCCAGTGGACACATCAGACGCAGGGGGGAGCGCTGCACCCCCTGTGTTGGTACAGCCTCAGCGACATATGGGTACTTCGTTGGTCCTGTAGCTGCCACCAGTCCACAGTACATTGTGGGCGGGAAGTGGTTAACATATATGAACAGACAAACATTATAGCTTTTCAAAATGTACCTACAGGTAATATAGTTGAACAAGTGACACATAAAAATACCATGGCGTATTCATTCTCATAATCTAAATGAATGAAAATACAGAATGGTCAGGTGGAAAAACTAAACAGGAGAAAAAAACAAAGGGGCAGGCTATACAATGACTGATCACTGTGATACTGTAGCTAATCAAAAGCTATCAAAGTGATCAGGTGATCAGGAAGCTGGCTTCCCAGTTCCTGATCATTAGTATAAGACCCGGAGCTCTGTGCAGCACACTCTCAGAATAGACACATTAGCGCATATATGAACTGCAGCCAAATACCTAGGCAAATCTGTTAACCTAACAGGAGAGCTGTTTTACCTGCCAACGTATTTTAAAGCAGAGTTCCACCTGAAAAAAAATAAAGTCAGCAGCTACAAAAACTGTAGCTGATGACTTTTAGAATACAGCCTCTTACCTATCCCTCGGTCCAGCGGTGTCCTCACCACTGCTGGTTTCACCGGCTGTCTTCTCTCCCTGGTGCCGACATCTTCAGTGTGGGTACCCGGCTGTGACAGCTTGCGGCTTCACAGACGGGTGCCCACTGCTCATGCTTGAGAAGCACTGTGCTTTGTGAATGGCCCCATAGCCTTCTGGGACCTGTCACATGTCACATGGGAGGGAGAGCAACTTCCACTTCCGATCGCCTAGGCGATCGCAGCGGAAGTGGGAGCGGGTACCTGTCAAATTTGGGTACCCGCTCTCCAAAGGTGCCAATCCATAATGTGGAGTGGAGGACAAAGGCTTAAAGCAGAATGTCCTCTTTTGGGTGGAGCTCCGCTTTAAGTTCTATCCTTCTACTTATTAGATTTTCATATGGCAGGAGACCTGATTTGTCACTACTGCTGCAGTTCAGTAATACAGGTTTTGTTCCAGACTCCATCCCGCCACCTGTAACTTGACAGCAAAAAAAGAAACAGACTTATGAGCTCATCTCTCCATCCTTTGGCTCTTTCCCCATATCAGCATGCTCCTTGTGCTCCAAAACACCTGGCTATCTCCTTGTGTTTCTTCTTTCACTCAAAATTCAGGTACTTACACTGGTTGCATTAAAAAAAAAAATTCAGTACGTATTATTGAACACAGGGTTGCATGAAAGTGTATTTTTTCTGTCTGCCTGGAGTCAGCTTTAATGTCAAAGTGAAAACAGCTCTTATCAAATAATTTAATGAAAAAAAACGCAACACAAAATAACTGGCTGCAAAAGTATACTCCCCCTTAAATATCACACACCCAAATTATGACACACCTAAAATTTATTTTTAAAGACACATAGTTAAATAAAGATCACATGTATATAGTCAAGAGGTTTAGAGCAATGATAGTAATGGCACTGATCAGAAGACAGATACAAGAAAAGTCATTGAATAAACCTTGGAGAAGAGTTGAAGTGTATTTCCACCTTTGCAGCCAAATTGGGATGATGCCTACTTTATGCCTACTTTATATTTGTTACATGTTCCCATTAATGTAGCAGTTTACCTTTTTAAGTGCTTTTTACTTATTTAAAAAATCCTTACATGCTCTCCCTGCTTTGTATGGTTTAGAAGGGAGCTGCGGAATAATGTTTAGAATAATTAACCCCAGGGGCAGACTGACAACTCATGGGGCCCCCGGGCAATAGGGGATCATAGGGCCCCTGTGTCCTTGCCCAAACTCAAAAAAGCCTATGAAAAAGGTACCAGGGGCATCTCATGGGGCCCCCTACTGACCCCGGGCCCTCGAGCAGTGCCCGAGTTTCGAAATGGTCAGTCCGCCCCTGATTAACCCTGTCTGTACTGTGTTCACAGTTCTTTTTTATCAGCTGTAAACTAGATTGTGTCACGGATTAGGCAACCTGCTTCGACTAGGGGCAGAGTGGCTGACAGGACTTTGTATAGCAGCTGGCTGGATAGTGGTGAAAGTCACAGGGTGGACACAGAGAACTCGGCCAGCTACTCACTTGGCAAGGTAAGAGTCCCGAAAATGCCCAAGGCTTCGAATCTAAGATAGGTCTTCACTAGAGCTTCTAGAGGTAGAGATGTTGCCCTGTAGGCGGTATCATGGTTGCAGTTTTCTGACTCACCCAAGCAGGTTGCATCCAAGGGCAGGTAAGACTTTCTTGTAGCTCACAGAACTGAGTAGCAAAAGTGAAAGGCAAGGTTCATACTATTGAGGATGCTGGAGTATGTGTAAATCGCACGTGCTTTTGCACTCGCAGCCAAAACATGCTGCTCTTTAGCAGATGTACAGGGTGCCATTAATTCTTAAAGGCACCACCATGCATCTGAAAACACAGCATGTTCTGGGGTGTGCAAAACCACCGCATGGTGACACAGCACCACACATTTCCAAATGGATGCCCTGCGGGTGCGTTTTACAAAAAGAGTCAGGGACCTTTTCCCTGTATTTCCTGCAGGTATAGCAAGGGGAGGGACACAGGCACAGGGTCACATGAAGCTGTACACAAGACTGGAGACCAAAAACACTCCAGGATACAAACACACAAACTAGGAACACAAGGAGCACAGTGATACAGAGAAGAACTAGGAAAAATCTGGATAAATCTTTGTAGAACAAAGGGGGTCCAGCTGCTAGCGTGTAGATGTGTTGCCCAAACACTGAGCAATCTGCACACCAACCCTTTAAAACTCCATGATTGACTGGAAGCCAACAGTTGCACACAGAGGGAAAGACCCTAGAACATGGAACAGGAGGGTGTGACAGGTGTGACCACTGTCTGTCCTAACAAAGGGTTCAAATTGTAGAAAACCACCCCTTGAGTTCTATGTTTATGGGATCTGGGTGGGGACAAAGACACTGAAAATGTCCAGAAATTATTAAAATCTCACTCATGACACCTTCCCTTTTATAACATCTAGATTTTTTTTCAGGCATTCTGTGTGAATGGGAATGCATAACAAACATATAGTGGGGTCTTTGACTTAATGGAAATATGCTTTAGTCTGTAAGAAATAGAAGGAGCATGCCACACTAGTAAATTTGCCAAGAATAGGATGCACACTGAGAAGACTAGTGAGGAAAAGTAAAAAAGGGCAATACTAGAGGAGAACCTGATGCAGTCTGCAAGAAACCTGAGCTTTGGGAGGAGATTTTTGTTCCAGCAATGACCTCAAATAAAGCCAAAAGTACACAAGAATGACTTATTTATTTCAGGTACTTATATAGCACCAACAATTTATGCAGCGCTTTACATATATATTGTACATTCACATCAGTCCCTAACCCTCAAGGGATGTACAATCTAAAGTCACTTACATTTATACATACACATGCTAGGGCCAATTTAGACAGGAGCCAATTAACCTACCAGCGTGTCTTTGGAGTGTGGGAGGAAACTGGAGTACCTGGAGGAAACCCACGCAGGCACAGGGAGAACATGCAAACTCCAGGCAGGTGGTGCTGTGGTTGGGATTTGAACCAATGACCCTAGTACTGGCATGTGAAAGTGCTAACCATTTAGCCACTGTGCTGCCCACATGACTTAAAAACAATATTAAATGTACTGGAATGGCAATGTCTCAATCTCAGTCCAACATGGAATTTGAAGCTCAGCTGTTCACTCGTAATCCCATTAAACAAGTTAAAGATTAAGCAATTTTGGACAAAGGGGAATGGAGAAAAACCGGTATGTGTAGATGTGCAAGCTGATAGGGATTTATCCACACCGATAGATATGTGCATTCTGGAAATTTTCATTTCAGCTACATTCGTTCATTGAGGAATTTCATTTAATCGTATTCGTTATGTTGAACTGATTTGTTTTTGGCAGTCATGTCGTTATATTTGGCATTCTTTTCGTATATTAGTTGGTCCAAGTGGATTCGAAAAATTTAGCAGTTTTTTTTTGAAGATTGCTATACAGTATATTAGGTTTTCAAATACGATATTCCTGGTGACTTTGTTATTTATATATTGAAAATATTTGGAAGGATCTGTGATTTTCAGACACAACGTTATAAATAATGCAACATTCGGTGGACTTAAATTTTTCAAACCTAAGAATTGTATTAGACTGTGGAAGTGTACTGACTGACTGTGACAATTACAAATTCAATTTCAATTACAAATTTACTCGAATCCGAATTAATGAATTTGAAAATGTAATTCATTTCTCCATAGGCCCGAACTACTATCGTAGTCATCCAAATGAAACAAATGCATTAATTAATTTCATAACTTTTTTTGATACGTTTACATTTGAATGTCCATTCAGAGATTTGTACAGATCCAAATCTTTGAAAATCCAATTTCTGTCTGAAAATCAAAAACAAATTGAAATGCACTATTCTACACACTGACTGCTGTAACTGCTGCCAAAGTGGCCTTTACTAAATACTTAAAAGAGAACTTTGGGCCATATATAAAACAAACACAAATACTCACCTCCATGCTGCAGCATCAGTGTTTTGCTGCAGCTGTCCTCCACCAGCTCTAAGAACAAAATTAATCGATCACATGACTGCTGTTATCAATCAGCTCTGAGCAGAGAGCTGTGACTGTCAGTCACTGCTCTCCGCCCAGCCCCCCCCCCCATGCTCACAGGAGCACCTGGCTGGCGAGGGGCGAGCGCAGCTGGCTTCTGCTCTCAGACACATGTTGAGTCAGCTGTCAGTCAGCCAGAAGGGTGGATCCTCAAAATATGGCTGGGGTCCTTCCAGGGCCTGGAACTGCTCTGTGAAGTCAGGTAGTAGCGGGCCATAGTCCATTATTAGCTGACTCTGGGTCACAAAAGTAAGTGTACTAATGTGACCCATAAGAGAAGTATGGCCAAAAAAAAGAAAAAAGCTTTGGCCATACGTCTCCTTTACATTTTTACAGTCAGCTATTTTGTGTTTTTTTCATTGTAAATAATATACATTATTTTGTAGAGATCTGTTTTCACTTTGATAATGAAAAATATATTTTTGTTAATTATTGTACATATAAAATAAATAAATCCATAGTGGTTCTTTTATACTTTTTATAGGAACAGTATGGTAATTATGCATACTGTATGTCAGGTAAAATATTATTTACAAAATGAATGTTGGAGTTGCTAATAAAGAGGCTCATTGTTCTGTGTTAAAACATCACATGTGTGGTGCTGGCCTGCTTTGAATGAGTACACTATCAAAAAGAGCAGAGGCCTCTGTATTATGAAAGTGTATGCAAGTCTGTTTTACTTGTAACAGTCTACAGATAATATAGTACTGTTCAGATGAACTATTCTAGACAGTACATGCACAATACTATACAATACTATTTGCTTTTTTTGGTCTATATTGTATATTAATTTTTGTTGTTTGATTTTTAGAATATGTTATATTTTCTATTCTTCCAGCATATACGATGTAAAAGTAATTCCCAAATTTAGCCTCTTCCTGCATCCAGTAACTATAACCCATTGGCATTATTAACAAACCTTAAAGTAGAAGTCCAGCCAAAAATAAAATAGAAAATGCATAGCCTATTAAAATAAAATAAAAAAACGACTTTTGTTGCAATATTCACCTACAATCCAGAGCCACCTCTTGTACTTTTCCACCTCTTCATTTCCTCAGTCTTTTCAGTTAAATGATGAACAGCATCTTCGATAATGTGCTGTCACACGAAACGCGTCAGTGAGGAGCCTTGCCGTGCTGACATCACACCGCCAAGGCCGCATGTTGGTCCAGCGGCCATCTTTATCTCATACATGTAAGCTGAATTTCCTTTGGTATTTTTACTTGGAATACTCTGCCCACTATCAAATAGATTACTACACTATATGATCCTTGTCTGGTGCCCTGTTTTACTGAGCCATTTAAGGAGGTCAATTGACATCTAATAGTGCCGTGGCTGAATTGGGAATTAAGGAGCAGTTCCTTCGCCACCCCCTGTGCTGGATTGGTCCGTTGGACGTGTGGAGTGTTTCCCCTGCTGTATGAGTGTGCCAGTGGAGCCCCCTTATGCCCTTGACCAGATCCATGATGACCACCAGGATTTTGTTTGGACATCATTGCTACATGTGCATATAACTTGCGCTTCTTGTAAGAGCAAGCACTTATCAATTGTTCACCATCTGAAGGCACAAGCACTGGAGTCATTCCTAATCCCAGTCACCAGAATCACATCTGTGTTTGAAGTTTGATAATGTTCTTATTCTTATCCAGTCACGAGTCTACTGGATTATGGATTATTGAGCACTTTTTTGGCACTTTATGAACTTTATTCATTTATGTTTACATCTACTTTTGGTGCAATATTTGTGCTCACTTTTTGTTCCCATCCAGTCACATAATTACTGGATTACAGATTATCAAGCACTCATTTTTTTCGTTATATATTTACAGTGCAATATTTTCATAATTTCATGCTTATCTTTGGATATAATTATTCATCCATTCACTTTATGTCTTGTCACTGGATTTTTACTAGTCCATTATTATTCCACTAGCGCTGCATATTGCTTTATCAAGCATCTTTCAACCTATTTCTTCGAAGCCGAAGCTGTCGTGGCCCCAGTCCCAAGCTTGGACTGGACAGTGAAAAAAGGAACAGCACAGTGAAGAGCTCATCTCTCTGTCACTCTGATTGGCTTTTTGTGCTGCTTCTCCCTCTCCTAATCTGGCTGTATTGTACAAGGACCACAAGAGACAGCCAGGTGAAATTCAGGTACTGCTTGAACAATTGTCACTTTGTTCGATGCAGATCTGGGCTTCTATTGTCCTTCTGTTTTTATCCTTTTTAATTTTTCACAATAAATATATTGAACGGGAAAAAAAATCACATTTGTAATATTTTATTTGGACCGTAGCATCCCTTTCAAACACTGCCTAGCAAGCAGGTTCATCCCTTCATGAGATACACTTAGGTATTCATTAGTAATGATGAGCCATACTAAATAAACACAAACAATGCTAAAATTGTTACTAATGATGTGTAATAGTTTCTTAAGATGGTAAATAATTTCTGAATGGCTTCATGCGTAAGGGAACTGCAGTTCTGGTGACTCATAGATTGTGTTTCAGATCTGCTTTATCAAACCCTTGAACTGAATAATCTAAGAAGATAATAGAGTACAGGTGTACCTCAGTTTACGAACGCCTCGGTTGATGTAATTTTCAGTTTACGAATGAAAATCCATTGAAAATAATGCCTCGGTTTACAAATTTTTTTCACAATACGAAGCAAGTTTCCCCAGGATGCATTGCGCCTGGGAGGTTTATAGCGCTGGCCCCATGCCTTTAACCACTTCAATACCGGGCAATTTTACACCTTCCTGTCCAGGCCATTTTTCAGGTTTCAGCGCTCTCACACTTTGAATGACAATTGCGCAGTCATACAACATTGTACCCAAACTAAAATTTTATCATTTTCTTAACACAACTAGAGCTTTCTTTTGGTGGTATTTAATCATCGCTGGGGTTTTTATTTTTTTGCTAAATTAACAAAAAAGACTGAAAATTTTGAAAACAAAACACATTTTTCTTTGTTTTTGTTATAAAAGTTTGCAAATAAATAATTGTTCTTCATAAATTTAGGCCGAGATGTATTCTGCTACATGTCTTTGGTGAAAATAACCCAAATTAGGATGTATTTTTTAGTTTGTAGGAAAGTTATAGAGTTCACAAACTATGGTATAGATCTGAAAATTGATCAATCCTGAAGTACTGACGGCCAATCTAATTTCTTGAGGTCCAAGAATATCAGAATAGTACAGATATCCCCCAAATGACCACTTTTTGCAAAGTAGACAGTCCGACGTACTTCATAAGAGGCATGGCGAGTTTTTTGAAGTTGTATTTTTTTTGTCATAATTTTTCGGAAAATGAAAAAATAAAAAAAATTATTTTCACTATTTTTTTTTACATACTGTCACCAGTGCAGTACAGCGTCATCATATAACTGGCATGCCCGTGATCAGGGACACTGACTGGTGACAGTGTGGAAAAAAAAAAATATTTTTTTTTATTTTAAATTTTTTCTTAAATTTGTTGTCTAAGATTTTTTTTTCATATTTCACTATGTCCAAAGTAGTACAATGTTACCATATTAACGTTGTACTACTTTGGGGAAGTGATCAGTATTTTTTTTTTTTTTTACACAATTTGCTTATAGCAGAGAATTACTTTGCTATAAGCAAGCATTTACCTGAATGAAATCGATTCCTTTAAGGTTTTTTTTTTTTTTTGTTTTTTTTTTGTACTTAGCTGTGATTTGGCACAGCTAATCACATGACATGTGCATGTGATTAGCTGTGACCATTCACAGCTAGACACTAGTATACAATGGATGGCATGAATGAAGCCATCCATTGTATACAACTGTCATGTGACCTGCTGTGATTGGTCACAGCAGGTCACATGGTACCGGCAACGGGGGCCGGTACTCAGATCTGTCATCGGCCGTGTCCGAGGTACACGGCCGGTGACAGATCGCGCCGCTGCACGGCTCTGCAAGCGCGCGAACTGCGCATGTGCGGGAGGACGCCATATGGCGGCCTCCCGGAAAGCTAATACATTTTTACGGACGCCATTTGGCCATAGGCTGGGCATCAAATGGTTAAAGTGCACTTTATAAAGAGTTTTGAACAGATAAGACTTTTTTCACTTTTTTTTTACCTCCGGATAAATTGGTTTTTAATGCATTTACAAGGGCTGGAGGAATGGAAGGAAGGACTCCTCTTCTGAATGTACAGGCTTGCTGCCGCCTCTGCTGAACTCAGAACAGGAAGGAGAGCGGGAGGCACTGCAGGTCCACAGGGGGAGTGGGGGAGGGGAGCCAACCTTTCATATTAACAAGCGGGTCACTCCCCGTTTAACAAGAAAAGTTGGGCAGCTCACGCGCTCAGTGGGTATCTTCTGTGCCTCCTGCCCTGCTCTGAATTCAGCGGCCGCAGTGGCAAGTTGGTACATTCAGAAGAGAAGTCCTTCCTTCCATTCCTCCCGCCCTCTTCCCTGCTGTGACTTCAACAGCAGTGGCGATGATGGCGGCGCCTGCGAGTACATGCAGAACAGGAGTCCACCCTGCCATTCCTCCCACTCTCCAAAATGCTGAGTTAAGGTAGAGGGAAGAATATGGGGGGGAGGGGGTTGTGATGTCAGAGGGGGGATCTGTGATATGGGGGGGCTGTGAGAGGGGGAGCTGTGATATAGGCGAGCTGTGATGTGGAGGGGCTGTGAGAGGGGTGAAGCTGTGATATGGGGGGGGCTGTAGAGGGGGGAGCTGTGATATGGGGGGCTGTGAAGTGAAAGGGGGAGCTGTGATATGGGGGGTTAAGTGAGAGGAGGGAACTGTGATATGGGGGGCTGTGAAGTGAGGGTGGGGGTAGCTGTGAAATGGGGGCTGTGATGTGAGAGGAGGGAGTTGTGATATGAATGGTCTGTGATGTCAGCAGGGGGGAAACTGTGATGTGGGGGGTTGTGATTGCAAGGGGGACTGTGATGTCAAGGAGGGACTGTGATGTCAAGGAGGGCTGTGATGTAAGCGGGACTATAATGTTGGGGAGGCTCTAATGTGAAAGGGAGTTGTAATGTACAGGGGGCTGTGATAGGAAAGGGGGAACTGAGGACATTAATTAGGGGCTGTGATATGAAAGACCTCCTGAGTAATAGAAGAAAAATTAGATTCGAACCTCTGCAGGAAGAAAATGTTACCAACCGGGCCTCCGTGTATTTTAATTCAGTACCGCTGATCTAACCCTTTCCTCTTCAGTTTTGCGGTTTCTGGCTCGCCCCTTTCATTACTTGGATTTCAGTTCTTTTAACCGTGGAGGCTTAAAATCCCATAAGCCTATTTAGTAACACCGACGCCTCAGACTAACATCCACCCATCAAGACATTTTGCTATTTGCATAACTCCCTCCAAGATCTAGCCCACTGTTTGCATAAAGCAGAAGATTCTTGAGAGGAATTCTGCTATCTATATCAAAGCCATACACAGCACTCTGCCAGCTCCTCATACCAGCCATGGTTTTCCTGCATTGCATAGAGAAGCGCGGAGACCCAGTGATGACTTCACTGGTTCTAAAATAAAGTAAACAGTGAAAACAAAAGGCTTAATTTAAAAATTGAATTGACATGTTGATGAGGGAGGCAAAAAGGCAAAATATAAGCTGCTTTATCCTTGCCATTTATATTTCTCAGCACACTCTTGCCCTTACACAATAACTGCTTCTTATTTCTGTTTTTTTTTTGCAGCTAGATGTAAACCTGTGGGAATAGTTATACACAAAGCCCTGTTTTACATATGTGCTTTTTTTTTTATATGGCACTGACGCAGACTTTGAACTTTGTAGCTGTGAATTTTAATGTAGGAAATGTGGCTTTTCCTGAAATTCAACGTTTCTATAGTTAGCCTGGAACTTTTCCTATAGAAAGAATATTTAGATTTTACAACATTATGTCCATTGTTAAGTAAATGCAGGAGACATAAAGGCAGGTAATTATAGGCGTCCTCTGTATATAAAATTCTTCTATAACCTCATAAAATATATGATCCTATAACATCATTAAAAATTAACTTTCACTTCTAGGGTCCACAGTTTCTGTCTCCTGGTGTCTATGTGCCAAGTTAAAGCAGGTTTTAACTCAAAACCCCAAAATTTAATTTTTGCAGATTAACAATCCTTAAATGTGGTGATTTTGATTTTTAGGCCTTTTTTTCCTTTATTTTCACCTGGTGACACTGCTGTAACACACATCCCTAGGGTGGCTTCTCAATCTATGGAGGAGCAATAGAGTCACCCTTGGACATCAGCACTGTCTGGAGAGGGTAGTTTTAAAAGAACTTTTTATAGGTGACCAAAAAAATTTAAAAAATGAATAAAAGCTGACCATTGTACACCATGTCACTGTTAAATGGTTTGTCTCAGCACTGTAACTTCCACTTTTGGTGCACAGCTTGGCCAGTTAAAGGAATTTGAAAAAATAACAGCAGGGACAACAGGTAAAAAAAACTAATTTACAGGAGGGACTCAGAAAAACAAAGATTGCTTTGTTAATGCTACTGACAGCCTGCATGTCATTTTTGATTTTGCCTTTAGTACCACTTTAAAATCATTCATACAGCCTTATACATTTCTGTCTTTTGTACCGTTTTCCACTTTTATTATTATGATGGGTTTTTTTAGTTACAATAATTTGTAATCAGATAGAAAAATAGAATTTTTTTGTTTCATATGCAATCTCTAGAGCACAGACATATAATCTCCCAGACATTATATACAATAATCCCAGATAAGAATTCTAGTACCTATTTTATGGAGCTGTCCCTACCTGAAAATCTGTGAAACACATACAATATGTTACAAGCAGACAAATGTAAACCTACAGGACTATGCTTTGGCATACCTACTCCACAGCACCTCTCTCTTCTATAAAAGATACAAAAACGTACTTTAATACACCCACTAAACACAGGAAGAGCCTGCATACAAATATTCTGGAAGCAAAAAATAATTCCCAGTTATACTGAATTTGTTCTCCAGAGTGAACAAAATTATGCAAATGGAGTAAAAATTCAGAAGAACATGATTCCATTGGATAGTTATTCATACAGTAATTACTTACTACCATTTCACAAAAAAAACTACCACTCTCCTAACTGGCAGGAAGGGTTCTACCCACCTCTGGTAGCCCCCCAACCCCACTATACTGTTCCCTCATCTTTATTCCAAGAAGCTAGTACTCTACCCCCTCCATTCTCTAGTATCCTCTTAGTGCTTTTTCTCTTCCCATACCTTGGCATTCTTTATGATTCCAAGCCCTTCTTCCCAGGATCATCTTGTTTTTCTGTATAATGACCCAGCCACAAAGAGAAACTTTGGGGGCCTTCTTTTGACACAACGAAATACCCACTGCCTCCCATCAAACCCCTCCTCCCCTCCATGCAATATTAATTATTGGAATGATATTGTGTTACCAATTATTCAACATGTTATGTTGGAATAATACACTGTGATAGTTTCAGTAGATTTTTACTTAAAGTAATTTTCTTTGTAGCCATTTTCATCATCAAGCGATGATTGACTTTTTCTTAATAAGACTCTTGTTCAAGAAAAAAATAAATAAAATTTAAAAAAATAGACAAAATAATCAACTTTTTTTCTATTCTTCATTTTTAGGGTCATGTCATATTAGAAATCCTACAAGCTAAATGAAAATGACAACCATCCCAATTTATAACTGGCTTTTAAACTAGGGTGTACATGGAAGGGTTTTGTACAACACAAACAAAACAAACGTTTTCCCAGCACAATTACCAGCTAGCCAGCAAAAAAAAAACCCAAAAAACAAAAAAAAAAACAATTAAGAGGATTTTTTTGCACAACATTTGCAAATATGTGTGGAAGCTGCACTGGCTCATTAAGATCCCTCTGAAAAGTATGGTCCTAACTCTAATCTTTGAGAGTCTTCATGTTGAAGCATATATAGCAATGTATAAACTAGGGGTAGGTATGCCTGGGGGAGCCCATTCCTCCTCAAATGTACCAGGACGCATTGGAAGCCCAGAAAAGTACAATTGCAGATGAAGGCTCCCAATGTGTCCCCAGGCCAGTTCCTCATATAAGAAATCCTGCTCGCTCATGGGGGCAAGATTCTGTAGCATTTTGGCCAGCAAAGGATTGATGCTGCAGCAACAGCAAGTGAGTGTTCTCTCTCCTTTCTTATACCAATGACAGGATCACTAGTGTGACATGGGCCCCTAAAATCATGTAGTACACCAGTCATTCTACCAAAATTAATTTCATTCAACTAAATTTAAACTAGTGATTGTCAACTTATGAGGTATGAGGGCCTCAATTGTGGCCCATGAAGTCACCAAAGGGTCCTACATAATATTGTGTACATGTAATGCTACTAAAGACTGTCAGAATCTGAAGACTCAGTAGAGAGAACTGTTGAAAACTGCAGACATGCCACAACTGTGGTTGAGGACATTCCGTAGGAGCCAGAAACTGGGAACATGTTATAGTAGATTGCTAGAAATCACTGCCATTGCAGCCCCTATGCAAAATCAACACCCCCAACTGCTGACTCTTGTGGTCCAAGGACCGTATGGCAGGCTCAAAAAGGGCCACAGACTGGGCACCAGGGGACTACAGCATGATTCCAGTTATCGCTTACAACTGAGACATTTTTTATGATTATGACTTTATTTTGTAACTCTGTTGATCTCCAAAAAGAAACCTCTTCCAACAAACATATGCTGTCAACACTATAACATTTCCAAAGGTGCTTTAATTTTTGGGACACTTTCATTTTTCGTCAGCATTTCATGATCAAAATGAGTTAATGTCTGTAAAATGAGGAAAGGGAGCTAGCCACAAGATTCAATGAACCTGTCAGCTGCTTTGTTAAGTCTGCTCTCATGTATTGTTGACAAATTGATGAGTTGTACTTGCAGAAAAAACATCTGGGGCAGAGACACTCGGACAAACAACACTTCAAAAGAGAAAAGGTGAACTCTTTGGCGTGGATTTGTGAGTGAACGAGTACCAGGTTGCCTGTCCTGTTAGAAGAAGGACGAAGGTTGTCTGCTATTGACACAAAGATAGAATGAATAAACAGGACCCTGCCCTATACAACTCATGATATGAGAAACAATTTGCAAATGCATTTTTATTCTACAATATAAAAGCTCATCCAACTTATGCAAACGTATATACAACTCTTCACTAAATGTTATGACACAAATGTATGCACATGTGTGTTTATATGAAAGAAATGTATACCATTTGCATTAATTGAATTCAAATTGTTTGCACGTTTGGAAAATATAAATAGACAAGAATCAACACATAAACAGGACAATGCTGAACAATATTAAAACAAATAGATTCCTTCTATATGCTAAATGTACTTTCTAGATTCTGCACACAAATACCCTACCAGAGGGCACTGTTTAACAATCTCTACTAGAAGACATAGCAGCTCAAAATACACGACCACACTTACCTAGCGAGCTCATTCTGTGATCCTGACTTATCACTGTAGGTCTGAGAAAATAACATGCAGATATGTGTGATAAGGCCTTGCGGTGGCCCTAGCTTCCTGCTTTTCACAATCAAGAACAACTTTCTGAAGAAGCAGTTCCTTAATCCTGTAGTTTACGAGAGGGAAAAGAAAAAAAAAAAGCTTGCCTTAACACGAGCAAAAGGATTGGTTGCTAAAAAACAGGAAAGGCAAGTTAAAGGAGTGAAGTTGAGGGGAAACAAATACTAAGTCAGATACACTTTATATACTGCAAAAGAGGCGTGAACAGGTTTTACAAGTGTCAGCCCTGTGTAACTCCGGCTTCACTACAAAAACTGGTATGCGTTCATAATGCCACTGGAATGTCAAGGTGAGCATACAGTGTTTAAAAACTAATCAAGAGAAAAAAGGTGTCACTAAAACAGTGCATGTGAGATAATAAATGAAAAAGCTCTGTTCTTAGATGGCTATATATATAAAAACAAAACATTTATATATAAAGCTTGTCAGCTGCTATGTCAATGAAAAAAAGCTTCTACTTGCTGATTGTGAATGGCCTGCACCTAACACATACTCATACTAGTGTGTCAAACCAATACTAAATGCCAAAATTATGCCACGCTTCACTCAAAATTACTAAATGTAAATCATATGTACATCCTAGTGCTGCTATTAATAATAAGTATTAAAGTAATAAAATAAAATAAATGGAATGAATAGATCAATCAATATCAATTTCCAGAAACAAAGTCCATATACAAGTGAAACAAAGTGTGAAAAAGAAGGCCAGAAAAAAAGTCCATACATATACTTCTTCAAACGTGCACAGTTCACTTGGAAAAAATATATAAAAATAAAATATCCCATGCTTCTTAATTGATAATTTAGTGAGAACAAACTTGCATAAGTGTGCACCCCCACCAGTTGTGCTCTCAACACAAGTATATGACCAAACCATTACGGTAACATAACACTTGTGTACCTTTAAATGGGTCAAAGTATGGATGAGATGGTATCTTGCTGTTTGGGGTCCTCCTTTGTTCAATCGAAAGGCTCTCCTTCCACGGTGGTTGATATAGAGGAATAATCAGATCATAGTGTGATATCCTTTTAAAACCTCCCTTTGGGGTCCTCCTTCGTTCAATCGCACAGGCAGTCCAACTCCTCCAGGATGGCACAACAATACGTGCCATTGCTGGAAGGATTCCAGGAGACAGGCAGTTACTCTAGGAGAGCTGGAAAGGGCCGTAGAAGGTCCTTAACCCATCAGTAGGACTGGTATCTGCTCCTTTGTGCAAGGAGGTACAGGATGAGCACTGCCAGAGCCCTGCAAAATGACGTCCAGCAGACCACTGGTGTGAATGTCTCTGACCAAACAATCAGAAACAGACTTCATAAGGGTGGCATGAGGGCCCGACGTCCTCTAGTAGGCTCTGTGCTCACTGCCCGGCACCATGGAGCTCGATTGGCATTTGCCATTGAACACCAGAATTGGCAGGTCCGCCACTGGCGCCCTGTGCTTTTTACAGATGAGAGCAGGTTCACCCTGAGCACATGTGACAGACATAAAAAGGGCCTGGAGAAGCCGTGGAGAACGCTTTGTTGCCTGTAACATTGGGTCCTGGGTTCCTAATGGCACACGACAATGCCTGGCCTCATGTGGTGAGAGTATGCAGGCAGTTCATGGAGGATGAAGGAATTGATACCATAATATCCTCTGGGATATTATGTTTTGGTCCATCCAATGCTGCCAGGTTGCACCTCAGACTGTCCAGGAGCTCAGTCATGCCCTGGTCAAGATCTGGAAGGAAATACCCCAGGACACCATCCGTCGTCTCATTAGGAGCATGCCTCGATGTTGTCACATATATATGTCATGAGGCGCTAAACGGTTAACACAAAAAATTATGGATGAACCCTCTGTACACTGCTCTACACCCTTTCTGGCAAACTTTGCACAAAAACAAGGAATTGTAGTTCACATGCATTGCAACACATGTTTAAGATGGCCAGCTGCATCACAGAAATCCCTCTCTGGCCATTCCCTACTCTGCTGTGCAAAATACAAACTACTTACTTGCTTATAGCATACTTTAGTGGCTACAGTGCCAATATGGGACAAATAAACATGAATTTTAGAAGAGCTACAGGTTCATGTCTAGTCACTTGCCTGCACTATACAATTGAATTAAGATATACCAATATACCTTAGCTGAAATCCAAATGGTATATACTGTGTATGTATATACACTATATTGCCAAAAGTATTGGGACACCTGCCTTTACACGCACATGAACTTTAATGGCAACCCAGTCTTAGTCCGTAGGGTTCAATATTGAGTTGGCCCACCCTTTGCAGCTATAACTGCTTCAACTCTTCTGGGAAGGCTATCCACAAGGTTTAGGAGTGTGTCTATGAGAAATGTATGACCATCCAGACCACCTTCCAGAAGCGCATTTGTGAGGTCAGGCACAAGAAAGCCTGGCTCGCAGTCTCCACTCCCAAAGGTGTTCTACTGAGTTGAGGTCAGGACTGCAGGCCAGTCAAGTTCCTCCACCTCAAACTCGCTCATCCATATGTTTATGGACCTTGCTTTATGCACTGGTGTGCAGTCATGTTGGAACAGGAAGGGGCCATCCCCAAACTGTTCCCACAAAGTTGGGAGCATGAAATTGTTCAAAATGTTATGGTATGCTAACGCCTTAAGAGTTCCCTTCACTGGAACTAAGGCTAACCCCTGAAAAACAACCCCAAACCATAAACCCCCCTCCACCGAAATTTTCACTTGGCACAATGCAGTCAAGGCAAGTACTGTTCTCCTGGCAACCCCCAAACCCAGACAGGACCATCAGATTTCGAGACAGAGAAGCATGATTTGTCACTCTAGAATACACGTCTCCACTGCTCTAGAGCAGTGTTTTTCAACCTTTTTTGTGCAAAGGCACACTTTTTTCATGAAAAAAATCACGAGGCACACCACCATTAGAAAATGTTAAAAAAATTTACCTCTGTGCCTATATTGACTATATATAAAGTAATTCTCTTGAATAGGAATCAAACACAAAGAAATTATTTTATAATTACTTTATTATGAAATAATAAAGTATTTTATAATTGGACCCGGGGGCCGGACCAAGAGTAGATGAATGATGTGTATGTGTCATCCATAGTAAGTATAGTAATATTCCCCCATAGTAAGCATAGTAATTAATCCCCCATATAGTAATTCATCCCCCATAGTAATTAATCCCCCATATAGTAATTCATCCCCCATAGTAATTCATCCTCCATATAGTAATTCATCCCCCATAGTAATTCATCCCCCATAGTAATTAATCCCCCATATAGTAATTCATCCCCCATAGTAATTCATCCCCCATAGTAATTAATCCCCCATATAGTAATTCATCCCCCATAGTAATTAATCCCCCATATAGTAATTCATCCCCCATATAGTAATTCATCCCCCATAGTAATTCATCCCCCATATAGTAATTCATCCCCCATAGTGTAATTCATCCCCCATAGTGTAATTCATCCCCCATAGTAATTCATCCCCCATAGTAATTCATCCCCCATATAGTAATTCATCCCCCATATAGTAATTCATCCTCCATATAGTAATTCATCCCCCATAGTAATTCATCCCCCATATAGTAATTCATCCCCCATAGCAATTCATCCCCCGTATAGTATTTCATCCCTCGTATAGTATTTCATCCCCCGTATAGTATTTCATCCCCCGTATAGTATTTCATCCCCCATATAGTATTTCATCCCCCATATAGTATTTCATCCCTCATATAGTATTTCATCCCCCATATAGTAATTCATCCCTCATATAGTATTTCATCCCTCATATAGTATTTCATCCCCCCATATAGTATTTCATCCCTCATATAGTATTTCATCCCCCCATATAGTATTTCATCCCTCATATAGTATTTCATCCCTCATATAGTAATTCATCCCTCATATAGTATTTCATCCCCCCATATAGTAATTCATCCCTCATATAGTATTTCATCCCCCCATATAGTATTTCATCCCCCCATATAGTATTTCATCCCTCATATAGTAATTCATCCCTCATATAGTATTTCATCCCCCCATATAGTATTTCATCCCCCCATATAGTATTTCATCCCCCCATATAGTATTTCATCCCTCATATAGTAATTCATCCCTCATATAGTATTTCATCCCTCATATAGTATTTCATCCCTCATATAGTATTTCATCCCCCATATAGTATTTCATCCCCCCATATAGTATTTCATCCCCTCATATAGTATTTCATCCCTCATATAGTATTTCATCCCCCCATATAGTATTTCATCCCTCATACAGTAATTCATCCCTCATATAGTAATTCATCCCCCATATAGTATTTCATCCCTCATATAGTATTTCATCCCCCCATATAGTATTTCATCCCTCATATAGTAATTCATCCCCCCATATAGTATTTCATCCCCCCATATAGTATTTCATCCCCCCATATAGTATTTCATCCCTCATATAGTAATTCATCCCTGATATAGTAATTCATCCCCCATATAGTATTTCATCCCCCCATATAGTATTTCATCCCTCATAAAGTAATTCATCCCTCATATAGTATTTCATCCCCCACAGTACTATTCCCCCCCCCCCTTCTAGTAAGCCAAGTCCCCCGTGTCAATTCACTTACCTTTTGCGTTCCTCTCGCTGTCTTCCCGCGCCGTTCGGGTCTTCAGGGCGGACTGTGAGAGGAGCCTAGCTCCCCTCCCCTCACGTTCGGCACGCTGCCCCGCCTACACACATCCTGACAGCCACATCCGCAAGCCGGATTAAAAGGTCCGCGCGGACTTTTGGGGCTGCCAACCGAGAGGAGGCAGGGGAGCGGCCGACCGAGAGGAGGGAGGGGAGCAGGCGCCCGGCACACAGAAGAGCCGCATTAGACTGGGTAAAGAGCCGCATGTGGCTCGCGAGCCGCGGCTTGCCGACCACTGAATCATTAGATTCTAATGATTGGTCTATTTGTGAGCCGAAGCCACATGTTACAGATGAAATTGGAATTTTTCCCACGGCACACCAGACAATATCTCACGGCACACTAGTGTGCCGCGGCACAGTGGTTGAAAAACGCTGCTCTAGAGTCAAGTGGCAGTGCATATTACACCACTGCACTTTACATTGCACTTGGTGATGGAAGGCTTGAATGCAGCTGCTCGGCCATGGAAACCCATTCCATGAAGCTCTCTATGCACTGTTGTTGTGCTAATCCGAAGGCCACATGAAGTTTTGAGATCTTTAGCTATTGACTGCAGATAGTCGGCAACTTATGTGCTCTGTGTGCTTCAGCCCCGCTGACCCCGCTCTGTCATTTTACGTGGCCTACCACTTCATGGCTGAGTTGCTGTTGTTCCTAGTTGCTTCCACTTTGTTATAATACCACTAACAGTTGACTGTGGAATATTTAGTAGGAAGGAAATTTCACGGATGGACTTATTGCACAGGTGGCAACCTATCACGGTACCATGCTTGAATTCACTGAGCTCCTGAGAGTGACCCATTCTTTCACAATTGCTTGTGGAAGCAGTCTGCATGCCTAGGTGCTTGATTTTATACACTTGTGGCCATGGAGGTGATTGGAACATCTGAATCCAATGTTTTGTAGGGGTATCCAATTTTCACAATATAGTGTATATACTATACACACACACACACACATATATATATATATATATATATATATATATATATATATATATATATACAGTGAGGAACAGAAGTATTTGAACACCCTGCAATTTTGCAAGTTCTCCCACTTAGAAATCATGTAGGGGTCTGAAATTCACATTCACATTGTATGTGCATTCCCACTCAGAGAGACAGAATTAAAAAAAAAAATTCAGGAAATCACATTTGTGATTTTGCATTTGTCAGATTTCAAGTCTGATTTCATAGTAGGGTCACCTGGAATAAATAGTACAAAACAGTTAGGGATCAGCACTGTAACATTTAGTACATATAAAACCTGACAGAAATTCTAACTTTTCCCCATTCTGCTAAAATGTGTTGGCTTTCGTCACTTCCTATCTCAGTGACTGTTGTCACAGGAACAGGATGTGAGACAAATGATCCCTAATGGACACAACAATAAAAGAATTATAGAGCTTTTACGGTACTGTCAGTCTATTGAAAACAAAAAAAGATGGATAGAAGAATAACTTGTAAAAAGAAAAAGTGTGTATGTATCAATGTGAATTAGGGACCCTGGACTGTACGCTCCTTGAGGGTTAGGGACTGATGTGAATGCATAAAATTTTTATATACAGTGGGGCAAAAACGTATTTAGTCAGCCACCAATTGTGCAAGTTCTCCCACCTAAAAAGATGAGAGAGGCCTGTAATTGGCATCATAGGTAGACCTAAACTATGAGAGACAAAATGAGAAAAAAAATCCAAACATTCACATTGGCTGATTTCGAAAGAATTTATTTGCAAATTATGGTGGAAAATAAGTATTTGGTCACCTACAAACAAGCAAGATTTCTGGCTCTCACAGACCTGTAACTTCTTCTTTAAGAGGCTCCTCTGTTCTGCACTCATTACCTGTATCAATGGCACCTGTTTGAACTTGTTATCAGTATAAAAGACACCTGTCCACAACCTCAAACAGTCACACTTCAAACTCCAGTATGGTGAAGACCAAAGAGCTGTCGAAGGACACCAGAAACAAAAATGTAGACCTGCACCAGGTTGGGAAGACTGAATCTGCAATAGGCAAGCAGCTTGGTGTGAACAAATCAACTGTGGGAGCAATAATTAGAAAATGGAAGACATACAAGACCACTGATAATCTCCCTTGATCTGGGGCTCCACGCAAGATCTCACCCCGTGGGGTCAAAATGATCACAAGAACGGTGAGCAAAAATCCCAGGACCACACGGGGGGATCTAGTGAATGACCTGCAGAGAGCTGGGACCAACGTAACAAAGGCTACCATCAGTAACACACTACACCGCCAGGGACTCAGATCCTGCAGTGCCAGACGTGTCCCCCTGCTTAAGCCAGTACATGTCCGGGCCCGTCTCACGATTGCTAGAGAGCATTTGGATGATCCAGAAGAGGATTGGGAGAATGTCATATGGTCAGATGAAACCAAAATAGAACTGTTTGGTAGAAACACAACTCGTCGTTTTTGGAGGAGAGAGAATGCTGAGTTGCATCCAAAGAACACCATACCTACTGTGAAGCATGGGGGTGGCAACATCATGTTTTGGGGCTGTGTCTCCGCAAAGGGACCAGGACGACTGATCCATGTACAGGACAGAATGAATGGGGCCATGTATCGTGAGATTTTGAGTGCAACCCTCCTTGCATCAGCAAGGGCATTGAAGATGAAACGTAGCTGGGTCTTCCAACATGACAATGATCCCAAACATACTGCCCGGGCAACGAAGGAGTGGCTTCGTATGAAGCATTTCAAGGTCCTGGAGTGGCCTAGCCAGTCTCCAGATCTCAACCCCATAGAAAACTTTGGAGGGAGTTGAAAGTCCGTGTTGCCCAGCGACAGCCCCAAAACATCACTGCTCTAGAAGAGATCTGCATGGAGGAATGGGCCAACATACAAGCAACAGTGTATGCCAACCTTGTGAAGACTTACAAGAAACGTTTGACCTCTGTCATTGCCAACAAAGGATATATAACAAAGTATTGAGATGAACTTTTGATATTGACCAAATACTTATTTTCCGCCATAATTTGCAAATAAATTCTTTCCAAATCAGCCAATGTGATTGTCTGGATTTTTTTTCTCATTTTGTCTCTCATAGTTGAGGTCTACCTATGATGCCAATTATAGGCCTCTCTCATCTTTTTAAGTGGGAGAACTTGCACAATTGGTGGCTGACTAAATACTTTTTTGCCCCACTGTAAGTACCTGTAATAAATCAATCAATCAATAAATAAATAAGAAAAAAGGAAACAGTAATGGTGCTGATAATGATAATGATGCTAGGAGACTATGATCAAGATAGGACAACAGAATGCTCGAAAAGGTTAGGAAGCAGTATACTGAAACAAAATTTACACAAGCAATATTTAATCTAGGAAAAACAGATCATGGTAAGAACAATAAAAGAAGGATGATCACCAAGGGGACAATTAACTGTATAATGGAGAGTAGATATTGCTATCTGCTCTCTGTTTAACTCTGCAATATGAGGCTACACCATGGGCAACTTTTATGGCTCATGCATAAAATGTAGGCAGTAGTGTGGAGACAGCAATACCCCAGGGAATTCTGTCTGCTTAATTCAAAAGACAGTGCTCCATGATTGGAGGAGAGCTAGTTGTGTGATTTTGACAGGTCACGTGACCAGATTCTGCTCAAGCATTTTTTCTCTTTATTCCCCTTTTTTTGGACTCCCAAAGCCAACTGAGTGTAATGCACGTCAATAAAGCACACCATTGTGCTTTATGAATGCACCACATTTTTTTGTCCATACTGCTTATATAAACACATAAATGTAAGCAAAAAAAACATATTTCTGTAAAAGTACTTTGGTAATTGAAAAAGAGTATAATGCAGCAATGGGCAAACTACGGCCCGCGGGCCGTATACGGCCCGGCGGACCTTTTAATCTGGCCCGCGGAGCTAGGCTCCTCTCACAGTCCGCCCTGAAGACCGGTGTAGCATGAAAATCTGTCTCCTATGAGGATCTGTCCCCCTCGACGTATCTGCGCATGTGCCGGAGATCGCCGATCAGCTGCTAATGCCTGAAACTAGCACATGCGCAGATACGTCGAGGGGGACAGATCCTCATAGGAGACAGATTTTCATGCTACACCGGAACGGCGTGGGAACGCGCGGAGCAAAGGTAAGTGAATTGACACAGGGGGGACTTGGGAACTTAATATGGGGGATGAATTAATATGGGGAATGAATTACTATATGGGGGATGAATTACTATATGGGGGATGAATTACTATGGGGGATGAATTACTATATGGGGGATGAATTACTATAGGGGATGAATTACTATATGGGGGATGAATTACTATGGGGGATGAATTACTATATGGGGGATGAATTACTATGGGGGATGAATTACTATAGGGGGGATGAATTACTATATGGGGGATGAATTACTATATGGGGGATGAATTACTATGGGGGATGAATTACTATATGGGGGATGAATTACTATGGGGGATGAATTACTATGGGGGGTGAATTACTATATGGGGGATGAATTACTATATGGGGGATGAATTACTATGGGGGATGAATTACTATATGGGGGATTAATTACTATGCTTACTATGGGGGAATATTACTATACTTACTATGGATGACACATACACATCATTCATCTACTCTTGGTCCGGCCCCCGGGTCCAATATATGAACCCATTGCGGCCCTCAAGTCAAAAAGTTTGCCCACCCCTGGTATAATGTCTTACTGAGAAGTTTGTAGGAGGCTTTCCTCTCAGTTGGTGATATAGAGCCTTGATGGGATGTTGTTCATTGGCCCTCTGTAGTACAATCTTCTCATAGCCGTTTAGTAGGATTTTCCAATACGGTGTCCTTGTCAGTCTACTACCTTTTTTTCCAACTACAAGTCTTTACATGGAGATTCTGATGTTACTGCAAGAGAAAAAGAGAATGCAGAGTGATTGTTCAGTGGAGAGTCAATTGCTGCAGGGGCAGTCAGGTGTTCACATGTAGAGGATGTTCACACTGCAGGAACAGAAGAGGGATTGTCCGGTGGAGAGTGAATCACTGCAGGGCCAGTTGGGCATTCACACGGTGATGCTGTACACACTGTATGAATGGTGAGGTGAAATGAACCGAGTTATTTGTGCTCCCTCTTAAAAAATATATATATATGTGTGTGTATATATATATATATATATATATATAACAAATGTAAGTATAAAAATATTTGGAGATTACATGCACAATTTTTTACACACACTTTTCTACACACACTTTTTTGTTTTTTAAATTTTCTCCCCTAGCAAGGAGAAAATGATACAACGCATGTTTTTCTCTACTCACTGGGGCTGCCTCTCGTAGCAAGTCACAAGAAACTCCCGCTGAGGTTCCTGCATGTAATTGCACTTGGCCCCATTCACAGCGCGTGAGGGAAAGACTGCTGATAATCGGTAAGTCTGTTTACATGTCATCAGTTATGATTGGACACAGCTTATCACATGGTAAAGAGATGCAGTGATTGGCCCTTTACCGCAATCTGTGATCAGCTGTGTCACAGAGCGCCCGATGCATGCCCCAGGGGGCACACGGGAGGCAGGGTTCTAGACATGTAAGCATGTATTGCAATATGTGTGAACCAAATATCCCTATTTATTGCATAGTTTGCTTGAAAGGGTATATACCAGTGTGCAGAGGGTCCTTCAGAATTTCTAGAGTTAATGTGGTTACACCCCTTTAGCACCTGATGGATAAATGCATGCACTAGCTGTATGGATTTGAGCACAGGGATCTCTTGTTTGTTGTATTGTTGGGTCAGTAACCAGACCTGAACCTTGTAGCTCTCCCCATTGTGTCTTTTCCCCTATGCTAGCATTGTGTCCACAGTAGCACTTGCGTAGGCAGGGCAGAGTAGGACTGGCCATAGAGGGATTACTTTGACGCAGTTGGCCAGCTTAAGCATGTATTGCAATATGTGTGAACCAAATATCCCTATTTATTGCATAGTTTGCTTGAAAGGGTATATACCAGTGTGCAGAGAGTCCTTCAGAATTTCTAGGGTTCTAGACATGGACACCCTCCAAGAAATAGATGCTATAGCGTGGTCAGGAAGTGGTTAAAGGGGCACTGCTCAACACACGTGAATAGAGGCTAATGGCTACAGAACTACAGGTTCACAATTCTCTGCATGCAGAGGAGGAGAGATACAGCCAATGTGGGGACCAATGCGGGGAGCAAACAGTGGCAGACCAATGCTGGTGTCTATGCCTGGCATAGGGCCTGCAAGGACTAAGAGAGAGACTGTGCCATAGAGATATCTGCTGTGCCTTGAAACCCATACTGGGGAGACCTGTTGCCATGTGCCACCAACTTAGAGAGGACAGGAAAATCTGGCCATGAGGGGCCGATTGTGTGGACTGAGACCTCTGGGACAACTGATTGCTAAGCATACTGGATCTGATCAGTTGTATATCGGGAGTGGTGAGTGGAACTATTAAGCGTAACCCCTTGTTGCCCACAGTTAATGCTTACTAAGACTGCCCCTCACTTAGCAGCCCGACAGCCACAATTTGAACAAAGTCTTAAATTGACAGCTACATATGCACCACCTACAGCAGGGCCCAAACAAAAGCTGAACAACACTGACAATTAGGCACCAGGTACTTTAGCAGGGGTATCCATTTGTTAGTAATGCATATACCCACCCACTATTGGGGCTGTATGTATAGCATGCACTCAGGAACATTGAGTATTTCTTGCAAGGAAATATAGTGAGATTTCTTTTATGCCATTCATGCTTTCATGGTTGACACAATTTTTATTAATACTGTGTGAACTGTGTAATGGGGCTTATCCTTATTGTGGCATAAGTTAATGGCCATAGGTGAGATTATCCTGCCTGTCAATTCATTTAACATATTCTTTTGTCCTATTTATTTGTTTTATGGATTGCAATTGCTTACCCTTTAAAAATACATTAATCATCAAGTTGCTTGTAGTCTATTTTTCTATGTACCATCATAGAATAATAACGTTTAAGTTAAACAGGTGTGAGTAACCTATAACCAGGTGTGTTGGTAGGGAGCAAGCAGGTCAGAGAACAGAGGACCCGTCAAACCAAGTGGCTCCTGCAGAATTGGTGCTACACCTGGAATTCCACTTGAAAGTGAAACTCCAGCTAAAACGTTTTATATCAGGGAAAAACAGGTGTAAGGTCCCTGCAAACCTCCTTCAATTACTGCTCCACCCGATGCTCAGACCTGGGAGAAGCCGATGCCCCCAAAATCAATGTGGAAAGCAGGAAAGGTTGACACTCAGGATAATATCCAACCATAAACTTCTTTATTAAATAACAGCAAGTACAAAGCTAAAAATAGCCAATGCATTTCAGACGGTCAATCCTCAGTTATGGAAATACAAAAAGTAAAAGGGAAAATTCAAAATGGCTAGGTGCACCAGACCATTCTATAGGTTAATAAAGGCATAAACAGTATAAGTATAGATAAATCCCATATATCTGAGAAAGAATGTACAACCACAAAAAACTTTACTATAATAATATTTCAAAAAGGATGAAAAAGAAAGAAAAGAAAAAATTCACAGACATTACTAATGCCATTTCAGAAAGACATCCACATCCCACCTATGGCTTAATCCCTGTAGGATGAGGGTCTGTAATCTGAAAATCCCCCAAAAAATCACATTCCAGGAGTCTGTGATGTCTATCCTCACCTCTATCTCACAGCAAGATCCTTTAAATACCACAAAATGAGAAAGTGGACATATCCCCCTTGTACATCTCTAAAGTGTTTTGATACATTGGACACATTTTTTTTGCATTAGGATTCATACTGTCACAAAAGTGCTCTGAAATCCATATATGCAGGGGGCATATGGTACAGCCCACGTATTGTAATTTACATTTATCACATTGTACTAGATCAGGGGTGGGCAAACTTTTGGACTTGAGGGCCGCAATGGGTTCATATATTGGACCCGGGGGCCGGACCAAGAGTAGATGAATGATGTGTATGTGTCATCCATAGTAAGTATAGTAATATTCCCCCATAGTAAGCATAGTAATTAATCCCCCATATAGTAATTCATCCCCCATAGTAATTCATCCCCCATAGTAATTCATCCCCCATATAGTAATTCATCCCCCATAGTAATTCATCCCCCATATAGTAAGTCATCCCCCATATAGTAATTCATCCCCCATAGTAATTCATCCCCCATATAGTAATTCATCCCCCATAGTAATTCATCCCCCATATAGTAATTCATCCCCCATAGTAATTCATCCCCCCTATAGTAATTCATCCCCTCTATAGTAATTCATCCCCCATATAGTAATTCATCCACCATAGTAATTCATCCCCCATATAGTAATTCATCTCCCATAGTAATTCATCCCCCCTATAGTAATTCATCCCCCATATAGTAATTCATCCCCCCTATAGTAATTCATTCCCCATATTAATTCATCCCCCATATTAAGTCCCCAAGTCCCCCCTGTGTCAATTCACTTACCTTTGCTCCGCGCGTTCCTCTCGCCGTGTTCCCGCGCCGTTCCGGTGTAGCATGAAAATCTGTCTCCTATGAGGATCTGTTCCCCTCGACGTATCTGCGCATGTGCCAGTTTCAGGCATTAGCAGGCGATCGGCGATCTCCGGCACATGCGCAGATACGTCGAGGGGGACAGATCCTCATAGGAGACAGATTTTCATGCTACACCGGTCTTCAGGGCGGACTGTGAGAGGAGCCTAGCGGGAGCCTAGCTCCGCGGGCCGGATTAAAAGGTCCGCCGGGCCGTATACGGCCCGCGGGCCGTAGTTTGCCCATTGCTGTACTAGATAGACTACGTGGTCTGAGCCACAATTAATATATTGGACAATATTGTAAGTTTCCCCTGTAACAAAAGATGTAAAATTTTATGATATTGTAAGGTACAATGTATCTCTCTCCTCCATTCAGAGAGAAAAAAAACAAGGGGGGCGGGCTTCACAGTGACTGATCACTGTGATAGCCAATCAGAGGCTATCACAGCAATCATGTGACCCAGAATCGGGAGTCCCATGTCCTGATCGTTAGAATGGGACCTTGGGCTCTCAGTGACACCCCAGTCTTTGTGCTGAGAGCACGCCTTGTGGTGCGCTCCCAGCACAAAGACAGGTACGCAAATATGCGACCCCACAGAAAAAATCCCAGTTCTATGAGGCTGCATATTTGTGTTGTGTCCGCACAAGGGGTTAATATTTCCTTCTTTTTTTCAGAATGGATCGGGAAGTGGGGGTAGCATTATGATTTCATCTGCCCCATTTATAAACAAGGTCACTTACTTAACATCCCGTAAATATTTGGAACATTTAATGTCCATAACTTTTTCTCTAGGTGATCCACTGTCTCTTGGAGATTCTGATCGTCATATATCATTAGGTGTACTGTACTGTTTAAACATACCATTTACATCCTATTTTGTGATCATGTCCAATAGTTACAGGTTTTTTTTGTTTTATTTTGGGTTTTTTTTACCTTAAGAAGTTGTGATTATGCATCACGATACTAGACAAATTAGTGACCTGCCACTTAAAGGATAAATTCGCTTTTTTTTACAAAAATGTGCATTTATAATTTTTTGTTTCTGGAGCCTCTAAAGCATTGCACCAGTGATCAGCATATCTCCTGCAGACATGTCAGTATATCTGCTTGCCCATACAGGATGTATGGGCAAGCAGATGTACTGACAGGAAGAATCAATGAACTACCACGGTGCTCCACAGCACAGTGGCAAATATTGTTATACTGGATGCCAGCTTGGGGGGAGATATTTCTTTAGGCATATAGACATGGTGAAGACAACTTGCAGAAGTTCAAAACGAGAATGAGAATGGGGAAGAAAGGGGATTTAAGTAGCTTTGAACGTGACAGGGTTGTTGGTGTCAGATGGGCTGGTCTGAGTATTTCAAAAACTGCTGATCTACTGGGATTTTCATGCACAGCTATCTCTAGGCAGAGAATGGTCCGAAAAAGAGTTCACGGTACTCCAATGGCCTCCACAGTCACCAGATCTCGATCCAATAGAGAACCTTTGGGATGTGGTGGAAGGGGAGATTCCCATCATGGATGTGCAGCTGACAAATCTGCAGCAACTGCATGATGTCATTATGTCAATATAGACCAATCTCTCTGAGGAATGTTTCCAACACCTTGTTGAATCTATGCCACAAAGAATTAAGAGAGTTCTGAAGGCAAAAGGGGGTCCAATCAGGTACTAGCAAGCTGTACCTAATAAAGTGGCCGGTGAGTTTATTTACTCCTCATTGAGGGTAAGCAAATTCTATTAGACATATTTGTGTTGTATGGAGGAGTGGATTGATGAGCGACTCAAGTGTGCAGTGCTCAGTTGTATTTAAAGTACATTTTATATATTTCTGCATTACGATCACCATTATCATTATGCTTACTAATATCATTATTTATTTATTTTCTGCATATACCTTATTACCTTAAAGACGCACCTAGGTTTTAAAGGAGGTAAACAAGAAAAAAAATATTCTGAATCAATGGACTGCAGACATAGTACAGGAAATGACCAGAGACTGCAGATGTACTACAGGAGATGACCAGAGACAGCAGACATAGTACAGGAGATGACCAGAAACTGCAGACATGCGGATGTACTACAGGAGATGACCAGAGATTTCAGAAATAGTACAGGAAATGACCAAAGACTGCAGACATAGTACAGGAGATGACCAGAAACTGCAGACATGCGTATGTACTACAGGAGATGACCAGAGACTGCACACATAGTACAGGAGATGACCAGAGACTGCGGATGTACTACAGATGAACAGAAACTGTGGACATACTACAGGAGATGACCAGAGACTGTGGACATAGTACAGAAGATAACCAGTGACTGAGGACATAGTACAGGAGATGACCAGAGACTGCGGACATAGTACAGGAGATGACCAGAGACTGCGGACATAGTACAGGAGATGACCAGAGACTGCGGACATAGTACAGGAGATGACCAGAGACTGCGGACATAGTACAGGAGATGACCAGAGACTGAGGACATAGTACAGGAGATGACCAGAGACTGAGGACACAGTACAAGAGATGACCAGAAACTGCGGACACAGTACAGGAGATGACCAGAGACTGCAGACACAGTACAGGAGATGACCAGAGACTGTGGACATATTACAGGAGATGACCAGAGACTGCGGACATACTACAGGAGATGACCAGAGACTGCAGACACAGTACAGGAGATGACCAGAGACTGCGGACACAGTACAGGAGATGACCAGAGACTGCGGACATAGCACAGGGGATGACCAGAGACTGTGGACATACTACAGGAGATGACCAGAGACTGCGGACATACTACAGGAGATGACCAGAGACTGTGGACACAGTACAGGGGATGACAAGAGACTGCGGACATAGTACAGGAGATGACCAGAGACTGAGGACACAGTACAGGAGATGACCAGAGACTGTGGACATACTACAGGAGATGACCAGAGACTGCGGACATACAGTTGTGACCAAAATTATTCAACCCCCACTGAAATTGAGTGTTTTGGCCAGTTTGACATTGCTTTTGATCATTCAGTCATCTTGCTTACATTTACATTAAAGAGGCACTTGTAGGTCAGACAAATATAACATAACAGTTATAATGAAATAACCACAAATGTCTTTTCTGTGCTCACAGCATTATCAGTTTTATTCAACCCCCAAGTGACATTCAATCTTAGTACTTAGTACAGCATCCTTTTACAGTTATAACAGCTTTTAAACGTGAAGCATAGCTTGACACAAGTGTCTTGCAGCGATCTACGGGTATCTTCGCCCATTCTTCATGGGCAAAGGCCTCCAGTTCAGTCACATTCTTAGGCTTGCGCACTGCAACTGCTTTCTTTAAGTCCCACCAGAGGTTCTCAATCGGATTTAAGTCTGGTGACTGCGATGGCCACTCCAAAATGTTCCAGCCTTTCCTCTGCAACCATGCTCTAGTGGACTTGGAGGTATGCTTGGGATCATTGTCCTGTTGAAAGGTCCAACGTCTCCCAAGCCTCAGGTGTGTGACGGACTGCATCACGTTTCCATCCAATATCTCCTGGTACTGAAGAGAATTCATGGTACCTTGCACACGCTGAAGCTTCCCTGTACCTGCAGAAGCAAAACAGCCCCAAAGCATGATTGACCCTCCACCATGCTTCACAGTAGGCAAGGTGTTCTTTTCATCATAGGCCTTGTTCTTCCTCCTCCAAACATAGCGTTGATCCATGGGCCCAAACAGTTCTAATTTTGTTTCATCAGTCCACAGAACACTATCCCACAACTTTTGTGGTTTGTCCACATGGCTTTTGGCATACTGCAGTCGACTCTTCTTATTCTTTGGAGACAGCAAGGGGGTACGCCTGGGAGTTCTGGCACGGAGGCCTTCATTACGCAGTGTGCGTCTTATTGTCTGGGCTGAAACTTCTGTACCCACATCTGACAAATCTTTTCTCAGTTCCTCAGCAGTCACACGGGGACTTCTCTCCACTCTACGCTTCAGGTAGCGCACAGCAGTCGAAGTCAGCATCTTCTTTCTGCCACGACCAGGTAGCGTTTCAACAGTGCCCTTTGCCTTGAATTTGCGAATGATGCTTCCTAAGGTGTCTCTTGGTATGTTTAACATCTTTGCAATCTTCTTATAGCCATTGCCCTTCCTGTGAAGAGAAATCACCTCTTCTCTTGTCTTCCTGGACCATTCTCTTGCCTTCACCATGTTTGTAACCACACCAGTAAATGTCTAGAAGGAGCTGAGTATCACAGTCATTTTAAAGCTGCCTAATTGGTGCTTATTATGCTTGATTGCTGCTCGGTGACATCCACAGGTGTTTTCAATACCTGATGGAAAGCACCTGTATGAACCTCTGTTCTTCAGAGTGGTAGTCTTTAAGGGGTTGAATAATTGTGGCAATGAAGAAACCACATAAGAACCATTTACTACTGTATTACATAAACAATTGATGTCATTTTAGTTGCATTTGGGTAGTTACAACGTCCTTGTAGGATTTGATTCTGAATACAATTCCAAATGTACACTATAGTCCCTAAACCCCTTTACAGCATTGGGGGTTGAATAATTTTGGTCACAACTGTACTACAGGAGATGACCAGAGACTGCGGACACAGTACAGGGGATGACAAGAGACTGCGGACACACTACAGGGGATGACAAGAGACTGCGGACATAGTACAGGAGATGACCAGAGACTGAGGACATAGTACAGGAGATGACCAGAGACTGAGGACACAGTACAGGAGATGACCAGAGACTGCGGACATAGTACAGGAGATGAGCAGAGACTGTGAACACAGTACAGGAGATGACCAGAGACTGCGGACATAGTACAGGAGATGACCAGAGACTGCGGACATACTACAGGAGATGACCAGAGACTTTCAGACCTTTGGGGAGCGGGGGGGGGGCTGAATTTGACAGGTTCCCGCTCCCACTTCTGCTGCGATCGCCTCTCTCCCCATAGTCTTCTGGGACATGTGACAGGTCCCAGAAGACTACAGGACCATTCACAAAGCACAGCGCCTCTCAGGCATGCGCAATGGGCCCCCGGCTGTGAAGCCGCAAGCTGTCACAGCCAGGTGCCCACACTAAAGATGATGTGAGGTGATAAGGACACCGCTGGACCGAGGAACAGGTAGGACCGAGGAGCAGGTTCTGCTGCACAGAAGACCCGAGTGGCCGGCCTGTTATTCTACGATGTCGGCGAGGGGGGAATACTGGGCCAGCCGCTCCATATTCGCTCCATAAGACGCACAGACATTTCCCCCCATTTTTTGGGGGAAAAAAGTGTGTCTTATGGAGCGAAAAACACGGTAGTTATTGTTTGTGGTGAATTTTTTTATATTGTGTATCATGTACTGCTATCATACTGCTGATTTTATGTTTATAGAGTATAGTCTGTGGTCAATGTCTCCCAAAAACCCCCCTTCCCCTTTTCTCCACTAGTGATGGGCTTAATGTTCAAGCCGAATGTAAGTTCAACAAGAACATTGGCTGTTTGTGTTTTCACAGAACACAAGGACGGTATGGGCGTTCAGTGAGCTGTTTGCCCGCCGCGCCCCACAATGCACTGCACTCCACTTGTGCAGGGCGCTGCTGACTCGCCGCTGACTTCCAAAATTTCATTGGTGTGGGCTTTTTTCAACACATTTGCAGCAGACCACACCGTTGCTGTTTGCAGTCTCTGTCTGAAGCAGATGAAGCGTGGCCAAAACACCATCCGCTTGGGCACCACATGTTTGACAAGACATATGACAACCTGCCATGCAGTCCGTTGGCAGCAATACCTGAACGACCCACATCATGAAAAAGTGCAGACGTTTACTTGCTCCTCATCTAGGATCCCTACCCCTACTATACCTCAATTTGTTTCAACAGCCTCCACTGGAATGGATGATGGTATAGCAATGGGTGCCACAAGTTTTTGCACCCAATCTGCTAGCAGTCCACCACCTGTTGATTTCACCAGGCAAATTTCGCTACCCCAGTTGCTGAACTGTAAAAAAAAAAAACTGTCCCATACATCCACATGCTCAGCCTCTAAATGCTAGCTTGGCCAAATTGGTAGCATTACAACTGCTGCCCCCTTCTGTGAATTTGTGGAATGTGCCGTACCACAGTGGCAGGTTCCAAAAAAAAAATTATTTTGACACAAGGCCATTCCAGGTCTGTACCATCATGTAGAAAGCAATGTTTTCGCCTCTTTGGACAGGGCAGTCAGCAGCAAGATCCACATTACTGCTGACACATGGTCCAGCAGGCATGGTCAGGGACGTTACATTTCCTTCACGGTGCACTGGGTAACTCTGCTGACAGCTGGGAAGGTTGCAGGACAGGGTTCAGTGCTGGAGCTTGTTCCACCACCATGCCTACAACAAGCTGATGGTGATTCTGCCACATCTTTCTGCTCCACCCCCTCCTCTTCCTCTATGGCCTCTACTGCTGAATTGTCCTCTGAACCAGCAGTGATCTGCAGAATACACAGGAGGAGGAATAGGAGGAGGATTGTGGCAGCATGGAAGTAGATATAACATATGGCAGTCTGCAAGGAATGGTTTTTAGTCCCCAGAAACCCCAGGAGTAGTATGTGTCTGAAAGGAAGTAGCTCCTGACAGTGTCACCCTCAGTGACCCAGAGGACTCAGAATCTCATGCCTCCTCAAATTTACACTGCATGGGCACCCTGATTCTGCAAAGCCTGTGAAAGGACCCGAGCATTTGTGGTATAAAGAAGAAGGATCATTACTGGTTGGAAACCCTTCTTAATCCACGTTACAAGGGTAAAGTTGCAGAGCTCATCTTGCCTTCACAGAGTGAGCAGAGGATGAAACATCTTGAGGTAGCCTTGAAGAAAAATTTGTTTAACACCTTTCCAGACACTGGGAGGTTACCATTTCCTGGACAACGTGTTTCTGGGGCTTCGTTCGATCAAAGGAAGAGCGGTGGGGAAGGTGGCTGGCTGACCAATGTCTTTAAACAATTCTTTAGTCCTCAGTGCCCAGGGCTGTTAGGTTTAAGCACCCATTGGCAGCTTCTGCATCATATGGTGCAGGATTATCTAGGGGCAAGAGCAGACTTGGAGACCTTTCCAACTGAGGATCCACTGGGTTACTGGGTCTTGAGGATGGATTACTGACCTTGCTCAATATGCCATTGAGCTAGTGGCCTGTCCTGCATCCAGTGTGCTTTCTGAACGGACATTCAGTGCTACTGGAGGCTTTGTTGTGGATAAAAGAGTGCATCTGTCCACAGGTTCCATTGATCGGCTGACATTTATCAAAATGAATCAGTCCTGGATCAACAGCAGCTATCATGCCCCTGATGCTGATGTAATTGATTAAATTTGTTAGGGATCCTTTGAAAACTGCTTATGCTGCCTATTCCATTCCTGATTATGCTAGCTTACAACAACGTATTTGATTTAGGGCACCATTAACACCCAAAGCCCAATTTTTCTGCAGCTGTTTGACAGGTGCATGTCATTTAATTTTTTTACAATATTTTTCTAATTTTTAACAATTTGTAACAGCAGGGCCCATTCCTGTGCCTGGCAAGAGTAACTGTGAAGGACTACACTGTTCAGGCACCACCAACACCCAAAGGCCCAATTTTTCCGCACCTGTGTGACAGGTGCATATTATTTCAGTTTTTTAGAGCAGTGCCAGTTCCTGTGCTCATGTGCAGTGCAGAGGCACCAACACTCAAGGCCCATTTTTTCAACACACTGTGTGACAGGTGCATATAATTTGAATTTTTAGAGCAGGGTCCAATCCTGCACTTTGCCTCTTCCCCACAACCCTGGCCCAGTGGTTGTGGGGGTCTGTGGGTAGGGGAGCTCATTAGCATCAGGGTACCCCTTAAAGCACCTTGATGCAGCCCCCCCCCTTGTGAATTTATGCCCCTATCCATTCACTAAAGGGCTAAATTGAGTAAAAAATAAAGAAGCCAGACTTTTGAAAAATTCCTTTATTGAACAAAAAACAAAACAACAACAAAAAAATCCTTTAACCACTTGCCCTCCTGAGGATTTACCCCTCTTAATGACCAGGCCTCTTTTTGCTACTCGGCGCTGCACTATTCAACTGATAATTGCACGGTCATGCAATGTTGCACCCAAACTAAATTTACGTCCTTTTTTCACACAAATAGAGCTTTCTTTTGGTGGTATTTGATCACTTGTGCACTTTTTATTTTTCGCGCTATAAACAAAAAAAGACCAAACATTTTGAAGAAAAGCAATATTTTTTATTTTCGGCTATAAAAAATATATAGTAAACTCAAAGTTAGTTATAAATTTAGGCCAAAATGCATTTTGCTACATGTTTTTGGTAAAAAAAAAAATCCCAATAAGTGTATATTGATTGCTTTGTGTGAAAGTTATAGCGTCTACAAACTATGGTATAGATGTTGCAATTTATGCCATTTTTTTGCTATACAGCACTGCACTAGTTTAACTGACAATTGCGCGGTCATGCAATACGGTACATAAATGAAAGTTATGTCCTTTTTTCACACAAATAGAGCTTTATTTTGGTGGTATTTTATCACCTGTGCGCTTTTTATTTTTGGCACTATAAACAAAAAAAGTTTTGAGAAAAAAATGTTTTTGAAATAAACAATATTTTATCATTTCTGTCATAAAAAATAACCAAAAAAACTAAAATTTCATCATAATTTTAGACCAAAATATATTCTGCTACATGTTTTTGGTTAAAAAAAAATCCCAAAAAGTGTATATTGATTGCTTTGTGTGAAAGTTATAGCGTCTACAAACTATTTACACAGCTTTTCCCTTTTGACTGCTCATCACATTTTTTGAGGTGCTAAAATACCAGGACAGTACAAACACTCCAAATGACCCCTTTTCAGAAAGTAGACACTGTAAGCTGTCTGCTGAGAGGCATATTGAGTCCATGGAAGTTTTTGGTTTTTTTTACACAAAGTTGTCATTTAAATTATATATTTCTCACACAAGTCATGGGTAAATGTGGAATTACACCCCAAAATACATTCTGCTACTTGTACCGAGTATAGGGATACCACATGTGTGAGACTTTTTGGGAGCCTAGCCACATACAGGAGCCTGAAATCCAATGACCACTTTGAAAGCCTGAAGGTGCGTAACTTCATTTCACTTCCTCAATACCTATCAGTTTCGGAGGCCCTGAAATGCCAGGATAGCACCAAACCCCCCCTAATTACCCCTTTTTGGAAAGTAGACACCCCAAGGAATTTAAAAAGAGCCATGACGAGTATTTTTCAGATCTATTTTTTTCTCACAAGGTTTTGAAATATAAAAAAAGAAAAGAAAAAATATGTTTTTGTTTTTTTTCTTCAATTTTCAAAAACTTGTGGCAACAAATGAAATCTGCAAAATACTCACTATGCTTCTGATCAAATTCCTTGGGGTGTCTACTTTCCAAAAAGTGGTCATTTGGTGGGGTTTGGTGCTATCCTGGCATTTCAGGGCCTTCGAAACTGTGATAGGTAGTCAGGAAGTGTAATGAAGTGTAATGTAAGTGCTTATTGGATTTTGGGGTCCTGTACTTGGCTAGACTGCCAAAACGTCTCTCACATGTGGTACCCCCATACTCGGGAGAAGTAGCAGAATGTATTTTGGGGAGTAATTCCACATATACCCATGGCATGTGTGAGCAATAAATCATTTAAATGACAATTTTGTGTAAAAAAAGAAAAAAAAAATTTGTTTGTCATTTTTCAAAAATTTGTGGTAAAAAAATAAATTCTTCTATTGATTCAACATGCCTCTCAGCAAATAGTTTGGGGTGTCTACTTTCCAAAAAGGGGTCGTTTTGGTGGGTGGGGGCATTTTATGCCCAGCATTAGAAGTTTATGCCACACATCACTCACTCTTCTAACCACCTGAAGATCAAGCCTTTTCTGACACTTTTTGTTCACATGAAAAAAATCTGTATTTTTTGCTAGGAAATTAATTTAAACCCCAATTATATATTTTTTTAAACACCCTAGTGAATAAAATAGTTGGTGCTGCAATTTTTTATGTCACATAGTCAGGGGCGGACTGACAACTCATGGGGCCCCCAGGCAATAGGGGATCATGGGGCCCCTGTGTCCTTGCCCAAACTCAAAAAAGCCTATGAAAAAGGTACCAGGGGCATCTCATGGGGCCCCCACTGACACCGGGCCCTCGAGCAGTGCCCGAGTTTCCAAATTGTCAGTCCGCCCCTGCACATAGTACTCGCGCAGCGATTTTTTAAACGCAATTTTTTTTAAAAAATACATTTTTTTTACTTTTAATGCACAAAAACACAAATTATTGGCCAAGTATAAAAGATGATGGTATGCCGAGTAAAGAGATACCAAACATGACATGCTTTAAAACTGCGCATGCCCCGTGCAATGGCGACAAACTGCATACCTTTTTAATATCCATAGGCAATGTTTTAAAAGCCTTTACAAGCTACCATTTTAGATTTACAGAGGAGGTCTAGTGTTAGAATTACTGCCCTTGATCTGACGTTCGTGGCGATACCTCACATGCATGGTGCAACCACTGTTTCCATACTGGCACAGGGTCAATGCTGACGAACACAGATGCACGCGTGCGCAGGGGGGCAAGGGTACTTTTTTTTTTAAGTTATTTTGATTTAATTATTTTTACACTGTCCCTTCTTTTTTTTTTTTGCACTTTTAATGCTCTAACAGGGAATGCAAATATCCCCTATAACTTCAATGGACATTGTCATATATTCTTTTTTGAGAAATCTGGGTTCTATCAGACTCTAGATATCTCCTCTGCACTTACATTATCTAATCAAACCAAGATCGGTGTGATCAGATGCTTTCCCAATTTACAAATGGCGCTGTTTATATCCTGTGAAACTGAAGTGATGAAATGCTCGTAGCTTCCGATTTCTTAGACAATAGAGATGATTGGCACCATTCCAGTCTCCAATCAGCTCTATGGTCAGCAGGCAGAAACACCGGCTGCATTCTCAGGTTCCCCCGATGGCACGGGACTGCCCGAGAAGGCCGTGGAAGGCAGTGGGGGAGGGGGGGCATCGTCTTCTGTTGCTTGTAAAAGCAATCCTGCAGCTAATTAGCCACTAGGATTACCTTTACATGAAAGCCGATCGCAGACTGAAAAAAACAATACCAAGATGATGCCTGCAGCTGTAGGTATCATCCTGGTATAACCATTCAAAGTCCAGTGATGTACTAGTACCTCGGTTACAAATTTAATTTGTTCTGCAGGACACTTCATATAGCGAAAAATTTGTAAACTGAAACACTGTTTCCCATGCACTGAAAACCATGCACTGAAAACCAATTAATCCGTTCAGAAGGTCAGAAAAACAGTAAACACTACTAAAATACTGCATGAGTTATTTTATTAACTCATGCAGTATTTTAGTAGTGACAACCATATGTTAATATTGCAATGTAAAAAAAATTTAATTTCAGGTAATTCACTCAGCTGTCAGGTGCCAGTTTTTAAATGTAATTACCGGTTTTGTTTTGTTTTTCCCTTACACTATGACTATGCAGTAGTTCAGAAATTCAGCAGTTACTTCCCCCTCCAGCTGAGAGAAAGTTTCTTTTAGTTTATTTCCCCAAGTTAAAAGATACAATGTTTACTTTCAGTTTCTTAAAAGATACAATGTATCCTTTCAGTTTCTTAAAATATACAAAGTATCCTTTAGCTCTGGGAAGCTGACAACTAATGTTGTGAGCTATACTGTAGAAAAAAAAAAAAGATGACAATTGCATTTAAAAATCAGCACTGACATACACTAACTGTACTATTGTGAAAAAAATTAGTAAAACATTTGTAAACCGAGGCATAATTTTCAATGGATTTTCATTCATAAACCGAAAATTACATTAACAGAGGCATTCGTAAACCGAGGTATTACTGTATATGCTATGTTTTTTTTTTGTATGCAGCCTGTGGATTGAATGAAAAAAAGAGAAGAAATCTCTGCCAGAAAAAGTGTGTGGTATGCCCACCATTGGAATATACCGCCCTGCATCCACCCACTTCTAATGATGGGCACACATTAGGTCACACTTTGCCACATGCGCCAGTTCCAAGATTGTACAAATGTCTAAATAGTGGCATGCTTGAATAAAAATTGTCCACGTATAAGTGGTACCCCATATGGAGAAGGACGACACCAAACTATCTTGCCACTGCTCCCCATGTAGTCTGGGCATCTGGGGGTCTCCCTTGTAAATTCGAACAATACTTGTGCTCGCCACCGCACCAGCTTGTACTACACTTATGGGACTCGCCACATCGCCAAGTCATACTGCAGTGCTGGTATTATTATTATTATACAGGATTTACAGTGGGGCAAAAAAGTATTTAGTCAGCCACCAATTGTGCAAGTTCTCCCACTTAAAAAGATGAGAGAGGCCTGTAATTGGCATCATAGGTAGACCTCAACTATGAGAGACAAAATGAGAAAAAAAATCCAGACAATCACATTGGCTGATTTGGAAAGAATTTATTTGCAAATTATGGTGGAAAATAAGTATTTGGTCACCTACAAACAAGCAAGATTTCTGGCTCTCACAGACCTGTACCTTCTTCTTTAAGAGGCTCCTCTGTCCTGCACTCATTACCTGTATCAATGGCACCTGTTTGAACTTGTTATCAGAATAAAAGACACCTGTCCACAACCTCAAACAGTCACACTCCAAACTCCACTATGGTGAAGATCAAAGAGCTGTCGAAGGACACCAGAAACAAAATTGTAGACCTGCACCAGGCTGGGAAGACTGAATCTGCAATAGGCAAGCAGCTTGGTGCGAACAAATCAATTGTGGGAGCAATAATTAGAAAATGGAAGACATACAAGACCACTGATAATCTCCCTCGATCTGGGGCTCCACGCAAGATCTCACCCCGTGGGGTCAAAATGATCACAAGAACGGTGAGCAAAAATCCCAGGACCACACGGGGGGACCTAGTTAATGACCTGCAGAGAGCTGGGACCAACGTAACAAAGGCTACCATCAGTAACACACTACACCGCCAGGGACTCAGATCCTGCAGTGCCAGACGTGTCCCCCTGCTTAAGCGAGTACATGTCCAGGCCCGTCTGAAGTTTGCTAGAGAGCATTTGGATGATCCAGAAGAGGAGTGGGAGAATGTCATATGGTCAGATGAAACCAGAATAAAACTGTTTGATAGAAACACAACTTGTTGTGTTTGGAGGAGAGAGAATGCTGAGTTGCATCCAAAGAACACCATACCTACTGTGAAGCATGGGGGTGGCAACATCATGCTTTGGGGCTGTTTCTCCACAAAGGGACCAGGACGACTGATCCATGTACAGGACAGAATGAATGGGGCCATGTATCGTGAGATTTTGAGTGCAAACCTCTTTCCATCAGCAAGGGCATTGAAGATGAAACGTAGCTGGGTCTTCCAACATGACAATGATCCCAAAAACATACTGCCCGGGCAACGAAGGAGTGGCTTCGTATGAAGCATTTCAAGGTCCTGGAGTGGCCTAGCCAGTCTCCAGATCTCAACCCCATAGAAAACCTTTGGAGGGAGTTGAAAGTCCGTGTTGCCCAGTGACAGCCCCAAAACATCACTGCTCTAGAGGAGATCTGCATGGAGGAATGGGCCAACATACCAGCAACAGTGTGTGCCAACCTTGTGAAGACTTACAGGAAACGTTTAACCTCTGTCATTGCCAACAAAGGATATATAACAAAGTATTGAGATGAACTTTTGATATTGACCAAATACTTATTTTCCACCATAATTTGCAAATAAATTCTTTCCAAGTCAGCCAATGTGATTGTCTGGAATTTTTTTCTCATTTTGTCTCTCATAGTCGAGGTCTACCTTTGATGCCAATTACAGGCCTCTCTCATCTTTTTAAGTGGGAGAACTTGCACAATTGGTGGCTGACTAAATACTTTTTTGCCCCACTGTATATAGCGCCAACAGTTTGCTCAGCACTTTACAATATAACAGGAGACAATACAGCAACAATACAGTTCAATACAAGAGGGTTAGGAGGGCCTGATCCTGAGAGCTTACAATCTAAGAGGTATGTGAAAGACCAGGATGCACTAGACTGCTGGTGTTGCCAGTTCACCAAAAGGTAGCGCGGCACTAGTACTGGCACTCTGCTGCATATGAGAGTCATCAAAATTTACCGACAAGTGCTAACAGAGATCAGCCCTGATTCTGCCAACAATGCGGTTTTGTGTGCAATGTATCAAGTGACAGAGACCTACTAACACTGCACTTGCTGGGGGAGAAGGCGGGGGTAAGCGTAGGGGTTAAACGCAGGTGCTGGCAGGTGCCGGAGCTGATCCCGCTAACGCTGCATTTTTGGGGACGCTATACTAATGTGAACGCTGGTATAGTGCTGATCTGATCTGATCAAAGATATTGATCCGTTCAGACACTATACTAGCAATGGAGGTTTATTGTGTATGAGCGTCTTCCTGGCAATCAAGGGGTTAAATGTGATGACTGGTGTACTGACGGGCAATCTGACGCCATCTGGGAGGGGCGTGAAAACCACGGGAGCGCCAATCACGTATATATATGTGATTTTGCACACATGTGCCGCCCTGTAGCAGTATTTCTGCTATAGGGCAGTCAGGAAGCGGTTACATAAGCGGTTTGTGTTACGGCGCTGCGTTACTTTAACTGACGATTGCACGGTCATGCAACGCTGCACCAAAACGAATCTTTGTACATCTTTTTTTCTCCACAAGTTGAGCAACTGACTTGGGGTCACTGACATCCCCAGTGACACCAATATAGTGATCAGTGCAAAAAAAAAAACACTGACACTGTACTAATGGCACTGGGGTGGAAGGGATTAACTTTACCTGTGTGAGGGGAGTGTTTTACTAGTGGGCGGGGGTTGTGTACTTGACAGGAACACACTGATCCCAAGAGCTAAACTCCGCTCTCAGGAACAGTGTGTTGGGAACTGACAGGGAGCAGGCTGCATTGAAAACAATGCAGCTGTGCTCTGTGTCACTGTTTGCCGGCAATCGCTGAGACCCGGCGGGTAATGATCGGCCGGGACCCGGTGATTGACACCCGCGGCACGGGTATGGCGGGTGCGCGCCCCCTACCTGTTTTGCAAAATGATGTTTTAAAACGTGATTTTGCACAGCAGTGCCGCCCTGTCGCCGTTTTTATACAGTGGCTGATCGGCAACCAGTTAATAAAAAAAAAAGCCAAAAAAATGGTTCCATCATTGTAATCCATCGTCAATCCCGGAATCCAGCATTGTCACAATGACGTCAACTCCCCAACATAAAAAAAAAAAACAGACGCCGGCCAACCCATCTGGACCCGCCAACCACTTGCCACAATCTGACATTTGCTGGTCATATGTAAACAATTGGGCGCCAATGTCACTGCTAGCTCTGCCCAATTGTTTACGTCTGACTGGTAACTGGGCTAGCAGTGACGTCACTGTACTTTTTGAAATTTTTTTGTATACTGATTCATGTCCCCCAGGGTAGCACCCGAGTACCCATACCCCTTTATGTCCAATAATTTGCATGAGGGCCTTCAAAATGGGCACTTATGAATTTAAAGGTTCAAGTCACATAGACTTGCATTGAGTTCATTAGGTTCATTCGGTCCGAATGTTCGACCGCAAACCGAACATGGGGTTTTTTGGCCCATCACTATTCTCTACCCCTGATGGTAGGTGGGCTGTCCAACTAAACCAAGTAATTTCATTTATTTAAGAAGGTTGAGGCTTGGGAGACATTAGCCATAGCTCTGAGGAAGGGGATTGGGTCCCCAAAATGTGTCAACTGTCATTGTCATCCTGTCTCCAGTTGGAGGTGCAGAGCGGTGTCTTACAGTGTGTGCTTTATGCATTTACATGCCTTTAGCTCACTTGGCTTATGAGTATAATATTTGTGTTCCTAATAATTTTAATAAAGTGTCAAAGAAAATGTGCTAGGCGTTTGCGCCCTCTTTGTTTGTGCTTTGTAGTGTCAGATTTCCCCGAACTGAAGAGGGCTGCACTGCCACTTCTTTCCAGTTAGGGTTGCAAAAAGATTATGTGATCTTTGGTTAATGCATTGGGTGCCTCTACCTTTTTCCGAGCACTGAAGTGTCATGTTTGAATCCTCTCTTTTAAGTAGCAAATGTACTTTGAGCACCCCAAACCTAAAAACAGCCTAACAACATACAACAAAAACCAATATACCCCCAAAAGAATTAAAACTCCCACATAACACCCTCCCCCTGTCCCCCAAAACAAAATCCCTCTTTTTTTTTTTTAAAGAGGAGCCTTGCAACAACAACAAATATAAAATAAAGAACCTATTAATACAATATACAATAAAAAACAATATATCCAAAAATAAATGAAAACCCCAGAACTTTTTTTTTATCTTAGTTTTATTTTGAAAAGGAGTGCCTTGCAGCAAAAAAGTACATGCATAGAAGCATTAACAGAGAATCTAATCATATTATTAGATTTGCATCAGGACATCAACCATAAAATATCATCATAACAGAATCAGATGATGGACGCCTTGACATTTGTTTGTAATGTTTTATTTGGTAAACAGTAACAGGATTTAGAGATATAAAGTTACTTTTTTTCCTAAAAAAATAAGTTAATATTTTTTGAACCCCCCAAAAAAAAGAGAAACATGAACAGATATGTCTATATTTCAGCACATTAACAGTATGACAATGCATTCTCAAGATACTGAAATATATTTTTTTAAGAAGCATGTCTTTCTGTGGGATCAGAACTTGATATGTGAAGATAATTCCTTTTCAAGATCAAAAAATAAATAAAAAAGAGAGAGATGTGTCCATATTACCGGCAAGTTAGCAGGATGACAACAAAGCATCCTCAAGTGAGTCAAAAACTAAAGATTGAAAGATATCTGTAAAGAAGTGCTTGTATCTATAAGATCACAACTTACCAGAGATGTATATTATGTTAAATAAGTAAAAGCCTTGAGGGCTACAATTAAAAGACCTCACATTTTTAAAAAGGTGTGGCCACTATGGCTTTTGTTAATTTTCCACTGACATTCTACATACTAATAACACATGAAATTTTAAGTCCAATAAAAGTAGATATCCTTTGAGTAATAGAACTTGGTCTTCTTTGCCTTGCTTAGAACTTTCTCTTAAGGGTGAGGAGGATGATCATGTTGATGCTGTAGTCAGTGGTGTAGTTTGGTTTTGTGCCACCCTAGGCAAAATTGGGCACCCCCCCATCTAAATTTTGTCCCACCCCTTCTTGTTTAAGATCCACCCTTCATGTTCCACCACTGCACTCCCACCTGAGCATCTATCCCACCTCTGCACTCCCCTCTTGTTCTACCACTGCACCCCCCTCGTGAGCACCTGTTCCACCTCTGCACCGCCTACTGAGCACCTGGTCTACCTCAACACTCCTTCCTGAGCACCTTTTCCTCCTCAGCACCCCCTACTGAGCACCTGATCTACCTCAACACTCCTTCCTGAGCACCTTTTCCTCCTCAGCACCCCCTACTGAGCACCTGGTCCACCTCAGCACCCCATCCTGAGAACCTGTTCCACCACTGCACCCCCTCCCATACTACATAGTACACACATACTACGTAAACACATACTACATATACATACTGTATATTACATCTTCTATTTATATATAGCTATACATACTTATATATATTATCAACAAGTGAAAAAACAGCATCTTGCAGAAAACCTGATATATAAGGTCTTTAAAATAAATTCATATATATTCACTGCAGCACTTTAGGGGTTACATAACATGCACATATCTCACATATAGTGCTCAGCATAAATGAGCACACCCCTTTTGAAAAGTAAGATGAACACAAGAACAATTTCCAAAACTGAATGTTATAGAATATTTGTTTAGCTCATTACATGAAAGTAAGGTTAACAATATAACTTAGATTACAAAATCTTCAGTTTTACTCAAATTAGTTGATGCAAAAATGAACACACCCACAACAAAAACTACTACATCTAGTATTTTGTATGCCCTCCATGATTTGTAAGGACAGCACCAAGTCTTCTAGGCATGTGATAAACACATTGGCGACATATTGCAACATTTATCTTTTTCCTCTCTTCAAGAATGACCTCTTTTAGAGCCTGGATGCTGGATGGAGAGTGATGCTCAACTTGTCTCTTCAGAATTCCCCTTAATTGTTCGACTGTGTTCAGATCAGGAGACATACTTTGCCACTGAATCACTTTCACCCTGTTCTTCTTTAGAAATGCAACAGTGGCCTTAGATGTGTGTTTTGGACTATTGTCATGTTGGAAAAGTGCATGACAACCAAGAGCACGGAGTGATATAGCATCTTCTCTTTCAATTTAGAGCAGTACATCTGTGAATTCATGACACCATCAATGAAGTGCAGCTCCCCGACACCAGCAGCATTCATGCAGCCCCGCAGGACATTGCCACCACCATGTTTCACAGTATGCACCATGCATTTTTCTTTGTATTCCTCACCTTTGCAACGTCATACAGTTTTAAAAACATTTATCTTGCTCTCATCACTTCAGACTACAGAGTCCCAGTAGTCTTCTTCTTTTTCAGCATGGGCCCTGGCAAATTCTAGGTGAGCTTTTTTCTGCATGGGCTTTAGGAGAGGCTTCATTTTTGCAATGTGGTCTTGAATGAATTTGATATAAAAAATACTTTTTGTGTGTGCAAATTAATAAATCTTGTTTACAATCAATGACCCTCATTCGTGGGAGTATTTTGTAGTATAGTGTCCCATAAAAAATGTTGATTTTGAAAGGAAAGTAAAAGTTTTCTGACAAATTTGTTGGGGTGTACGCATTTATGCTGTGCACTGTATATACAGATATACTACACATAATATTCTACATACACATATAACATTTCATCAACTTGTAAAACTCTGCCTTGCTTTTTCCCTCTGTGGGGCCCTGCATTTGGCTGGCAGGGGGCCCAGCTGGAGAGGGGCCCCTCTCTGTACAGATGTCCTTTCAGGTCTCCCGTTGTACACAGATGTCTGTTGGGAGGAAGTTACAGGACATTGTGCTCTCTCCATACCAGTTCCAGTCTGAGGTCTGTGTACATTAGATATTCATCTTCTTATACAGCAACCCCAAGAATCAGTGGTTTGCCTGTCAGAGAGATGGGTCCTCCTATGTTCTCCAACATTCTGAATGTACAGGGGATCTATCAGCAAGGTCACTCTGTGAGAGGCAGCTTCCCGACGGATGACTTTAATAAAGTGGTGGGCGGACTCTGAGAGAACAGCACTGACAGCAATTTCCCTCCCTCAGCTAGCGTAGCCACATCCTGTGAAATCTGGACACAGCATGGCCAGTGCTCATAGTGTCCCTTCTGCGTGGGGGGTGGCACCACGCCCCCCCTCCCTCCTGAAAAATGCCGCCCAAGGCAAGTGCCTTGTTTGCCTCATGGTAGATACGCCTCTGACTGTATTTATCACCACCAAGAGAACAAGTCATACCCAAAAAGACTCGAAGCTGTAATTGCTGCCAAAGGTGCTTCAACAAAGTACTGAGTGAAGGGTCTGAATACTTATCCTCTCTGGCGGTCTGATTATGTCAATATTTTTGAGTGTCAAAGCGGTACATTGTTTTGCATGGAAATTTGTTGTTTTATATTGTAGGCCTGTAATTCTTAGGAAACTTAAATATGTCCAAACAAGAGTCTAGTAAACATCCTGGGTATGATAAAGTTTGAAACACAAAATCATTAATTATAATATAATAAATTATAAAAAATACTATAATAATAATAAATTTAATTCAATAATGTAATCAAACCAAAAACAACTTTTGACCTAAAGGGACGCTTTTTGGATGCCATGGACTTTCTCAAGTTTCCAGGCAGAAAGAACAGTAAAAGTGCAGGCAGTGCACTGGACAAAGAACTAGGGACAAAACTGAGGTGAAATGGTTTGATACAGTAATGTAATCCTAACAGATGACAATGTATTGTGTGTATGGCATGTTTTGTTTACTTTTTTTGATCTCCCGCCGGTTCCGCCCCCTGTGGCGCGGTGCTTGCAGGGAAGGGAACCCGGAAGATGGATGCTGGCATCAGCCGGAGGACACAGTGGGAGGACATCAGGGGATCGAAGGGACAAGGTAAATTACACTATAGTGTAATCCTGACTGTGCCTCGGGGTTACCTCTTTTAGTACTGAAAATTAACCCCGAGCCACACTCGGGATTACCGTCAGGTAGGTTAAGTACATGTGATATTTTTGTTTTTTCTTTTTAATAAATTCACAGACAATTCTAAAATTCTGTTTTCATTTTGTCATTATGGGGTGCTGAGTGTAGATTAATGGAAAAAAAACATGAATGTAAACAACTGTAGTATCAGGCTGTAACATAACAACATTGAAAAAAGTGAAGGGGCCTGAATACTTTATGAATGCACTGTATATACAGTACATTAAAAAAATCTGAAATTTGAACTCAGTGCTAACATTTCCTGCATGCATATCTGACTCTGGTCTTAGAAACTTCCAGTCTTGAGATGAAGAAAAGATAACACATAGACAGATGTTTTCCCAGAAGCAGCTCTGATGTGTGAGTGTTCATCCTTCATTTCTCAGACAGAAAAATAGCTACAAGGCTTTGAAAAGCATTTAAAGTAGATTTTATCAGAAAAAAAACAATGAACAGGGAATGTAAACTAACTTAGCTCTCAGCTTCACATTTTCCAGGTTTGTTATAAAAAAATGGTAAAGGTACACTCCAGACAAAACAGAAAATCCAGCCTTTCAAAATATATCATATTTATGTATGTCATATCATCAGGTACTATCTTCCAAAACCCTTTGCTGAGCTCCCATCCCCTCCTTGTCTAGGTGCTTTCGAGTCCTGCCCTATTCTTACCTCAACCCATCACTGCTGAGGACCACATTCCTTGAAAACATTTTTTTTTTCTTATTCAAATTGACTCTCTCAGGTCAGATATATGAGATTAAAGACTTTCAGTTCTACAGCTAAATAAATTGGTAACACCAGCTAGCACTGTGTAACTGCCATCTAATTGGTTGTACCACTTTAGCTGCAATAACTGCAACCAAAAACTTCATATTCAGTTTGTATTGTGTCCACTCTTCCTTAGAGAACTTGTTTTTTCTTTTTTGAAGCAGGTAGGCTTTCAAGCACAGTCTTCTGCCTCCCCCTCCTTAAGCCTGCTGTCACTCTTTATATCTTGTCGTGTCCAGTGATTTTTTTTGTGGGCCTGTTCCAGTGTCTTGATCTAAGTAATGCAACTGTGTGCATTCCTTCTTAATTCTGGATTCGTGTTTCAAAAATAATCCCCTCACTACACATTTATGAGCTTCCCATAGTATCGTAGAGTCATTGAGTGTGAAATAGGCAGCCAATTCAGAGGAGACCTTTTGAAAAGTGACAGTATCTTTCAAGAGAGTCTCGTTACTATGACCATTTGGAAACTCGGGCACTGCCTGAGGGCCCAGGGTCAGTAGGGGGCCCCATGAGATGCCCCTGGTACCTTTTTTATAGGCTTTTTTGAGTTTGGGCAAGGACACAGGGGCCCATGATCCCCTATTGCCCGGGGGCCCCATGAGTTGTCAGTCCGCCCCTGCTCATTACTCCTCCAGGAAGTGGTCTTGTGTGATACAATAGCAAAGTCCAGAAGCAAATGTATGGGGGCATGTTCCCATGCCACCTTCCTCACCCTCCTTCTTCTGCTAACCGCCGGTGACATCTCCCCGAACCCTGGCCCCCCATCTCCCCACTCCCCCTCCTGGCACCCCCCTACTCACGCCAACCACCGCAACCCCCTCAATCTCATATCTGTCCCCCTCCTCCCCACATCCACCCCTCCCCTCTCGGTTGCACTCCTGAACGCCCGTTCGGTTTGCAACAAGCTCACCGCCATCCATGACCTCTTTGTCTCCTACTCCCTCAACCTCCTAGCGGTCTTCACTGAAGCCCGCCTCACCACCTGCCCCCCTTGGACCCTATCCTCTCACAGCTCCTCCAGTCACCCCCCCTCCATCATTCGCTCCCTCACCCACATCTTCAATCTCTCCCTCTCCACCGGCATCTTCCCCTCCTCTTTAAAGCACATGCACATCACCCCCATACTCAAAAAACCCTCCCTCGACCCCACTAACCTTAACAACCTTAGACCCATCTCCCTGCTGCCTCTCACCTCCAAGCTCCTTGAGCGTCTGGCCTACAATCGACTAAGCGCCCACCTCACTGATAACAATCTCCTTGACCCCCTACAGTCTGGCTTCCGTCCCCTGCACTCCACCGAAACCGCCCTACTTAAAATCACCAATGACCTGCTAACCGCCAAAGCCAATGGCCACTATTCTATCCTCCTGCTCCTCGACCTCTCCGCGGCCTTCGACACTGTTGACCACTCTCTCCTCCTTGCCAGACTGCACTCCCTTGGCATCAGGGACGCTGCTCTCTCCTGGTTCTCCTCCTACCTTTCCCAACGCTCCTTCAGCGTCACCTACAACACTACCATCTCCCCCTCCCTCCCCCTCTCTGTCGGGGTCCCCCAAGGCTCTGTCCTCGGGCCCCTCCTCTTCTCCATCTATACCTCCTCCCTTGGCAAACTTATTCACTCCCATGATTTCAATTACCACCTCTATGCCGACGACACCCAAATTTACCTCTCCACCCCCCACCTCACCCCCTCACTCTCTGCCCGCATCGCCCACCTCCTAAACGACATATCAGACTGGATGTCGCTCCATTTCCTCAAACTTAACCTATCCAAAACAAAGCTCCTGGTCTTCCCCCCCCCCCCCACCATCTCTCCCACCCCACACGCCAAAGTCTTGGGTGTCACCCTGGACTCCCACCTCTCCTTTCTACCCCACATCCAACTGCTATCTAGATCTTGCAGGCTCCACCTCCGCAACATCTCCAAGATACGCACATTCCTCACCCCAGACACCACCAAACAACTTGTACACTCCCTCATCATCTCACGTCTGGACTATTGCAATTCCCTTCTCACTGGCCTACCCAAACAAATGCTATCCCCACTCCAGTCGATCCTAAACTCAGCGGCTAGACTCATCCACCTCACGAACCGCTCCACATCTGCCTCCCCCCTCTGCCAATCCCTTCACTGGCTCCCGATTGCCCAACGCATCAAATTCAAACTGCTAACCCTGACGTACAAAGCCATTCACAATGCCGCCCCAAACTACATAACTGACCTGATACCCAAATACTACCCTACCCGTGCCCTCCGCTCCTCACAGGACCTCCTACTCTCTAGCTCCCTGGTCTCCTCCTCCCATGCCCGATTGCAGGACTTCTCTAGGACTTCCCCCATCCTCAGGAACTCCCTACCCCAATCCATCAGACTGTCACCCACCCTCCTCACCTTTAGGCGCACCCTGAAAACCCTCCTCTTCAGGGAAGCCTACCCCAACCTCACCTAACACCCGACCTCACCTAACAACCTCCTCCACTCCTCCCACCACTCCATTCCCCACAGCCATCTCCTCCTGTATCACCTTCCCCTCCCTCCTAGATTGTAAGCTCGAAAGAGCAGGGCCCTCGAACCCCTCGTGTACTGTTTTGTTACTGTCTTGTCTCATGTCCTGTCCCCTTGCTACTGTACAGCGCTGAGCATACCCTTTGGCGCTATATAAATACTGTATAATAATAATAATGACCAGAAAGTACTATCAAATCCATTTCAGAGGACACAATTCACATCAAGTCTTTATGCAGAATAAAGAAATAATCCAGGCTAGTATATGTGCCATGCATAGGCGAATAAAACATACAGTCCCTTACTGATGGATGCATGCATCTACCAGATATAATGTGTGAAGTTCCATTTTTAGTTTTTTAAGATAAGACTAGGCTAGGTTTAAGGCTCCCTGGAAACATCAATCAGGGGGTCATAAGCAAAATTAAAATATCCGCCTAAAATCACTGTGTTCCAGCACAATGCAGATCACTTGTTTAAGAAATTGTAGTTGGTCTACATTAGGGAGGTATAGGTTTAGTAACATCACCTGAATATTGCCTATAAAACCTTTATCTAAAATGTATCTGCCCTCTCGTCAAACAATAGTGAGGACAATTTCCATGGAACTATGTGGTCAATGAGGATGCTGACCCCTGTAGCCTTTGATAGAGGTGAGGGGCAGTGATAAGCAATTGGGAAGCTTTTACTCACCAGCTTGGGCACTTTTTTAACCACTTCAATACCAGGCATTTATACCCCCTTCCTGCCCAAGCCAATTTTCAGCTTTCAACGCTGTCACATTTTGAATGACAATTGCGCGGTCATGCAACACTGTACCTATATGAAATTTTTATCTTTTTTTTTTACACAAATAGGGCTTTCTTTTGGTGGTATTTAATCACCACTGAGTTTTTTCTTTTTTGCTTAAAAACACCTGAAACTTTTGAAAAAAAAACACACTTTTCTTCATTTGTTATAAAATTTTGCAAATAAATAACATTTCTTCATAAATTTAGGTCAAAATGTATTCTGCTACATTTCGTTGGTGAAAATAACAATAACTGAATTTTTTTTTCAAATGTTTCTATTAATTTATATTAAATTTTTTCTTTTTTCACTATTTTATTTTTCAGCACACTGTGACCAAAGCAATACAATGTTACCATAGTAACATTGAACTACTCTGGGTAAGTGATCAGGATTTTTTTTTTAACATATGATTGCTAATACCAATGTATTTCATTGATATTTGCAATCATTGTGTAACGGACCGCCTGACAGTACCTCTATCAGTCCCCTGATAGAGCCTCCCCAGAGTGCGGAGTCTAAGTACCGGAGCACTTGTTCACCAGGGCCCCTGATGGTGGGGATGGACTTGGAGCGCTCCGGGACCAGGTCGCAGCTGCTAGGTATCTCTACCAGAGGTAGAGGAGTCTGCCAAGGGCTCCAGCGGGTTAAGAGTCTGATGTGAGGGAGCCCAGGGATCCCTGAGGGATGGATGGACGGATGAGCAAAGCCAGAGTCAAACAAGCTGGGTCGGTAACTAGCGGGTCGGTGAGGTACAAGACGATAGGCAAAGCATAGTCGGGTCACACGCAGGGTCAATACCAAAAGATCAGATCTATAAGGGAACATCCAGGAGCAGAGTCAGGCAAGCCAAGGGGTCAGGACAGGAGAAGGCAAGAAGGTCAGACAATCCAGATCAGAGTACTCACTACACAGGCAACAGGATACAAAAGACCATTCGGCAACAAGCATCTGTGCAGGGCTGGCTTAAGTAGCCCGCCCTGCACCTGACCATCGCCGCCTAGGTCCCAGTGCCTGACTAGTACTGTCAAGACGACATGTGCGCCTGGGTCCTAGTGCGCTGCTACCTGTATGTCTTGACAGACGCCTACGCATGTGTAGACCCATGCGTCGCGATGGTCCCTGACATTGCCCCCCCCATATGGGCATCCTCCGGGTGCCCAACTGATCTCTCCACTGCGGGTGACCACGCACAAACTCCCGCATAAGTCTAGGGGCATGAACATTTTGAGCAGGTTCCCAAGAATTCTCCTCAGGACCATAGCCTTTCCACTTAATCAAAACCTGGGTCTGGCCCCCCCTCCTACGACAGTTCAGAATTGCTTCCACCTCAAATTCTTCCTGTCCCTCCACTGTAATAGCCTCAGGGGGCCTGGATTCCCGGTCCGGAAATGGGTCTGCGACCACTGGTTTCAGTAATGAGACATGAAACACCGGATGGATCTTAAAGGTCTCCGGAAGGGCAAGCTCATAAGCCACCTCATTGATCATGCTTTTAACCTGGAAGGGGCCTAAAAATTTTGGTCCTAGCTTTTTTGACGGACAACGCAATTTTAGGTTAGTTGTTGCCAGCCAGACCTTATCTCCTGGCTGCAGCACCAATTCCCCCCTTCGCTTCTTGTCAAACGCCTCTTTGTTGTCTTCCTGGGCTTTAGCCATGGCCTCCTGCAACAGTTTGTTGTTATCTGAGAAAAAATCGATCATGCTTTGGGTAGCTGGAACCGTGCTTTCAACAACCAGATCAGGCATGAAGGTGGGGTGGAATCCGTAAATCGCAAAGAATGGCGATTGCCCTGTGGCGGAGTGGTTTGCATTATTGAAAGCAAATTCTGCTAAGGGCAAGAGGGTCAGCCAGTCATTCTGTAAAAACGATGTGTAACACCTCAGGTACTGTTCCAACGTCTGGTTGGTTCTTTCCGTCTGTCCGTTGGTTTGTGGATGAAAGGCGGAGGAAAGTGAGAGCTTAATGCCCAGAGCCTTGCATAGGGCTTTCCAAAACTTAGAGGTAAATTGTACCCCCCGGTCAGACACTACATCTTCTGGAACCCCATGTAACCTGACCACTTCTTTGATGAAAATCCGAGCGGTCTCTTCAGCTAATGGGGTACCTTTCAGGGGTACAAAATGGGCCATCTTTGACAGACGGTCCACAATAACGAAGATTGCCGTATGGCCCTGGGACGGGGGTAGTTCCACTATAAAATCCATTGCTATCATGTGCCAGCATCGAGCAGGAATGGGTAGTGGGCGTAGCAGCCCCCAAGCCTTGTTTTTGGTTGGCTTATTCCTCTGGCAAATCGCACAAGACTTTACATAGCGTTTGCAATCCTTGTTCATGTCAGGCCACCAGAAGGTGCGTTTAAGCAGCTCCAGCGTTTTTGCCACTCTAAAGTGCCCAGCCATTGGGTGGTCGTGACAGTGCCCTAACACCTGCGTCTGCACATCTTCCGGTACCACAATCAATCCCTCCTTTCGTAACAATCCTCCTTCGAGGGAGAGTGGTATTCCTGGTAGAGGGGGGCAAGTCCCAGATGCGTCTTGCAGCTTAGCACGCAGCTCTGTTTGCAGGGCCAAAAAGTTTCCTGATGACAGAATGGTATCCGGCCTGAGTTCTTCCTTGGGATCCTCAAACATGCGCGAAAGAGCATCTGGCTTTGTGTTCTTTGAACCCGGCCTGTAGGTGATGTGGAAGGAAAAACGTGAGAAGAAAAGAGCCCACCTAGCTTGGCGTGGCCTTAAGCGTTTAGCTGTTCTCAGGTATTCGAGGTTCTTATGGTCAGTAAAAATCAAAATTGGGTGAGCCGCTCCTTCCAGCAGGTATCTCCACTCCTCCAGGGCGGTTTTGATGGCCAATAGTTCTCGATCCCCGATGTCATAGTTGCGTTCTGCCGGAGTAAGTTTCCTGGAGAAGAATGCCACTGGGTGCAACAATTCTTTTGGTCCTTCCCTCTGGGATAAAATTGATCCCACCGCGTTCTCGGATGCATCCACCTCTAGCACATAAGGTAGTGCAGTGTCCGGGTGACCCAGAATGGGGGCTGTGGTAAACAGTCGTTTCAGGGTCTCGAATGCTTCCTGAGCTTCTGATGTCCATTTGAAGCGGGTCCCTGACTTAGTAAACTGCGTGATAGGGGAGACCAGACCTGAAAAATTCCTAATAAACTTCCTGTAGAAGTTGGCGAACCCAATAAACCGTTGGACGCCTTTTTTATCGATTGGGATCGGCCATTCAAGGATTGCCGAGACCTTTTGGGGATCCATTGCGATCCCCGCAGTGGAGATGATCAACCCCAGAAAGGAAATGCTCTGTTGCTCAAAGCTACATTTATCGGCCTTGGCATATAGGCCGTGTAGGTGCAACCGCTCCAGAACCTTAATCACATGGACTCTATGGGTGTCTAGGGATGGTGAAAATTGCAAAATGTCATCCAGGTAAACAATGACAAAAATGTCCAGAAAGTCCCTAAAGACATCGTTCACAAAATGCTGGAAGGTGGCCGGAGCATTGCAGAGCCCAAAAGGCATGACCAAGTACTCAAAGTGGCCAAACCGAGTACGGAAGGCCGTCTTCCACTCGTCCCCCTCTCAGATGCGTACCAAGTTGTATGCCCCACGGAGATCCAACTTAGTGAAGCAAACCGCTGCCCTTAGGCTTTGAAAAAGTTTGGGGACCAGTGGTAGAGGGTAGCGGTTTTTAATTGTAACCCGATTCAGTTCCCGATAATCAACACAAGGCCTTAAAGTCTTATCTTTCTTCTCCACGAAGAAAATACCCGCCCCTGCCGGTGAAGTGGAAGGACGAATACATTTCTTCTGGAGATTTTCTTCAATGTACTCTTTCAGTACCCCCAACTCCACCTCAGATAACGGGAATATGCGACCAAAAGGGATCTCGGATCCAGGCAGTAAGTCAATGGGACAGTCATATGGTCGATGAGGGGGCAAAGTGTTGGCCCCACGTTTGCTAAATACATCCAGGTAATCATGGTATACCACTGGAACAACCTGTCTCAAGCTGGAATCCTCCTCTGCACATAGGAGGATTTGGGGGGCCCGGGGCCCGGAGGCATGACAGTTTTCCCGACAATAGGCCAAGGGAAAACTGAGGGACCCAGTTTCCCAGTTGATCTGGGGGTTGTGGGCTTGTAGCCACGGAAGCCCCAAGATCACTGGGAAAAGGGGTGACGCGATAGCGTCAAAACGTAATAACTCCCGGTGAAGACCCATTATGGTGGTGAGTATAGGGGGAGTTTCTTGGTCAACCAAACCCGATTTAATCTGGGAACCGTCAGCCAGGAACAAATTAAGTCCCCATTTCCTGGCCTGTAAAGGTATTTCCTGCTGACGGGCAAAATCAATGTCCAAAAAGCAACTGCAGGCCCCTGAGTCAATGATTGCAGTGGTCTCCACGGTTCTTTCCGGAAGCTGAAAAAAGAGGGGTACTGCTAAGTAACTGGATTGACTCATATTACCCAGGGAACAAAAGGGAACTGTAGTTCTCGACTTACGTGCCTTCACCGGGCAGTTCCGCACGACATGTCCAGTTCCTCCACAGTAGAAACAGAGGTTCCTGGTGCATCTTCTCTGGCGCTCCTCTGGGGTGAGGGCCTGCCGAGCCAATCCCAGTTGCATGGGCTCTGAAGTAGCCACAGGAACGGCTGATGGAACATCGGTAGGGGCGAGATGACCTGTGCCCCTGGGAGGTGCCCATGTGACTCCTTGACCATGGCCTGACCTCTCAGACCGGCGTTCCCGCAACCTGCGATCGATTTGGATCGCCAGGGCGATCAGATCTTCCAAGGACTCTGGGAGGCCAACCCGGGCTAACTCATCCTTTAGCGCCTCCGAGAGTCCAACCCGGAATTGGTGACGCAGGGCAGCGTCGTTCCAACGCGTGTCCCCCATCCATCGCCTGAACTCGGAGGCATATTCCTCCGCAGCTCGACGACCCTGTCGGAGGGAGTAGAGGGTGGATTCAGCTGAAGCCACCCGCTGGGGGTCGTCATAGGAGGACAGACATGGCCTCAAAAAATGTGTTTATGGTCTGTAACTGGGGGTCCTGCGTTTCCCTTAATCTATGGGCCCAGTCCTGGGGTTCGTCTTGTAGTAGGGAAATCACGAATCCTACTTTAACCGACTCAGTGTTGAAGGTACGAGGTTGCAGGTCAAAATACAGCAGACATGCGTTTTTGAAGGACCTAAACCGTGCACGATCTCCCCGAAAACGTTCAGGCATGGGAACACGAGGATCGGCTGGTGAATCTGCAGCCGCATCCCCTATGGGAGATCCAGAGGCTACCTCAGGGCTAACAGTTGAGGCCTGGCTCTGAGGGGGAGCCTCGGACATGGTCATGGTGTCAAACCGATTTTCTAACCGGGAGCATTTGTCCTGGAGGGCAGTTACTGCCTGGGTTAGGGCGGACAAATGTCGGCAAATCTCTTCTATGGGAGTAGGCCCCCCTCCAGACTCAGTCATGGCCGAATGGTACTGTAACGGACCGCCTGACAGTACCTCTATCAGTCCCCTGATAGAGCCTCCCCAGAGTGCAGAGTCTAAGTACCGGAGCACTTGTTCACCAGGGCCCCTGATGGTGGGGATGGACTTGGAGCGCTCCGGGACCAGGTCGCAGCTGCTAGGTATCTCTACCAGAGGTAGAGGAGTCTGCCAAGGGCTCCAGCGGGTTAAGAGTCTGATGTGAGGGAGCCCAGGGATCCCTGAGGGATGGATGGACGGATGAGCAAAGTCAGAGTCAAACAAGCTGGGTCGGTAACTAGCGGGTCGGTGAGGTACAAGACGATAGGCAAAGGATAGTCGGGTCACACGCAGGGTCAATACCAAAAGATCAGATCTATAAGGGAACATCCAGGAGCAGAGTCAGGCAAGCCAAGGGGTCAGGACAGGAGAAGGCAAGAAGGTCAGACAATCCAGATCAGAGTACTCACTACACAGGCAACAGGATACAAAAGACCATTCGGCAACAAGCATCTGTGCAGGGCTGGCTTAAGTAGCCCGCCCTGCACCTGACCATCGCCGCCTAGGTCCCAGTGCCTGACTAGTACTGTCAAGACGACATGTGCGCCTGGGTCCTAGTGCCCTGCTACCTGTATGTCTTGACAGACGCCTACGCATGTGTAGACCCATGCGTCGCGATGGTCCCTGACACATTGTTACTGAATGAAATTGATTCATTCAGTCTTTTGTTGTGATTAGCTGTGATTGGGCAAAGCTGATCACATGATACAGATGGGCTGTGATTGGCCCTGTCTGTATCATGTGACTGCCTTGACCAGACACAGTTAACAACATAATTGTATACAATGGATGGCATGACAGGAAGCCATCCATTGCATACAATTTATATGTGATCTGCTGTGATAGATCATAGCGGTCACATGACACTGGTAACGGGCCGGTGTAGTGATGTGTCATCGGCTGGATACAGCCGATGGCAGATAGCGCCGCTGCGTGAGCGGCTCAGTTTGACAGGTCATCATATGGCGCCCAGTCACAATGGTGAGTGTCCCGCCCGGCCTTTAATCTGCTATAGGCCGGGAGGGAAGGTGTTAAAGTGGGTTTCTTGTAAGAAAACAATATTACGCCCCATCTTAGCCAGATCTGTCAGCAGGCTTAATCTGTTTTCCGCTACATTAAGCCCTTTCACATTAAAAGAGGTGAATTTGATCAGAAGCCTCTGGGCTGAGGGACAGGGTCCCCAACACTTATTGTAAAGTGTAGGAAAAAAAAGAGGAGGAGGAAACTGTATCAGGGGCTGGAGGATATTCCTCAAGTCTGAAAAGAAAAGAAAAAAAAATCTATTCAAACTTCGCTCTACGTCCCAAGGGAAACGGGAACAACCTATTTGAGTGTGTGTAAGTGTGTGTGTATGGGGGGGCAAAAAAAAAAAATCAGGAAGAAACAATAAAGCTGGAGATTTTTCCTCTGAGAGCTCATGATGTTAGTTTTGTATATATATGCATGGACAGGGCCCAACAGCCAAGAAAATGTGGTTACGTACAATTAATGTCCCCAGGGCAAAAGTACATCTTACATCCCCTTCAAAGAGGGAGGAAAAATTCTATAATAGCTGGTCCAGCTGGGTAGAATTTACTGGCTCATCTTTCTATCAGGATAAAATGCTCCTGAGGCCTGCCTGTGGTAATCCCGGAGAGAACGCAGGGTTGCCAGGCGACGAAGAGGAGCGGCGTGACCACGTGGGCTGCCGCAGAGGAGCGTTGAGAGAAGGATGAGCCGGCCGGCGTCCTAGGAAGCCGGTGAAACGCCGGCCTTCACTACTAAGCTGTCCCCAGGGGACTCGGGGGTATAAAGGAGAAGAGGAAAAAGGGACCCAATGGAATCCCCTCAAAGAGAGGATACGGCCACAGGAGACCAAATAACAGAGGACTGCAATCTTGAAGCTGCTCCATAGAGAACTGTGAGTGAGAGCTGCTGGTCTTCCTATGTGATAGCTTATCTGACTGTGTCATAGGTTATCTGATACTCAGTTTAAAAAGCAAGAAGGGGGTTCCCAGAGAGGGTCTGAAGGAGTGGAAGAAAGAAGTGACAGTTTAAATATATACCCCAGAATCTTAAAAATAAGGAAAAAGTCCTATATGTGACATGAAAGGAAAAAATATTAAAGGGAGTATGCCCAAGAATTCCCAAACTGGAATGATAAAGAAATACACGTCGCAGGGGAATCTGACTCCAGCAAGATCTCAGGGAATAAGTGAAAAGAGTGAACTGGAAATAAGCTTAGATAACAGCCCGAGATCTTCCCTGGGATCGATTAACAATAGCCAACAAATAATGGAAGGAATGGAGCTGAGAGAAACTGAAAAAGAACTGCAAATACCAAATAAAAAGGAAATGGCGGAGATGTTTAAAAACTTGGAAAAATCAATAAAGCAAGAGATGAGGATAATTCGGAAAGAAATGGGTCAGTTGTTATCTAGAGTGGAAGAAACGGAGGAAAAAGTTAAAAATCATGCCCAAATTATCCCAAAATTAGAGAAATTGATAATAGATACCAGGAAAGAACAAAAAAGACTGCTTTATATGATGGAGGATCAAGAAAATAGGGAAAAGAGAAATAACATTAGAATAAGAGGAGTCCCAGAGCTGTTACAGGGGGAAGATTTAAAGGAGACCACATGCAAAATTTTGAACTCCATAATGGATAGATCTGCTGCGGAGACGTTTAAATTGGATGGAGTGTATAGGATAGGGAAGATCCAACAAGAAAAAGGCTCAGAAAAATCAAGAGATATAATTGTTCAATTCTATAATTATGGAGACAAAGATGAGATATGGAAGAGGATTAAAGGAAGAACAAATATTAAGTACAAGGGGAAAATATCCAAATTCTTGCAGACTTAGCAGCCGGGACATTGAGAAGAAAGAGGTCACTGAAACCATTATTGGAATTGTTGAAAAAACATAATGTGCAATATAGATGGGGTCGCTCAGCATGTTTAATCAGTTGGAGAGATGGAGTTATAGCATTTTTAAGATCTCCTGAAGATATGAAAGACTTCTGTGATAAATTTGAACTGCAGAGAATGGAGATCCCGGGATGGGAAGAGGAGGAGGGAGAGTCATGCGTGTTGGGAAAAGAGGAGTGGCAGCTAGTTAGAAGGGAAAATAGAGAGCCTATAGATAGAGGGACACTGGGGAGGAGGGGGGGAAGGTGAGCGGTACATGGACGGAGCTAAGCCCCCAGGTTGGAATCAAAGGTGGGACTTTTTCCACAAATGATTCATAGGCAAACAAAAGGCCTAGTGGGGGGGAGGGGGGAGAGGGTTGGAGGAGGGGCGGGAGTAGGTCGGGGGGTGGTGAAGTTGGGGGGTGGGGGGCTGGGTGGGAGGTTGGGGCGGGCCGGAGGGAGGGAGGGGGGAGAGGGGGTTTTAAACTTGACATCTTGTATAAGAGAAGAGGTATAAGGAATGGGAAGAAGAAAGGAGAAGGTAAAATAGGAAGAAGATAAATGAAATATGGAGGAAGTACAGTTTGTAACCCATAATGTAAATGGGTTAAATTGCCCAGGTAAAAGATTTAGGTTATTTAGAGAATTACAGCATAGAGCGGCTCCAGTGGTATTCTTGCAGGAAACGCACCTTGAGTTGAAAAAAAACCTTAAGTTGAACTCTAGATATTATCCGATATGGTACTATGCAGATTCCCCAGTTAAGAGAGCAAGGGGGTAGCTATAGGATTTGCGAAAAATATTAGGTTTGAACTGGAGGATAGGAAAACGGATCCGGATGGGAGGTTTTTGTTCCTGAAGGGTAAACTGCAGGACATTGAGTGTACACTCGCTAACATATAATGCCCAAATAGGAAGCCGGAGATGTTTCTGAAAGGGGTTTTGAAGAGATTGATGGATTTTGGAAAAGGATTTTTGATAGTGGCTGGAGACTTTAACCTATGTATGGATCCACAAATAGATACAACTTCTTTAGCGCAGAGAGGGGGGAATAAGCCGATGGGATTATTGAAGAAGGTGATGAGAGAGAGTCAACTGGTGGATAGCTGGAGAATTGTGAATATGAGGGATAGAGATTATACTTTCTACTCTAATGTACACGGGACATATTCTAGATTGGACTATATATTGATAGACCATCGACTCATTGAGGATTTAGATAGGGTAAAAATAGAAGCAATGACTTTTTCGGATCACGCTCCTGTTGTAATGAAATTGAGATGGGGAGGAAAGTCGTCAGGAGGCCTATCATGGAGGTTGAATGAGACACTTCTCATGGACCAAGACACTGAATGGAAGATTAGGGAGGAGATAAGGAGATTTTATGAGGAGAATGAAACGGAAGATGTATCATTGGCTACAGTGTGGGAGGCGCATAAAGTATATATAAGAGGAATCCTTATAGCGATTGGGGCAAAGAAAAAAAGGGAAAGGCGAGAGAAGATTAGTGAGCTTTTGAAGGAACTAGCAGAGATGGAACTCCTACATAAAAGTAATATAACGAAAGAGATAGAGCAAAAGGTGAAAAAAAAGAGGGAAGAATTAGAGAACGTGATGGAGGAAGAAAAAATGAGAATCTGTAATAAAATTACGGGGTAAAAATATAAATGGGGAGACAGACCGGGAAAATATTTGATGAGAGCTTTGAGGAAAAAAAAGAATAGGAATTATATAGACAAAATAAAAAATTCCAAAGGAGAGTTAGTCCACTCAACTAAAGATATCGCAAAGGTGTTTAAGGATTACTATAGTAAATTATATAACATTGCCCCCAATGATGCTACAAATAAGGACAAAATGGTAAATATTGAAAAAAGAAGGATGTATTTAAGAAATGCAGGACTACCAAAATTAAGTGAAGAACTATTAAACTCCTTAGAATCTGAAATTACACAGGAAGAACTAAAAATAGCATTAAAAAGTTTTATGACGGGAAAAAGTCCTGGTCCAGATGGATATACTGTGCGGTATTATAGAAAATATAGTGACTTACTGCTACCTAAGTTGAAGACATATATGAATGCGTTGGGGGGAGAGATGGAGATAAGACGGGAATCCCTACTGACCCAGGTGGTTCTAATACATAAGGAAGGTAAAGATATCTCTCAGTGCTCAAGTTATAGACCGATATCGTTATTGAACACAGATACGAAGTTGTATGCAAAGGTCTTGGCGAATAGGTTAAAAGATCTGATGCCAGAGTGGATACATGGGGATCAGGTGGGCTTTGTTAGAGGATGAGAGGGTTGAGATAATGGGTTGAGATCCCTGATGCTTATTCAGAAAAGTAGAAAGGGAAGAAATCCAGTAGTGTTACTCTCGATAGATGCGGAGAAGGCGTTTTACAGGGTTAACTGGAGCTTTATGATGGATACATTAGAGGCTCTGGGATTGGGTATTAGGATGAGGAAGTGGATTGGAAGGTTATATGAAGGACCCTCCGCGATGGTTATGGCAAATGGGGAGAGATCAGAGACTTTTGCGATGTCAAACGGAACCAGACAGGGTTGCCCACTGTCCCCATTGTTGTTTGTTTTATCTTTGGAATCCCTGTTATCAACAATTAGGAAAAATATAGATATAAGGGGAATTAGCGTAGGAAAGATAGAACACAAAGTAGCCGCATTTGCGGACGATTTATTGTTCTATATTGGAAACCCTAGGATAACACGCCCTAACCTAATGAAAACACTGAAGGAATATGGGGAATTGTCAAACCTAAAAATTAACCCGGGTAAAACAGAGATATTAAATATAAATCTTCCAAGAAGTGAAAGAGTAAAGATACAGAAAGAATTTCCCTTTATATCCCTTTATATGGAAAGATAGAGAAATAAAATACCTGGGAGTGAAACTTACTCCTTCACAGAAAAACCTTTATGAACCAAATTATATCCCAGGAAGGAATTGAAGAAAATAGGTGGAGGAAATCCTTCCCGGTTAGGTCGTATTAATTTGATAAAAATGGTAATTGTCCCCAAGATCCTGTATAAATTTCAGATGATTGCCATTAAACTCCCAGAGCTGTATTTTAGGACAATTAAGAGAATGGTAACAAGATATATATGGAAAAATAAAAAACCTAGAGTATCATACGAAGTGCTAAGTAGAAACAAAGAAAAAGGTGGGGTGGGAGTGCCGGATTTCAGAAGATATTACAGGGCAGTTATTCTAGCAAGAATCTTTGATTGGATGCACAATTCAAAGGGTAAAAATTGGGTCACAATTGAAAATACACTCAGTGGAAAGGATTTGAGTAGGACTGTTTGGGTGTCAACACAGTTTAGAGAATTAGCTGAGAGTACGAGTCCATATACTTCGATTGTATTAAGGGAGTGGGATAGAATGCACAAACAGAGGATTGGGATTTTAATTCACTGCTAATGCCATTAAGAAATTCAGAGTTTTTTCCCCCAGGTAAAGAGGAAATGACAGGAAAATGGATTAAGAAGGAAGATGCTCAGTTGAGAGATGTAATGGAGGGGGTAAACTTAAGGACACTAGAGGATTTGAAAAGGGAAGAGGGAGAGATTTTCACTAAGATAGAAATATGGAGGTATAATCAATCAAAACAATTTGTGGGGAAATTGACGAAGCCTCTTAGAACTAGAAAAGATTGGAATTTATTTGAGAAGTATTTGGAAGTTCGAGGTGATGGGAAGCACAGCACTGCTAAAGTATATAAAATTCTCACTGATTTAGATAATAGGTTAAAATTAAGATATATAGAAAAATGGGAAAGGGATTTAGGGGTGGAGTGGGAGGAGCACACACAAAGAAAAATATATAGAATGGTACATGTCAGTATGTGTGAGGTGGAAATGAACTACAAATGTCTGATAAGGTGGTATGTTACACCGACGGTAGAGCACAAGATGAGTGGGGAGAAACAACCTTGGTGTTGGCGAAGGTGTGGAGGGCTGGGCATGATGTATCACATATGGTGGGAATGTTCAAAAATACAAGTATTCTGGAGAAAGGTTATAAATCAAATTAGGATTATTACTGGAACTGAGATTGGACTGGACCCTGAAACTTGTCTTTTTCATAATACAAAAATATCAGTGAATAAATATAAAGAACTGGGTATATGGTGCTATTTAAATGCAGCAAAAAGTTTGATACCTAGGTTTTGGCGTAAAGTTGAGGCGCCGGAGGAAGAGGATTGGAGGAATAGAGTGGATCAGATTGGAGAAACTATACTACATACAGGAAGATAGGATAGAGGCATATTATATGAAATGGGAGAAATGGGAGGAGTTTAAGGCAAAGGGGAAATAAGCTAATTTGTAATTAAGTACAAAAAAGAAAATATATAGTAATTTGTCTTTCTTTCTTTTAAATCTTCGTATCTAGAGGATGTGAGATAAAAGTTGATCAGATAGATGTCAGGGGTCCATTGAAGAGGGCTGGGGGGGAGGGTGGGAAGGGGGTTAAGGGGAGGAAAATGATATGAAATAAGTGGTTTTATGAGAATGTTTTTGGATTTTGTATTGTCATATTTGAAAATGAATAAATATTTAAAAAAAAAACAAGGCCAGGTAGCAAGGTTGCACGATGGTCCTGGCTAGAGGCTGTTATGAATTACATTTATAGAGTCATGCCTCGGGGGCTGAAAAAAAAAAAAAAAGAAGAAAAATTAAACCTTGAGGTTCTTCCTCCAAGAGTATTGCAGCTTCTTTTTACCAAGGAATGACCAGAGGGATGAAAAATGAGTTGATTTCAGCTTTCAACAGCCAATCAATTGGCTGGGAAACTGCCATTATCTAAAATGGGAAGTGAGGTCATAGGGGTGCCATCAAAACCGGACATAGCCCTTAAACCCCCCTCTCTGCTTGACTTTTTTTTAAGTTTAAACCTTGTTGCATCCATTTGGGGGATTTTTAAGCCTATTTTGACACCTTTTCTGTCACCCTCAGCATTTGGTCAGAGGTGTGAAAATTTAAAAAGCAACTGTGACGGAAGCATAGGCAGGACAGAACACTCAAAGAAGATGGTAAACACACAAAGCTTTATTGAACTATGGCAGGCACTCAATCAGGGCAGTTCATGGCACTCCGCAACAGGCGGCTTGTAGGGACACTCACGGTAAGTGGGCTCACAGGGACTCAGCGGTACCTTGGCAGTGGGATCTGACCTCAGCCCAACTCCCACACAGCTCTCTAGGGACAATAGCAGGCTCACAGGGACTCAGCGGGACCTTGGCTGTGGGGTCTGACCTCAGCACAGCTCCCACACAGCTCTCTAAGGACAACATCAGGCTCACGGGGACTCAGCGGGACCTTGGCTGTGGGGTCTGACCTCAGCACAGCTCCCACACAGCTCTCTAGGGACAACATCAGGCTCACGGGGACTCAGCGGGACCTTGGCTGTGGGATCTGACCTCAGCACAACTCCCACACAGCTCTCTAGGGACAACATCAGGCTCACGGGGACTCAGCGGGACCTTGGCTGTGGGATCTGACCTCAGCACAACTCCCACACAGCTCTCTAGGGGCAACATCAGGCTCACGGGGACTCAGCGGGACCTTGGCTGTGGGATCTGACCTCAGCACAGCTCTCACACAGCTCTCTAGGGGCAACATCAGGCTCACGGGGACTCAGAGGGACCTTGGCTGTGGGGTCTGACCTCAGCACAGCTCCCACACAGCTCTCTATGGACAACACCAGGCTGACGAGGACTCAGCGGGAGCTTGGCTGTGGGGTCTGACCTCAGCACAGCTCCCACACAGCTCTCTAGGGACAACACCAGGCTCACGGGGACACAGCGGAACCTTGGCTGTGGGGTCTGACCTCAGCACAGCTCCCACACAACTCTCTAGGGACAACACCAGGCTCACAGGGACTAAGCGGGACCTTGGCTGTGGGGTCTGACCTCAGCACAGCTCCCACGCAGCTCTCTAGGGACAACAGCAAGCTCACGGGGACTCAGCGGGACTTTGGCTGTGGGGTCTGATTCGGGTAGCGATGGCTCAAGCACACAGGGGGGCAGACCAGGTAGCTATAATCCGGGCACGCAATGGGGCTTTTCAGGTAAGGGTAATCTGAGCACACAATAGGGCAGTTCATGGCCGGGGTAATCTGAGCACACAATAGGGGCAGTTCATGGCTTCTAGGGTAATCTGAGTACACAATAGGGGCAGTTCATGGCTTCTAGGGACACTCACGGTAGGTGGCTTGCAGACACTCAGCAGCAGGCGGCTTGTTGGGACACTCACGGGAGGCGGCTTGCAGACACTCAGCAGCAGGCGGCTTGTAGGGATATTCACGGGAGGCGGCTCCCAGACACTTAGCAGCAGGCGGCTTGTAGGGACACTCACGGGAAGCGGCTTGCAGACACTCAGCAGCAGGCGGCTTGTAGGGACACTCACGGAGGCGGCTTGCAGACACTCAGCAGCAGGCGGCTTGTAGGGACACTCACGGGAGGCGGCTTGTAGGGACACTCACGGGAGGCAGCTTGCAGACACTCAGCAGCAGGCGGCTTGTAGTGACACTCACGGGAGGTGGCTTGCAGACACTCAGCAGCAGGCGGCTTGTAGGGACACTCATGGGAGGTGGCTTGCAGACACTCAGCAGCAGGCGGCTTGTAGGGACACTCACAGCGGTCAGCGGACAGGGACCCTCACAGCAGTCAGCTTTCCAGGGACAGCAGCGATCAGCAGACAGGGGCCCTCACAGCGGTCAGCTTTCCAGGGACAGCAGTGGTCAGTGGCCCTCACATCGGTCAGCTTGAGACAGGGCCCTCACAGTGGTCAGCTTCCCAGGGACAGCAGCAGGAGTCCTGGCTGTGGGGTCTGGCCTCAGCTCAGACCCCACACAGCGCTTCTCCCAAGCGCAGATCAACACAGCAGGCTTGTAGGTAGGGGCACAGCAGGCTTCAGGGGCTCGGCAGGGTCTTGGCTGTGGGGTCTGGCCTCAGCGCAGACCCCGCACAGCACCTTGTTCCGAGCGGGGATCGAGCACACACGCACCCATGGACAGCTACCAGGGACACTCCCAGCCCTGGAGTATTAGCAGAGTGGCAGCAGGTAATGGTTCTGACCTTTGGGGGGGGTCTCTTGCAGAGTGCCCAGCGGGGATGGCTGTGGAGGTCCGGTCCCCACCCGGACCTCCCAACGGAATAGCTGGGGCGGAAACAAAAGACAGAGGCCGGGTCCCGCGCCGGCCTTTTTAAGGCCAGCCAGGACGCTACCTGGTTGTCCCGGCAACATCCGGCCCAGCGCCGCGTCGCCGGGGCAACGAGGCATGCCCCCTTGACTAGGGCCTCGCTCTTGTGAGTGCGGCCTTTGTCTCCTGGCGGGCAGAGAGCGTGGAAAAATCTTGGGCCCGCGCTGTACCCGGTTTGCGACCGGTTGGTGGGCCAGCTTCGGAATCCCTCAGCGGGGTGACACTCCTCTTCGGCTATATGGCCATAGAGGTGTGAGGTCCGCCGCAGGGGTCACTTTCCTCCCATCCTGCGCGGCCTGTGACAGGCACCCCCCCTCTAAAATTTCAGCTTTCAACAGCCAATCAATTGGCTGGGAAATTGCCATTGTCTAAAACTGGAAGTAACGTCATAAGTGTGCCATCAAAAATGGAAGTGGCCCTTAAACCCCTTTCTGCTTGACTCAATCGAGTATTAAGCCTTGTTGCATCTATTTTGGGGATTTTTAGGTCCGTTTTGACACCTTTTCTGCCTCCCTGAGCTTTCAATCAAAGATGTGAAAATTTTATGGGGCACACCCCCCAAAAACTGCCCAAAATGTTTTTTCACACATTTTTACTAATTGAAGCTTCTTTGTACCAAGAGGGATGAAAAATTAGTTGATTTCAGCTATATCAGCCAATGAATTGGCTGGGAAACTGACATTTTGAAAAACCGGAAGTGACGTCATATGGGTGTCATCAAAGCAGGAAGTAGCCCTTAAACCCCTTTCTGCTTGACTTTTTTGAGTTTTAAGCCGTTTTTTGCATCCATTTTGGGGATTTTTAAGCCCAATTTGATACCTTTTCTGCCACCCTCAGCATTTTGTCAAAGGTGTGAAAATTTGGGGGCACACCCCCAAAAAAACCTGCCCCCAATTTTTTTTTTTGCACCTTTTTACTCCTTGAAGCTCCTTTTTATGATGGAGTGACTAGAGGGATAAAAAATTAGTTGATTTCAGTTGACTTTCGGTTTTGAGGAAACCCTTCCAGTTTAAAAAAATGCATATTTCTTCGTGGTTTAAAGCTGAAATCAACTATTTTTTCATACCTCTGGTCAATCCTTAGTAAAAAAAAATAAAAAAAAAGCTGCAGAGAGTGAAAAGATGCAAAACAAAGTTGCAATTTTTTTGGCAGTTTTTGGGGTGTGCCCCTTAAAATTTTTACGCCTTTGACCAAATGCTCAAGGAGGCAGAAACGGTGTCAAAACAGGCTTAAAAATCCCCAAAATGGATACAACAAGGTTTAAAGTTCAAAAAAGACTAGGAGAAAGGTGTTTAAAGGGTGCTTCCAGTTTTGAAGACACCACTATGATGTGACTAAACGTTTTAGACAATGGCAATTTCCCAGCTAATTTTTGGCTCTTTAACCCCTTCACGCCGATACAACACAAATATGCAGCCTCAAAGAACTGAGCTTTTTTCCATGGGGCCACATATTTGCGTACTTGTCTTTGTGCTGGTTGCGCGCTACACAGCGTGCTCTAAGCACAAAGACCAGGGTGTCACTGAGAGCCCCAGGTCCCGTTCTAAGGATCGGGACCTGGGACTCCCGATTCCGGGTCACATGATTGCTGTGATAGCCTCTGATTGGCTATTACAGTGATCAGTCACTGTGAAGCCCACCCCCCTTGTTTTTTTTCTCTCTGAATGAAGGAGAGAGATACATTGCATCTCTCTCTCTCCTTGCAGAGAGAAAAAAACAACTGTTTTGTTAAAAAAAAAAGAAAAAAGAAAAAAAAAAAAGATAAATAGATATTTAAAAAAAAATAAAGAAAAAATACATAGATCAATGTTTGATCTAGGTCAGTGCCAGGATTTGTGTTTGGGTCAAGGTCAGGGTCAAAGGTCAGGATTGAAAAAAAATGGTGTCAGTTAGTGTGTTTTAGGTAAAAAAACAAAAAACAAAATGTGCACTATTGTTTCTGGGCTGTACTGAGGGTACAAACAACAAATAACATACACATGTATGGTATTGCTGCGATTGTCAAGAGCTGTAAAATTTATTTTGGGTTGTTCTTTGGTGGTAGGTTATGGTAGTAAGGAGAAACACGCTAAATTTAAAAAAAAAAGATTTTTTTTTTTTACTATTTTGGGCCAGTTTTTCTTTGATAATAAAAAAAAAATCAGGAGATATTCTTTACCATTTACCACCAAATGAATGCCCAATTTGTCCTGAAAAAAACACGGTATAATTCACCCGGATGTACAAAGTAGTTGTGATATGTACGGTTTTACTAACACATGTCAAAGTTGTAAAATTTTACTTAGGCTTTAACCCCTTCACGCCTAAGGGTAAAACAAATCTTAAGCCTCAGTAAAATATTACAGTGCAAATCACATGCGAATTCTGTGCATTGCGATTTGAGCCATACATTATGTATGGCTCAAATCCCACCCCATCCGCACCAAAAAGGTGCAGGACCCTTTTTTGGGTCCGCACTAGAATCGAATCATATGGGTATTCACACCTATGCAATCCGATTCTGCACATCGCACTGCGTTTTGCGGACCGATTTCAGGGTGTTGTTAACTTAACATACACACCTGCATCGGTTCGCATGTACAGGTTGCGATTCTGATGCAGTGCGGAATTCACACAGAAAACGCTGTGAATTCCGCACCACATCAGTGTGAACCCAGGCTAAAGCATTCAGTCAGTTTTCAGTTTTGCGTGGATGTAGAGCAGGAACATACACAGTAAAAGCAGTCAGTCAGTATTCAGTTTTGGGTGGATTTAAAGCAGGAATATACACAGTAAAAGCAATTGGTCAGTTTTCCAGTTTTGGGTGAATGTAAAGCAGGGACATACCTGTGGAGGGACAGAGAAGATATGATCAAATTAGACATTCAGGTTATGCAGAGCCTGAAATGCATATCACTTGTATAAAGAATCACTTTTGGAAAGTACCCAGCAATGTCCATCCCTCCCCCCCAGCAATGCACCCCTTTTCCCCCAAACTCCTTGAACATCTGGGCTGTACCATCTCACTTGACCATCTCACTGAGAACAACTTTCTTGATCCCCTTCAGTGTGGATTTCACCCTCAACACTCTATAGAAACTGCTCTCCTAATACTCACAAACAATCTACTAATGACCAAAACCAATCAACACAATTCTGTACTCCTACTCCCGGACCTCTCTGCTGCCTTTAACATGGTGGACCACTCCCTTCTCCTCAAAAAATTATTTGGTCTTCGTGACTACTCTTTGTTGGTTCTCATTCTACCTATCCCACCGCACCTTCAATGCCACTTACAATTCCAATTCTTCTTCCTTTCTCTGTTGGGGTCCCCCAAGGTTCTGTTCTTGGACCTCTCCTATTCTCGATCCACACTTCCTCCGTGGGTGAGTTAAAAGCCTTCCAATACCATTTCTATGCTGATGATACCAAAATTTATCTCTCTACCCCTCAGGTCACTCTATTAGTCTCCACATGCATCACTAATTTACTAACAGACATATCAGACTGTCACACCACTTACCCAAACTCAATCTATCCAAAACTGAGCTCATATTTCCTCACCCACATGCCCATTCCCTTGATTTCTCTGTCAAGATCGACGGCTCAACCATCAACCCATCCCAGTATGTCAAGGTGCTAGGTGTAATCCTGGACTCTGAACTATCCTTTCAGCCCCATATCCAATCAATGTCTAAAGCTCGCCACCTCAACTTATGCAACATGTCCAAAATATGCCCCTTTCTAACCAATAACCAAAAACGAACTCTCCTGCGCTCTGAGACCCAAAAAGGGGTGGATGGCTGGAACCAGAACTTGAAAAATTCGACCAGCAGTGCATATGGGGTTGTGCAGCTCCAAACAAGGCTGGAGAAGCCCGACCAGTACTGCAAAGTGAAAGAAAAACAGAAAGCGCACCAACCTTGCGCATTACCTCAGTAAACCAAATTTTATTCAATACAGAATGATACTCACAAACAGCGAAGTAAATCAAGCCTGTAAGTCCTCAAAGGAACTTTAAAATTGTAGAGCTTGCGCGAGTCCCATCATAGGGGTAGACACTCAGGAATACTGACGCGTTTCGAAGGGCGTCCCTTCTTCATCAGAGCTAACTGAACAATGAGTACTCTCTCCCATATATACATGGGATTGTACTGAATAAAATTTGGTTTACTGAGGTAATGCGCAAGGTTGGTGCGCTTTCTGTTTTGTTTCCTTTCTAACCAATGACACCACAAAGTTCCTAGTTCACTCCCTGGTCATTTCTTGCCTCGACTACTGTAACTCCCTCCTCATTGGCTTACCTTTTACATAGGCTATCACCCTTCAGACCATCATGAATACTGCTGCCAGAATCATTCACCTTATGAACTGCTCAGTGTCTGCTACCCCTCTCTGCCAATCCCTCCACTGGCTTTCGCTCACCCAACAAATTAAATACTAACAGTAACTTACATCCACAACTCTGCCCCCAGCTACATCACTAAACTAGTCTCAAAATACAAACCAAGACCTCCCTCCCAAGACCCCCTGCACTCTAGCTCCCTTGTCATCTCCTCTCATGCTTGCCTCCAGGACTTCTCCCAAGCATCTGTCATCCTCTGGAACTCCCTAGCTCAATCTGTCCGACTATCTTCTAGTCTGTCCACTTTTAGGTGATCCCTGAAAACCCTTCTCTTCAGAGAGGCCCACCGTGCCCCCACATAACAACTGTACTTTTATGTTCTCGAGCAGCTCATCCCCCACAGTTATTACCTTTTGTATCTCTTTAGCCTCCTCTTAGATTGTAAGCTTGAATGTGCAGAGCCATCTAATTCCTACTGTATTAAATTATATTGTATTTGTACTGTCCACCCTTATGTTCTAGAGCACTGTGTAAACAGTTGGCGCTATATAAATCTAATATAATAATAATAATATATACCTAAGGGGTTTCCACCATCATTAATATTTGCACATGATATTTAAGTATGGACCCTAGGGGGTTTCCACCATTATTCACAACTGCAGTTTATCTTGTTATTTTATTATTGTGGTATTGCACAGGTTACTTTGAATACTTGACCCTAAGGGGTCTCTAACATTGCTTTATAAGAGCATGGTGTCCCATGTGTGAAATATGGGTATGGATGTTATCACAAGCATTTTTAATTGGGTGGGTTTTGAGTAGTATTATGACAGTAGTTTCATACATAATTTAAAGTATATTATTTCATATTTGTGTAGGGGAGTTTCACCACTATTCACATTAGATTCATATATTAGTAATAGGTAGCGCTGCACTTTTTTGTATTATAATTGATGAGGCACTATACCTTTCACAAACATCAATGATGGGGCACTATCTCTCCCACTAATACCAATGATGGGGCACCATTCCTCCTATTGACACCAATAATTGGACACTAATCCTCCCATTAATATCAATGATGGGAAACTATTCTTCCCACTGGCACCAACGAAAGAGCACTATTTCTCCCAATGATACCAACAATGGGACACTTTTTCTCCTACTGACACCAATGATGGGCAATATTCCTCCCATTATTACCTATTACCTGTGCTTCCTGCTGATTCTAAGGATGGAGCAACATTCCACATCCAACTGACCAAAGGTGCTATTTAATTTCTTACTCCCAATGATGTTGGGATATTTTCTACATCAACTGGCCACAGTCCAGCCCCTCAAAGTCTGAAGGACAGTAAACTAGCCCTTAGTTTGGAAAGTTTGGAGACCCCTGATAAAAGACCCTGCTGTATGTCACTGCTGTTAGTCTCACCAGATTTGGTGATGTCTGCACTGTGCTGCCTGCTGAAGAGGAATCTTCACTGCATGCATCTCTCTGATTCTGTTTAATTAATTCTGTAAATCTGTGCCTCCTCTACCTCTCTTGCTGCTTCTTGACCAGATATCAGATCACCAATCATCAGGGGGACAGCACTGACACGAGGAAGCAAACTTCCAATTCATCTCCTTAGACAGCTGCCTCCAAATCATGAACCTGGAAGTGGAGTGTATTACATCACTTCTGGGTTAACAGCTGTTATTCCCAACCACTGTAGCTGGGAAAGAAGCCCTGTGCTTGAGTAGCTGCAGGGAAGACATTGGGGGTCTCCATAAAGAGGACCTGTCACATGCCCAATGTTATTACATAGAGGGCTTGTGAGCCCCCTTGTGATAGTAATACATTTAAAAAAAATGTGTTAAAAAAATTGTAAATATAATAAATAAAAGTAATTTAAAAAAAAAACAAAAGTGCCCTGAGACTGCCTGGCTACAGCCCATGAACCCAGAAGGAAGACTGGGTAAAGATGGAAGCACTTGCAGTGGTGACAGGGCGCCACTGGAGGCCGGCATTCTAAGGTAAGTTTTTCATGCTGTGCTAGTAATCAATGCATACTAGCACATTATGCAATTATTTTACAGGGCAATTTTTTTTTTGTTGTGGTTTAATACTGCTTTAAGGACCAGACCTTTTTCTGACAAGTAAAAATCCACTTGAATTAAAAAAAAAAACACAATATCTATCCACATGTTTTTGTAAAATATCAAAGATGAAGTTATGTCAAATAAATAGATAATATGTCATTCTTTAAAATTGTGCACGCTCGTGGAATGGCGCCAAACTACGGTACTTAAAAATCTCCATAGGTGACGCTTTAAAAATTCCTACAGGTTACCAATTTAGAGCTGCAGAGGAGATCTAGTGCTAGAACTATTGCTCTGACATTCATGGTATTACCTCACATGTGTGGTGCAAACACCTTTTACATATGTGGACGTGACCTACATATGCATTCACCACTGTGCGCAAACACAAGGGGACAGGGGCGCTTTAAATGTTTTTGTTATTATTTATTTTCTTACTTTGGTTTATTTTTACACTGTTCTTTTAACCACGTCCCGCCCGCAATGTACTGGTCTGCATGCAAAGCGACGATCTCCTACAGCGAATGGAGATGCAGAGCTGTGCCTGTATTTGTAAATGCGGGCACAGGATCTAGCTTGTTCTTCTCTCCCTGAAACCATTTTGTTCCAGAGAGAGAAGAAAGACATCACACGTGAGTAAAAGCAGCACACTGCACCCACACACATTAGATAGAGACATTTTAACCCCTTGATTGCCACATTTAACCCTTTGATTGGCCTCTGCCAGTGCAATTATTACAGTGTCAGTGTACAGTGTTTTTCACTGATCACTGTATTAGTGCCACTAGCAACGTCAGATAGCGTCAGGGTCAGTTAGCATCCCTCCCAGCTAGGGTCAGCTAGCGTTAGATTCCCCGCACACTATCGCACTCATGCTATAGGTCGCTGATCACCGTCATTACTAGTATAGTGTTTGTACGGATCAATATATTGATCACGAACAAAACTATACCAGTGCCCCGTTAGTATTAGTGTCCCCAAAAACACAGTGTTAGCAGGATCATCCCCATTCACTGCCAGCACTAGTGTTTAGCTCCAATGCTCCCCCCACCCCTAACAAGAAGTGCAGTGTCAGTATAATTTCTGATCACTGTCACCTGTAATACATTGCACAGAAAACCACAGTGTTCACAGAATCAGGCCTGATCTCTGTTAGCACTTGCCGGTAAATTTGTTTGTAGCGGTTCAAGCAGCCCCTGACAGCCAGGTGCTCTTTTTCCCATGAGTCGCACTAGGTACCTGTAAACTTAGAGTCCAAAATGTCCAACGAAAGGTCCACTAGTGAAGAGGCCTACAGGATCCTGAGCATGTCAGGTGATAGCGAAGAGGAAGACTCCCTGACACAATCAGCCTCAGAATATGAACCTGTAGACAGCAGCGGTACCCTGACAGGTAGCTCGGACGATGGAGAAGAGGTCCCTGTTAGGATCAGGCGTACCCGACCCCATGAAGCTGAAGTGCTAGGATCGCATGACTTGTCTCATATGCAGCAGAGTGCCAGTACTAGTGCCACACTACCATTTGGTGAACTGGCGAGCACCAGAAGCCTAGTATATCCTAGTCTTTTTTATACCAGCACTGCAGTATCACTTGGTGACGTGGAATAAGTGCAGTACAAGCTGGTGTGGTGGCGAGCACAAGTATTGCCCCACAGCCACCAAGAATTCGCAGGCCCGTAGAGCCCCTTAGTGTCCTTCCAGACATGCTTGCAAATCCTGATTGGCAGCCCACAGATTCCGCAGCACCCGTACTTTCCCCATTCACTGCCCAACCCAGAATTCAGGTGGAAACAGCTAATTTAACTACTCCCCTTGATTTTATGGAGCTGTTTTTCAGAAGATTTGTACAATTTGACTGTGGACCAAAGCAATTTATATGCTCAACAATATATTGCCGCAAACCCAAATTCAAACCTTGCCAGACCATTTGCATGGAAACCCATTACGGTTTCCGAATTTAACATTTTTTTGGGCCTAACCTTCAACAGGGGCCTTACAAAAAAGAATGAGTTGCGGTCGTATTGGTACACAGACCCGATTCATCATATGCCCATGTTCTCTGCTGACATGACTAGGCATAGAGACGATAATGCACTTCATGCATGTCACTGATAACACACTCTGTCATCCTTGGGGTGACCCTGAACATGACAGGCTCTACAAAATTTGGCCCCTCATAAACCACCTCACTGAGAAATTTGCAGATGTGTATACGCCCCAGCAAAACATCTGCATGGATGAGTCCCTCATTCACTTTACTGGCCACCTTGCATTCAAACAGTACATCCCCAGCAAGCGTGCCAGATATGGAGTCAAATTGTATAAGCTCTGTAAGAGGGCCGCTGGCTATACATACAAGTTTATGGTTTATGAGGGAAGAGACAGCGAAGTAGAGCTCCCCCAACTGCCCTGACTACATGGGGAGCAGTGGCAAGATAGTTTGGGACTTTGTTTTGTGTTTGTTCAGTAAGGGGTACCACTTATACGTGGACAATTTGTATACAAGCGTGCCACTATTTAAACACTATTGCCACTATTTAAACATTTGTACAATCTTGGAATTGGTTCATGTGCACCGTGCAACCTAATCACCGAGGCTTCCCCCAACGGCTTGTAAATACCCGACTTAGAAAGGGGGAGAAAACCTCCTTGAGGAATGATGAATTGCTCACAGAGAAGTGGAAGGACAAACGGGATGTTTTCATCCTGACTTCCATTCACACAGACGTGACAGTCCAAATTAACACAGTATCTGGCATTGTTGAGAAACCCCTCTGTGTCTACGACTATAACCTTAACATGGGAGGGGTGGACTTCAATGACCAAATGATGAATCCGTACCTAGTTTCCCAGAAAGCTCGACAATGGTACAAAAATGTGTCTATTTAATTATTTCAATTGGCTATATATAACATTTTTGTAATTTACAAAACTGGACAAAGTGGATCCTTCCTAAAATTCCAGGAAGAGATCATCACAGCCCTTTTGTATCCAGAAGGTGCTGTGGCCAATCCTCAAATCCAGATGCAGTTAGCTGGCTGCATAAGAGGCATTGTCAGAGTCCTGTCCGCGTGTCAAGAAAGGCATGCCCATAGTGCAGGTAAAGTTCCACGGCGCACAAATATGCGCATGCGCAGAGTCCATACTAGCCAAACAGATGTGCAGGCACTTGAACATAGGCGCACACACGTGCCTGTCACTAATACTGGTGCCAAAAGGGCTATTTAAACTGGCTGCAGTAGTTGTCCCATTGCCGTATGGTCTTTTCCCTGCTCGTGTTCTCTGATTCCTGTGATTGTCTCCTGATACCGAACCAGCCTGTTCCTGATCTCCGCTTGATTGCTTCCTGTCCTGACCTCTGGCTTGTCTTGGATTATTCTTCTGTCTCCTCTCCTGTCTGATTGATCTTCCATTGCGGACCTGGCCTGTGACCTGACTATTCTTCCTCCTGCCGCTGTAAGCCTGATCTGCCTGACCGATACCGAACCTGGCTCGTCTGACCCTGCATCCTCAGCACGCAGCTCTTAAGTGGATCCATCCATCCAGCACGCCTACATCAGAACCCTGCTCCCTGCCTACAACTCATCAGCTGTTACTGGACTGATCACAGGCACTCATACCCCACCGTGCCCCTGCAACCGCTGTCTCACCATCAGCGGTCCTTGAGCCGGAGTTGTACGGGAGGCCTGCCTCTTCACGTCAGTCTCGCTATCCAGGTACTTGACACCACGGCAGAAGTTCTGGAAGATCTGGCATTTCTGCCAGTACTCTGCATGGCCACAGAAGCACACATTAGCCTCAGTATGGTGCCAGACGGCTTTTATAAGGAGGTTCATCACTTCCTCAAGTTGCTGGATGATCCCTAGCTCCCCGTACTTTGTTCCTGTTTCCTGTGATTGTGACCTGTGATATCCTGTTACCGACTCAGCTTGCTCCTGAACCTGTCTACTCTGCTTTATCCCTGATCTGACCTCGGCTTGGCTTATGGATACTCTCTCTCGCTCTTCTGTGTATGACCTCGGCTATCCCATCTGACTACGTCTGCTCTGATTCCCACCTGGTACCTGACCTTGGCTTGAACCGACTACCCAGTAAACATCTAAATCCCGGAAGGGTTTGCATATCATGCACAGGCGCCTCTCTGCAGACCTATCTCCATGCACCAGCTGTGCTTCTAAGTGGACCACCAACCAGCACTCCTACAAGCGACCTGTGCAACTTTGGGCCTGACTCCCGCTGTCCCATTCTCAGGGGAGTCCGGAACTTAACCGCAAGGGAAGCCCTCTCTCCATTGGCCTCCATCACCAGGTACGTGATAGGCATTTTCCAGGTGTCCTCTCTGGTACCCCAACCCAAAGGTCATCCCAAAGAAGATGTTGAGTCTGTAGCAGACACGGAATAGGACGCGACACCCACTTTTTTTTTGTCCCTCTTGTCCTGGCCAACCTGGTCTCTGCCTCAAAGACTGCTTCTGTCGCTACCATACACTAGTGGAGTATTAGTGTAGGGTACAGCATGGCACAGTTCAGGCACATATTTACACAGGATCTCAAAAGATGTTAGTAGTCAGGAAACCAAAAAATAAAAAATTCCAAAGAGAAAAAAAATTTAAAAACCAAAAATAGTTAGTTTTTTTGTTGTTGTCCTTGTTGTTACTGTTCTACTGTTACGATTTTACTGTTTTATTGTTAACCATTGCTGTTTTCTTTGTCATTCAGCTGCAGCACCGACCTGTTTATTCTGACAGCAATAGGAACTTGCTCTCAGAATATACATAAAAGTCAGTGTGGGCAGCGCTGTTGGATGAGATTTTTGATCTGCAGTTAGAAAAAGAGCATATATGCCGAAGCATGGGGGCCTGGGATGGCCAGTGGGTGGATGGCAACTATGCTTCAGCATATATATGTTATAATATTTTTTGGCACATTTCATGCGTGCCCACCATTAGAAGTGGGTGGATGCAGGGCGGAATATTCTAATGGTGGGCATACCACACACTTTTTCTGGCAGAGATTTCTTCTCTTTTTTTCATTCAGCCCACAGGCTGCATAAAAAAAAAAAAAAAAAAAGAACATAGCATATACACCCAACAAGGACCAGCGATGTACTGGTATTTCACTGGACTTTGAGTGGTTATACCAGGATGATGCCTGCAGCTGCTCATTTTTTTCCAACAGCGATTGGCTTTCATATAAAAGCAATCCTAGTGGCTAATTAGCTGCAGGATGCTTTTACAAGCAGCAAGAGAAGATGCCCACCCTCCCCCGCTGCTTCCAAGGCCTTCTCGGGCAGTCCCGTGCCATTGGGGAAACCTGAGAATGCAGTCGGAGTTTCTGCCAGCTGACCATAGAGCTGATTGGAGACTGGAATGGTGCCAATCATCTCTATAGTCTAAGAAATTGGAAGCTACAAGCATTTCATCACTTCAGTTTTGCAGGATATAAACAGCGCCATTTGTAAATTGGGAAAGCATCTAATCACACCGATCTTGGTGAGAATAGATAATGTAAGTGCAGAGGAGATATCTAGAGTCTGATAGAACACAGATTTCTCAAAAAAGAATATATGACAATGCCCATTGAAGTTATAGGGGATATTTGCATTCTCTGTGATTAAAAGTGATCAAAGTGATCAAAAGTGATCAAAAAAATGAAAAGGGACAGTGTAAAAATAATAAAAAATATAAAATTAACTTAAAAAAAAGTGCAGTAAAAGTGAAAAAAGTGTATTTTTTTAAAAAATGTAAGTTTGAAAAATCGCTGCGCCAGTACTATGTGACATAAAAAAATTACATCACCCACCATTTATTCACTAGGGTGTCTACATTAAAAAAATATATATTTTGTTTGGGGGTTCAAAGTAATTTCCTAGCAAAAAATACTGATTTTTTTTTCATGTGAACAAAAAGTGTCAGAAAAGGCTTGGTCTTCAGGTGGTTAGAAGAGTTAGTGATGTGTGGAATAAACTTCTAATGCTGGGCATAAAATGCCCCCACCCCCCAAAATTTTTTGGAAAGTAGACACCCCAAACTATTTCCTGAGAGGCATGCTGAGTCAAGAGACAAATTTATTTTTTCCCACAAGTTTTTGGAAAATGACAAAAAATATATATATTTTTTTTTTACACAAAATTGTCACCTGAATCATTTATTGCTCACACATGCCATGGGTATATGTGGAATTAATCCCCAAAATACATTCTGCTACTTCTCCCAAGTATGGGGATGCTACACATGAGAGACCTTTTGGCAGTCTAGCCAAGTACAGGACTCCAAAATCCAATATGCACCTTTAGGCTTTTAAAGGGCTTTATTTCCGAATTCTACTTCCTGACTACCTATCACAGTTTCGGAGGCCCTGAAATGCCAGGATAGCAACACCCCCCCCATCCACCCAAATGACCCCTTTTTGGAAAGTAGACACCCCAAGGAATTTGATAAGAAGCATGGTGAGTATTTTGCAGATCTCGTTTGTTGCCACAAGTTTTTGGAAAATGAAGAAAGAAAACAGAAACACGTTTTTTTCTTTTCTTTTTTTATATTTCAAAACCTTGTGAGAAAAAAATTAGATCTGCAAAATACCCATGGCTTGTGTGACCAATATATCATTTAAGTGACAACTTTGTGTAAAAAAAAAATGTTTTGTCATTTTCCAAAGACTTGTGGGAAAAAAATAAATGTTCCATGGACTCAATATGCCTCTCAGCATATAGCTTAGGGTGTCTACTTTCTGAAAATGGGTCATTTGGGGGTGTTTGTACTGTTCTGGTATTTTAGCACCTCACGTAATGTGATAGACAGTCAGAAAGTAAAAGCTGTGTAAATTCCATTATCTATACCATAGTTTGTAGATGCTATAACTTTCACACAAAGCAATCAATATACACTTATTTGGATATTTTTTTACCAAAAACATGTAGCAGAATACATTTTGACCTAAACTTATGATGAAACTTGATTTTTTTGGATATTTTTTGTTTATAAAGTCTTTTGTTTATAACGTGAAAAATAAAAATCGCACAGGTGATCAAATACCACCAAAAGAAAGCTCTATTTGTGTGGAAAAAAAGGAAATGAATTTAATTTATGTACAGTATTGCATGATCACGCAATTGTCAGTTAAACTAGTGCAGCACTGTATAGCAAAAATGGAGTAAATTGCAGTATCTATACCATAGTTTGTAGACACTATAACCTTCACACAAAGCAATCAATATACACTTATTGGGATTTTTTTTACCAAAGACATGTAGCAGAATACATGTTAGCCTAAATTTATGAATAGCTTTGAGCTTGCTCTTAATGGCCCTTATTTGTGGGAGTATTTTGTAGTATAGTGTCCCATAGAAAATGATGATTCTGAAAGGAAAGGTTTTCTGACAAATCTGTTGGGGTGTACTCATTTATGCTGAGCACTGTATATATAAGGCCTTGAAATTTACACTCGCCTGCTCGCATTGGCAAGTGGAAATTATGGTGGGGGCGAGTGTGTCCCCAGGGTCGTCTCGCTGAGCAGGCTCAGAACTCGGGACCGGATCTGTCACTCACACTGGGAGCCGTCAGACTGCTCAATAGTTGAGCAAAGTGAAAGCAAAGGAAGGAGTGTGTACTGTGCTCTCTGCCTCCTCCTAGAGTGCAGTACCCGGATCTGTGAGTGAACGTAAAGAAGTACTGCAACTTTTTAGGGTTGTGTGTGTGTGTGTATTTGTATGTGTCTGTGTGTACGCGTGTGTGCATTTGTATGTGTGTGTGTGTGCGTGTATGTCCATGTATCTGTGTGTGTGTTTGTGTGTGTCTGTGTATGCATGTACATGTGTCTGTGTGTATATGTACATGTATGTGTGTGTACATGTGTGTGTGCATGTACGTGTGTGTGTGTATGTATGTACATGTGTCTGTGTGTACATGTGTCTGTGTATGTATGTATGTACATGTGTCTGTATGTGTGTATTTCTGTGTATGTACATGTGTCTGTGTGTATGTACATGTATGTGTGTGTATACATGTGTCTCTGTGCGTGTGTGTACATGTTTCTGTGTGTATGTACATGTCTGTGTGTGTGTGTACAGGTGTGTGTGTGTGTATGTATGTACATGTGTCTGTATGTAAACCTACATGTATGGGTGGTTTGGTCAGGTTCAGGATGATGTGGTTATTATGGGTGGTAGAGTATGGGGCATTGGAGGTACTGCTGGGTTGGATAGTAGGTAGGATATGCTTGGTAGAATTATGGTTTTGTAAGTGAAAGATTATGGGGGGTTATGGTTGTATGCGGTGCATGGTCTAAATATGATGGAGTGTTTAGGGGGACATTGGAGGCCCTGATGTAATGTGGGGGGACTCTGGGGACCCTGATGTAATGTGGGTAACATTTAATAGTGTAATTTCATGAAATAATTTATGAGGGTGTGTTTAGGGGCGGAATTAGGGGTGTAGCAGGGTAGGGGTTGGGTGGGGCAATTGGTGGTGAGTAACTCTTAAGGCCTGGCTAGTAGCTCAGGACTTGAAATTTTAAGCCATATATATATATATATATATATATATATGTGCACATGACTGAGCCTGCACGTGCCGCCCTGCTGCAGTGAATGTACTGTAGCAGGGTGGCAAGTGGCTAAGGGAGGGTTATAGCCCTTCTCAGTTTTTTTCCCCATAGGTGTCCTGTCCCATTGGGGAGATTTTCGTTCACGTCCTGTCCCATTGGAAGTGTGAGGGAATCCTGGCGTGTCAGCATAACTAATGTCACCACTGTAAGATTTACCCTCTATTACTTTTATGATGTCTTTTACTTTTGATAATAGTAAACAGGACAAATAGGCTGCATCTCCATAATGGGGGCACAGACAGCATTAAAAACTGATAGGTGTTTTAATCCCTCTCTACTCTATCCAGAACTAAAAGAAAAAGGTTCGCTTTTAGTTATACCTTAAGGGCTGGTTCACACCATTATGTGCTTGTGTGTTCTCAAAGGCCCATTCATTTCAATAGCCTGCTAAACACATGGGAACACACAGAGTATAGTAGGCATGGTTGTTAAAATTGCATCACACCAAACCACATAGTACTGCAGTACCATGCCTTTTGGTGGCCACAAACACATGTGCTGGATGTGTATTGGTGCCAATAAAAATGAATGGCAAGTAGACAAAGAACACCAATACTCCTGCACTTGAGAGTGGGTCCAAAGATAATAGTTGGCTGCAATCAAAACCTGGCTTTCTTGATAGCTCTCGCCTTGCTGCCCTCACAAGACTGGGCAAGTCTAGAAATACTGCAACCTCAAAACAAAACAGAGGGCGCACTGGCCTAGTGCATTATCCTTAACCAGTTCCCAACTGCTCTATAGCAGAACTACTGCTACAGGGTGGCAGCGCTGCGCAAAATCACGTATATATACATGATTTTGCATTTCCGGGTAGGTGGCGCATGCGCTGCCCTACCTCTGCCATCATTGGCGGCTACAGCTGTCAATCATCTGGGGAGATTCTCCGGCGATCGCAGAGGAACACTGACGGGAGAGGTCTGTATGTAAACAACACAGATCTCTCCCCGTCAGTGCCAGCATGCTGCTTTGTATTGCTCTGCATAGAAGAGCAATACAAAGCAGCATGCTTACATAATAAAACACACACAGCACACATAGTAAAACAGCACACAATTAACCCTTTGATAGCCCCAGATGTTAACCCCTTCCTGCCCAGTATATATAACACCATTTGTAGACTCTGTAACTTTCACGTAAACCAATTAATTGACATAAAAATGTGAAGTGCAGCGCTAAACATATAATATTTAAAGCATATCAAAAAATAATACAAAATATCAAATAAATGTCCGTGAGAAAAAAATGGTGCAATCCAAAATTAATTAAAAATGTGTTGAAATTATGTCCATCCACCACTATAAAGTGCTTTTGCTTGTAGTAAAACAACTCCAATCAATAACTGCCATCACCATCTCCCAGTTAATTGAAAACTCACCAGAAATTATGGCTGCCACTACAACAGCATAAACACTTATATATTTAAGCAGAAACACATATGTCTTGACATAAGACACTGTGAATACGTGTCATTTTGTCTGGCCGAGCAGAGAGCAGGCTCCAGCACTGTCTTCATATAATGATGAGACATCCAAAGTCCACTCCAGTTGGCTGAATGGTCACAGTATATAGGTTTCTGCTAAGATACTTAGCAACACAGTGTCTAAATGGTTAGCACTTCTGCCTGGCAGTACTAGGGTTGCTGGTTCAAGTCCCGACCACAGCACCACCTGCCTGAAGTTTGCATGTTCACCCTGTGCCTGTGTGGGTTTCCTCTGGGTACTCTGGTTTCCTCCCACTCTCCAAAGACATGCTGGTAGGTTAATTGGCTCCTGTCTAAATTGGCCCTAATATGTGTATGTATGGATGTGAGTTAGGGACCTTAGATTGTACACCCCTTGAGGGTTAGGGACTGATGTGAATGTACAATATATATGTAAAGCGCTGTGTAAATTGACAGTGCTATATAAGTACCTGAAATAATAAATACTTCTCAGTGCTCACTTAATTCCTTACGAAGCATAAAATCCTGTATAGATGCAGTCAAGTCCTTGAGACAGGTGAATGATTAATCTTCATTAGCAGTGGGGTCTAACCCCTTGTTCACATATCTGCATTTTGCACGAGAGCCCATTCATTTGAATGGACTCCCGTGCCCTGGGATACTCAGGGAAGTCCCTGCACTTCTTCTGAAAATGAAGCCCGCACAGGAACCTCGGTTCCCAGTGCGGGCGGCGTGTTAATAGAATTAATGGCACCTGCCCGCGGGTCCGCATTCCTCTGTGCGGGTGGTGAGGCTGCACAGATTTGTGTGCGGATCCGCAGCGGCACCACCCGCACATATGTGAACCTAGCCTGAGACACACTGCTTTGCCTTTAAAAGGATGAGATGGCAACCCTAACACAGGTGCCATTCATTTTTGCAACTCCAAAACAGAGGGCGCACTGGCCTAATGCATTATCCTTATCCGCTTCCACGCCGTCCTATAGCAGAAATATTGCTACAGGGCGGCACAGGTGCGCAAGGTCACGTACATACAGGGGGCGCCATTCACAGCCTCAGCTGTCAAATACCGGGTCCCAGTTGGTGATCATCAAGTATCTCCGACGCAGGAGAGACCTATGTATAAACAACACAGTTCTCTCCCATCCGCTCATTCACACTGCTTTGTATGGCTCTGCATAGCAGATACATACAAAGCAGTGTGCTTACAGTGAAACACAACACAGCCTCATAGTAAAACAGCACACAGTTAACGCTTTGATTGTCCCACATGTTAACCCCTTCCTGTCCAGTGTCATCAGTGCTTTTTATTAGCACTGATCACTGTATTGGTGTCACAGGGGATGTCAGTGACACCAAGTCTGTTCCCCCCCCAGTGTCAGAATGCCTGCCACAGTTCTTCAGTCCTAGAAGTCACTGATCGCCGCCATTACTAGTATACTCACTATACTATATACTCACAAAATAGCAAATGTCACAAGCTCATAATATAGAAACAGCACAGTCTACTCCATAATTCGTCATCATGACAGGGCAATAGGACCTCCAACAAACCAATGCGTTTTGAGGACTAGCCTCTTCCTCAGGCAGCAAAAGAAGAAGAGGAAGAGGCTAGTCCTTGAAACGCGTTAGCCTGTTGGACGTCCTATTGCCCTGTCAAGCGACTTCCTTAGCCTGAGTAATCACCAGCCAGGACCCGATGATTGACAGCCGAGGCCGTGAATGGCGGCGCGGGTAAGGTGCGCATCCCCTACCCGGAACTGCAAAATCACATATTTCTGCTATAGGACGGACGGGAAGCGGTTAAAATATACCTATTGGTATATTTTTTACCAAAGACATATAGCAAAAATACATTTTGGCCTAAATTTATAAAAAAGTTTGAGTTTACTATATATTTTTAATGACAGAAGTAAGAAAATACCAGGGTTTTTTTTCAGAATTTTCGGTCTTTTTTTTTTTTTTATAGCAAACAAAACAACCCAGAGGTGATCAAATACCACCTTTTCTTCCTGCCTGAGGAAGAGGCTAGTCCTCAAAACGCATTAGCATGGTGAAGGTCCTATTGCCCTGTCATGCGTCATGACGAATTGTGGAGTAGACTGTGCTGTTTCTATGAGCTTGTGACATTTGCTATTTTGTGAGTATATTATTTACCACTTTTTAAAAATAAAGATCTGGTATAATGACTTGCCTTCCAGAAGATTTACCCCCCTTCCTGACCAGGCCATTTTTTGGGATATGGCGCTGCGTTACTTCAACTGGCAACTGCGTTGTCATGTAATGCTGCACCCAAATGAAATTTACATCCTTTTTTCCCCACAAATAGAGCTTTCTTTTGGTGGTATTTGATCGCCTCTGCGGTTTTTCTTTATTTTTGCGCTATAAACAAAAAAAGGCCAACAATTTTGAGAAAAATAACAATATTTTTGACTTTTCACTATTAAACATGTCCAATAAAAAACTGTTAAAAATCACATTTCTTGATAAATTTAGGCCAAAATGTATTCTTTTATATGTCTTTGCTAATAAAAATCCCAATACATGTAAATTAATTGGTTTACGTGAAACCTATAGTGTCTACAAATGGTAGTATATATACTGAAATTTTTTTTTGTTTTTTTTCTTACTAGTAATGGCGGCGATCAGCGACTTATAGGACTGCGGTAGGCATTCTGACACTGGTGGTGGGGGAAACTGACTTGGTGTTAGTGACACCAATACAGTGATCAGTGCTAATAAAAAGCACTGACACTGTACTAATGACACTGGGCAGGAAGAGGTTAACATCTGGGGAGATCAAAGGGTTAACTGTGTGCTGTTTTACTATGAGGCTGTGTTTCACTGTAAGCACACTACTTTGTATGGCTCTGCTATGCAGAGCCATACAAAGCAGTAGCTGCCAGGAGAGATCTGTATTGTTTATACACAGGTCTCTCCCCCATTGGAGATGCTTGGTGATCTCCGGGTGCTGTTGGGGAATCACCGGCCGGGACCCAGTGATTTACAGCCAAGGCTGCGAATGGTGGCACGGGTAGGGCGTGCACGCCCCCTACCCGGAACTGCAAAATCATGTATATATACACATGTGATTTTGTGCACCCATGCCAAACTGTAGCAGTATTTCTGCTATAGGGTGGTATGGAAGAGGTTAATCAGCCACAGAACATGTGTAATTAATATGTTCTCAGTCTTAACCACTTCCTGCCCGCCCGCAATGTACTGCGGCTGGGCAGTAGCTACAGGCAAAGTGACGTACCCGTACGTGGTTCTGGCTGTACTAACACAAGGGACACCCCCCTCCCCCCCCCCCCCCCGTGACTGCTGTGTCTAGCGGACACAGCGGAATGAAGATCCCAGTGAATGGGACCCAGTGATCATGTGATCGCTATGCAATCACATGATCATTATGTAAGCAAAGCTGTTATGAATCAATGTCATTCATAACAGTTCTGCTTCTCTTCTTAGTGAGCTGTGATTGGCCCAAAGCTGTCACGATACATGGGGCCAATCACAGCACCCTGTACCATGTGACCAGCTCTAGACAAGCACAGATCACTATCCTGAGCTGTCAAAACTTAACTCATTCATGACAGTTCATGAATGAGTTATGTTCTGACAGCAAGCTATGCATTGCATGATCTTTATTGCTCCTGCAAAGCAAAGTGTAAAAAAAAAAAAAAAAAACCCCTGATCACCCCCACACACAGTAGTACGTTACTATGGTAACATTGTACTAATCTGATAAAAGCATTAAAAAAAAATAATAAAAATGTAAAAAAAAAAAACCACCATATTAAGAATAATTTTTTACGTTTTTTTTAAGGTTTTTTTTTTTTCCAACTACTTGCAAACCGCTTACCCGCATTTTGCAAGCAAGCAGCTGCTCTTGGCAAAGCAACATAATCATGCCTTGCTTCCTATTTTGGGGTGTGGACGCACCTGAGCCCCCCACTGCCCCCCCCCACCCATTGGTCCAGGGAGAGAAGAGTGAACACTGCACCGAGTAAAAGCATCACTACATTTTTCACGCATGCGTTAGATTAGCACGTTTACCTTTTGATCGCCCCTATTAACCCTTTGATCACCCAGCCAGTGCCATTAGTACAGTGTCAGTATATAGAATTTTTCACTAATCACTGCATTCCTGCCACTAGTGACATCAGCTAGCGTCAGGGTCAGTAAGCGTCCCTCCCAGCCAGGGTCGGCTAGCGTTAGATTGCCCGCACACTATCGCAGTCACGCTATAGGTCAATGATCACCACCATTACTAGTTTAGTGTTTGTACGGATCAATATATTGATAATGAACAGAACCATACTAGTGCCTCGTTTGTATCGTGTCCACAAAAACGCAGAGTTAGCAGGATCGGTCCCGTCCACTGCCAGCACTAGCATTTAGCCCCTCTACTGTTTTTCATAGAAGATTTGTATCAATTGATTGTGGGCCAAGGCAATTTATACGCACAAAAATACATGGCCACCCACCTAAATTCAGCTCTTGCCAGACAATTCATATGGACACCTATCGCGGTTTCTGAATTTAAAACTCTTTTGAGGCTAACCCTCAACATGGGCATTACAGAAAAGAATGAATTGCGGTCATGTTAATCCACAGAGCCAATTCATCATATGCCCGTGTTCTCTGCTGTTACATATACAGTTAGGTCCATATATATTTTGACACAGGCATAATTTTAGTTTTTTTCAGGTATTTACCAAAACATATTCATAGTTATTATAGTTATATAATGGATATGGGCTGAACGTGCACACTCTCAGGTTTAATTTGAGGGTATGTACATACAAATTAGAGGAAGGGTTTAGGAATTACAGCTCTTAAGAGTAGCCATCCCCCCTTTATCAACAGACCAAAAGTAATTGGACAATTGAATCAAAAGCTGTTTCATGGCCAGGTATGGGTTACTCCTTTGTTATTTCTTCATCAATTAAGCAGGTAAAAGGTCTGGAGTTGATTGTAAGTGTGGTATTTGCATTTGGAATCTATTGCTGTCAACCTACATCATGCGTTCAAAGGAGCTGTCCATGCAAGTGAAAGAGGCCATTGTAAGACTTCAAAAACTCCATCAGAAAGATAGCAGCGATATCAGCAGTGGCCAAATCAACAGTTTGGTACATTCTGAGGAAAGAAGAATGCACTGGTGAGCTCAGCAACATAAAAAGGCATGGACGTCCATGGAAGACAACAGTGGTGGATGATCGCAGGATTCTCTCTATGGTAAAGAAAAACCTATTCACAACATCCAGACAAGTGAAGGACACTCTCCAGGAGGTGGGCGTATCATTGTCAAAATCTACAATCAAGAGAAGACTTCACGAGAGCAAATACAGAGGGTTCACCACAAGGTGAAAACCATTCATAAGCCTGAAGAATAGAAAAGTCAGCTTAGACTTTGCCAAAAAACATCTAAAAAATCCAGACCAGTTCTGGAAAAGCATTCTTTGGACGGATGAAATGAAGATTAATCTGTACCAGAATGGCAGGAAGAAAAATGTGTGAGAAGGCTTTGAACAGCTCATGATCCAAAGCACACATCATCTGTAAAACATAGTAGAGCCAGTGTGATGGCATGAGCATGCATGGCTTCCAGTGGCACTGGTTCATTGCGGTTTATTGATGATGTGACAGAAGCAGCTGGATGAATTCTGTAGTGTTTAGAGATATACTGTCAGCCCAGATTCAGCCAAATGCAGCAAAGTTGATTGGACGGCGCTTCACAATACAAATGGACAATGATCCAAAACACACTGCAAAAGCAACCCAGGAGCTTTTGAAGGAAAAGAAGTGGAATTTTCTGCAATGGTCAGGTCAATCACCTGATCTCAACCCAATTGAGCATGCATTTCACTTGCTGAAGGCAAAACTAAAGGCAGAAAGACCCACAAACAAAGAACAACTCAAGACAGCTGCAGTTAGAGCCTGGCAAAGCATCACAAAGGAGGAAACCCAGTCTTTGGTAATGTCCATGGGTTCCAGACATCAGGCAGTCATTGCCAGTAAAGGATTCTCAATAAAGTATTAAAAATGAACATTTTATTTATGATTATATTAATTTGTCCAATTACTTTTGGTCCCTTAAAAAGGGGGGGTGGCTACTCTTAAGAATTGTAATTCCTAAACCCTCCTCCAATTTGGATGTACATACCCTCAAATTAAACCTGAGAGTGTGCACTTTCAGCCCATATTCATTATATAACTATAGCTTGAATATACTGTATTTTGGTAAATACCTGAAAAAATCTATAATTGTGCCTGTGTCCAAATATATATGGACCTAACTGTATGCCCAATATGGACCAGCAATGTACTGGTACGTCGCTGGACTTTGAGTGGTTATACAGCTACAGGCATCATCCTGGTATTGTTTTTTTTCAGCTGGCGGTTGGCTTTCATATAAAAACAATCCTAGTGGCCAATTAGCTGCTGAATTGTTTTTACGAGCAGTGGGATGGGATATCCCCCCTCCTGCTGCCTTCCAGTTTTCTTGGGCTCTCTTGTCCCACAGGGGAATCTGAGAATGCAGCCGGAAGTTACGCTGGCTGACCATAGAGCTGGTCAGAGACCAGAATGGCTTCAATCATCTCTATAGTCTAAGAAATTGGAAGCTACTAGCATTTCATCACTTCAGTTTCACAGGATATAAAAAGCGCCATTTGTACATTGGGAAAGCATCTGATCAGACCGATCTTGGTGAGATTAGATAATGTAAGGACAGAGGAGATATCTAGAGTCTGATAGACCCCAGATTTCTCAAAAAAGAATACAATGCCCATTGAAATTATAGGGAATATTTGCATTCCCTGTGATAGCATTAAAAGTGATTAAAAAAAATGAAAAGGACAGTGTAAAAATAAATTAAAAATAACTATAAAAAAAATAAAAAGCACTCTTGCCCACCTGCGTGCACAAGCATTGACCCCATGCCGGTATGTAAGCAGCGGTTGCACCATGCATGTGAGGTATTGCCACAAACGTCAGATCGAGGGCAGTAATTCTAGCACTAGACCTCCTGTGTAAATATAAATTCGTGACCTGTAAAGGCTTTTAAAGCATCGCCTATCGATAATAAAAATGGATGTACTTTGTCGCCATTGCACGGCATGCGCAATTTTAAAGCATGTCATGTTTTGTATCTATTTACTCAGCGTAACATCTTTTATATTTTATCAAACAATTGGGCAATATAATGTGTTTTTGCGCAAATACTGTGTGACATAAACAATTTCAACACCCACCGTTTTATCCTCTAGGGCCTCTGCTTTAAAAAAATATAGAATGTTTGGGGGTTCAAAGTAATTTTCTAGCAAAAAAAATGTTTTTTCATGTGAACAAAGTGTCAGAAAAAGCTTGGTCTTCAAGAGTGGGTGATGTGTGGCATAAGCTTCTAATGTTGGCCCTGAAATGCCAGGATAGTAGAAGCAACCGCTCCAAATGACCCCTTTTTGGAAAGTAGACACTCCAAGGTATTTGCTACGAGGCATGGTGAGTGTTTTGGAGATCTAATTTGTTGCCACGTTTTTGGAAAACCCTTTTTTCAAAACCCTGTGACAAAAATGATATCTGTAAAATACTCACCATGCCTCTTAGCAAATTCCTTGGGCTGTCTACTTTCCAAAAAAGGATCATTTGACAGAGGGGGGGGGGGGTTGTTTGTACCACCCTGGCATTTTAGAGCCTCCAAAACTCTGACAGGTAGTGGGGAAGTGATATGAGGAAATATGCCCTTTGAAAGCCTGGAGGTGGCCATTGGATGTTGGGGGCTTGTATGTAGATAGGCTGCCAAAAGTCTCTCACATGTGGTATCCCCATACTCAGAAGTAGGAGAATGTGTTTTGGGGGGTTATTCCACATAATAAAAAGGTTTTGGGAACCACAATCGGGCTCAGGGTTGAATGTCTGCTGCTGCTCCTAATTTTGAGATATGGATTGCGTACACGCCGGAATATAATTACACGGACAACTGTCCAGGACAACCACTTTCACATCATCTCTGTTTATTGCAGGGCAGTACCTAACCTTTTATACAATGAGAACAATAGGGTATACGTCACTATTATGTAAATAGTCACATTCTAAAAGGCACATTTTCCTTGGCTGAAATATGAGAGAAGTGCAGAAGCTTGATGCTTGCTTCTCGCCCGTTATCTATTCACTCCCCCTCACATTTTTAAAGCCCAAGTATAAGATCCTCACAGCTCGAAGGGAGGGGTTGAGAACATCGCTCTGAACAAACAAGGAGGACTGCAAAGCCCAGCAGACAAAATATATACGCACAACACATATATTTAGAAATATGAAAAAAATATAAAAGTAAATATATATATAAAATGTATATTTTAAACAGGAAACTGAATAGGCATTTTACCAAATCTATCAAAATACAGTTGCAAGAAAAAGTATGTGAACCCCTTGGGATTACATGGAGTTTTGCATGAATTGGGCATAAAATGTGCTCTGAATGTCATCTAAGTCACAACAATAGAAGAACACAGTCTGCTGAACATAATACTACACAAACATTAGATGTTGCCATGGTTTAATTGCACATAACATGTAAACATTCACAGTGCAGGGAGGAAAAAGTATGTGAAGCCCTAGCTTAATGACTTCTCCCAGAGCTAATTGGAGCCAGGAGTGAGCCAACCTTGACTCCAATCAGTGTGATGATATTGGATGTGTTGCTGACAGCTGTCCTGCCCTTAAAAAACACACACCTGTTTTGGGTTTACTGGTTTCAAGAAGCACTGTCTGATGTGAACCATGCCTCGCAGAAAAGAGCTATCAGAAGACCTACGATCAAGAATTGTTGACTTGCATGAAGCTGGAAAGGGTTACAAAAGTATCTACAAAAGCCTTGATGTTCATGTGTCCATGGTAAGACAGACTGTCTACAAATGGAGAAAGTTTAGCACTGTTGCTACTCTCCCTAGGCGCGGTCGTCCTGTAAAAATGACTGCAAGAGCACAGCGCAGAATGCTGCATGAGGTAAAGAAGAATCCCAGAGTGTCAGCTAAAGACCTACAGAAATCTCTGGCACATGCTAACATTTTTGTTGACACATCTACAATAAGGAAAACATTAAACAAGAATGGAGTACATGGGAGGACACCACGGAGGAAGCCATTGCTGTCCAAAAAGAATATTGCAGCACGTTTGAAGTTTGCAAAAGAGCACCTGGATGTTCCACAGCACTACTGGCAAAATATACTGTGGACAGATGAAACCAAGATTGAGTTGTTTGGGAAGAACACACAACACTATGTGTGGAGAAAAAAAGGCACAGCACACCAACATCAAAACCTCATCCCCACTGTAAAACATGGCGGAGGGAGCATCATGGTTTGGGGCTGCTTTGCTGCCTCAGGGCCTGGATGGATTGTTGTCATTGATGGGAAAATGAATTCCAGAGTGTATCAAGACATTTTGCAGGAAAACGTACGACCATCTGTCCGCCAACTGAAGCTCTGCAGAGGATGGGTGATGCAACAGGACAATGACCCAAAGCATACAAGTAATTCAACAAAACAATGGCTGCAACAGCACAGAATACGCCTTCTGGAGTGGCCCAGTCAGAGTCCTGACCTCAACCCGATTGAAATGCTGTGGCATGACCTAAAGAGAGCGATTCACACCAAACATCCCAAGAATATTGCTACACTGAAACAGTTTTGTGAAGAGGAGTGGTCCAAAATTACTCCAGATCGTTGTGCAGGTCTGATCTGCAACTACAGGAAACGTTTGGTTGAGGTTATTGCTGCCGAAGGAGGGTCAACCAGTTATTAAGTCCAAAGGTTCACATACTTTTTCCTCCCTGCACTGTGAATGTTTACATGTTATGTGCAATTAAACCATGGCAACATCTAATGTTTGTGTAGTATTATGTTCAGCAGACTGTGTTCTTCTATTGTTGTGACTTAGATGACGTTCAGAGCACATTTTATGCCCAATTCATGCAAAACTCCACGTAATCCAAAGGGGTTCACATACTTTTTCTTGCAACTGTATACCCATGGCATGCATGAGCAATATTTCATTAAAATGGCAACTTTGTGTGAAAAAAAAAAGTCATATTCAAAAAATTTGTGGCAAACAATAAAATGTTCCATGGACTCAACATGCCTCTCTGCAAAATCCTTTGGATGTCTACTTTCCAAAAAGGGGTCATTTGGGAGGGGGCAGGGTGTACTGGTACTGCCCTGGCATTTTAGCACCTCAAGAAATGTGTTGGGCAGTCAGAAAGTAAAAGCCGTGTAAATGACCCTTTTTGCAAAGTAGACACCCCAAGGAATTTGATAAGAGGCGTGGTGAGTATTTTGTAGATCTTGTTTGTTGCCAGAAGTTTTTGGAAAAATGAAAAAAAAAATGAAAACTTATTTTTTCTTTTACAGGGTAGGTTGCCAGGTCTTTTCCCCAACCTCTACCATGCAGGAGATCCTGCATGGCCAGGGATGAAACTAGGACAATTTAGACAGGAGCCAATTACCCTTAAGCATATCTTTGGAGTTTTAGGAGGAAACCCATGCAAACACAGCGAGAACATGCAAACTCTATGCAAGAGGTGCCATGGTCAGGAATCGAACCCATGACCCATTTACTGCATGGCAGATGTGCTAACCACTTATCCACTGCGCCACCCCATTATTTTTTCTTTTGTTTTTTATTTTCAAAATCTTGTGAGAAACAAACGAGATGCACAATGCCTCTTATTCTATTCCTTTGGGTGTCTACTTTCCAAAAAGGGGTCATGTTTGGGGGGGGGTTATGCCATCCTGGCATTTCAGGGCCTCTGAAATTGTGATTGGTAGTGAGGAAGTGAAATGCGGAAGTAGCGCACCTTCAGGCTTTCAAAGGGTTAATTTGGATCTCCTGTATGTGGCTAGGCTCCCAAAAAGTCTTACACATGTGGTATCACCATACTCAGTAGAAGTAGCAGAATGTATTTTGGGGTGCAATTCCAAAAAAAACCCTTTTTTTGCAATTTTGCAAAAAATTGTGAAAAAAATAAATCTTCCATGGACTCAACATGCCTCCCAGCAAATAGCTTAGGGTCTGCTTTCCAAGAAGGGGTCATTGGAGGGTGTTTATACTGCTCTGGCATTTTAGCACCTCAAGAAATGTGATAGGTAGTCAGAAAGTAAAAGCTGTGTAAATTCCAGTATCTATACCATAGTTTGTAGACACTATAACTTTCACACAAACCGATCAATATACACATATTGGGATTTTTTTTTACCAGACATGTAGCAGAATACATTTTAGCCTACATTTATGACTAACTTTAAGTTTATTGGATTTAATTTATAACCAAAAGTGAAAAATATAGTTTTTTTGAACATTTTCTGTCTTTCGTTTATGACGCAAAAAAATAAAAACCGCAAAAGGTGCTCAAATACACCAAAAGAAAGCTCTACTTGTGTGGAAAAAAAAGGACATACATTTTGTTTTACAACCATGCAATTACCAGTTGAAAGAGCACAGTGCCCAACAGCAAAAAAATGGCTGGCTGGGAAGGGGGTAAATCCTCTTGAGGGCAAGTGGTGAAAGGGATGAGGTGGCAACCCCAGTCCTAAAGTACGGCACACACTGACAGAAAACACCTGAGAGTCACCATCGTACCATAAGATAATACAAAGATTGTCAGCCATTCCAAGCCTCAGGTGACAACTACAGATGGTGTATCAGACTATGACTACGCTCCATGGATCATGACATGCCATGTCCCACCCTCTCCGAGTCATATACGCTCACATTTCACAAGGTGACATTTTGACGGACAAGCCACGCCTTATGACAGCCACGTGTTACCCTACACCGGGACACCTTGGCGATCTTCCGCTTCCCGCCTTTATAGTACAACCCACAAACCTCGCGACTGTCCAATGACCTTTTTGTTGACCGAATATGGTTTGTGATTGACACGCTCTTTATCCAATAGGGCTTCTTTTCAAAAGTCACGCAGTCAACCTGTCCAATTATGTTGTGAACTGGGCGGGCCTGTCTTTGAGTGTGTGAAGGTGGCAGGGACGCTTACGGCGGCTGCTTAGTGTGAAATATGGCTCCCAGAGAGGGCACGGAGCGCGGTTCCGTCATGGACGGTATTAGGGCCATCCTTCTGGGGCCGCCCGGAGCCGGTAAGGGGACTCAGGTAAATAACATGACACTATGTACGTTCCCTTGCTAAAGTAGATCGTTTAAGGCTCGCCAGAGTCTACATTCGCTGCCACCTACTATGAAAGTGTGGGCATAGGGCGTGTTTGGTTTGTGATTGGCCAGCCTGTCCCATGGCTTGTTACGTTAGGTCGCTCAGTGTCGTTCAGGCTGTCAGGAAATTGCTGTGTCTACTGGCCATGAACTGTGATCTCTAATCATGGAGTCCTAAACACTGGCTATGTGCCCTGGATTACGGACGGTTCATGCATAGTGATATGTACCTACCTTTGTGTAGGAGTGGATTATGAATTGAGCAACTAAACCCCATTCAATCGATTGTCCATGAAACCATGCAGGCTGGTGGCAGGGAGCACGTTGGCTGTGACCACACAGCAATAACATCCATTTAAGGCCTAGCTTCACATCTACTTCACTGCACCCAGAACTGGATCAATGCCTCCAAATTAACACACCAGCTGAATACTAAAGGCACATTTCACCTTCAGTATTATGTTACTTATATTTAGGGTGTAACATGTTACTGGGCAGCAAGCTCTGATTCCCCTCTGACAGCGGGTAGGGGATCTTCTCCCTGCACCCACAATTTAACCGCTTGCCCGCAGCCCTGTAGTAGAAGTACTGCTACAGGTCTGCACAGAATCACGTGTGTGTGTGTATGTGTGTATGTATATATATATATATATTGTGTGTGTATATGTGTGTATATATATATATATATATATATATATATATATATATATATATATATATATATATAGTGAGATTTGCAGTTCCGGGTAGGGGGTATGTGTGCCATCCTACCCATTCCACCATTGGCGGCTAGAGATGTCAATCACTGGGTCCCTGCCAGCGATTTCCCCGCCGGCACTCAGTGATTGTTGGGGGAAGCTGACGGGAGAGATCTGTCTATAAACACAGATCTCTCTCCTGTCAGCAAGGAAATGCTGCGTTGTATATCTCTGCACAACAGAAATACAAAGCAGCATGGCTCCATTGTAAAACAGGACATGTGAAATGCACACAGTTAACCCTTTGATGTCCCCAGATGTTAACCCCTTCCTGCCCAGTGTTATTAGTACAGTGTCAGTGCTTTTTATTAGCACTCATCACTGTATTGGTGTCGGTGGCAGTTAGTTACCACCCAGTGTCAGAATGCCCACTGCAGTCCCACTATAAGGCTACATTCACACTAGCGTTGTGTGCAGGCGGCAGAGAGACGTTTGGGAAGCGTTTTTACCTCTTCCCAAACGCCTTTGCCAATTCTGCACATTACAGCACATGGTTCTGTTCTAACGGGAGCGTTTGCGTCGCGGCAAAACGGACGCCCTGTGGTTGAGTCAGGAGGCGTTGAAGCCTCCTATTCTAGTCTATGGTGCCGCTCCGCAAACGCCCGGCTGGCGTTTGCGGTGCGGTTGCGTCACGGTTGCAGGGCGTTTGCGGAGCGGTAACACCATTCAAACTGCATTATAGATGTTTGTGGGGCGTTTTTAACGCTCGGCAACCGCCGCTAAACCGCGCATGTGGCGTTTGCGGAGAGTTTGCCAAGTGTTTAAAAACGCTCCGCAAATGCCGGACCAACGCTTGCCAAACGCTATAGGGGCGTTGGGAAAACAGCCAAGTGTGAACGAGCCCTAACTCGCTGATCGCCACCATTGCTAGTATAATAAAAATAAAACTTCCAGTACAGTAATACCTCGGTTTATAAACACCTCGGTTAATGTAATCTTCAATTTTTTACCGAAGAAAATCCATTGATAATGCCTTGGTTTACACATTTTTTTTCGCAATACGAAGTGTATGTCAGTGGTGATTTTTAAATTCAATTGTTGGCTTTTTTTCTTCTTCACTATAGCTCAGAATTCGCTGTCACTTTCCCCGGAGTTAACGGAAACTTTGTTTCTTTTAAGAAGCTAAAAGGAAACATTATTTCTCTTAACTCAAACTAAAATAAAACCTTTCTTTTAGCTGGGTCACATGCGTGATGTCCACGGGTGGCCCCACCTCTTACATATTTAAGAACTGTCACACCACCGGAGCAGGCATTCAGAGCATCACAGCGCATGCACAGGTGAAGTTATCAGCTACTGCCAATGTGGATATCTTCTAAACTGTGCACATTTTAGAAGATATTCATTGTACTTCCAGGTAAGCCTGATTGTAAGCTCTACCTGTAGGTACAAGTTAAGATACAGTGGGCTCCATTCACAAAACTTTCTCAAAGTTTTTTTTGGTATTCACAAAAAAAGCATCTAAAATACCACATGCTGTATTTTTCCGAAATAGGCAGTATTTATTTCCTGAAACCATGCGGTATTTTATTTCATACAATATCCAGTGAGATAGTGGAGAATAATTAGAACCCCTGTCAGTTTTTGTTACTAATAAACTGTTAAAATGGTTTATACCTTAGAAATATGCAAATTCATGAAGTCAGTGCAGTCCCTGCAGCCAATGTATTAATACAAAAGAAAAAAGGTGACTAGAATATCGTCAGTCAAAGGGAAGCTACTCTCAGAGGACACTGTAGGGCAGGGGTAGGCAACTTTTTGAGCACAGTGTGCCGAGAAATTTTTAAAAAGAAAATTGAGAGTGCCGGTTGTATAACAAAAAAAGTTAAAGCGGAGCTCCACCCAAAAGGACTGTTCCCCCGCTCCCCATTAAGGATTGGCACCTTTGGGGAGTGGGTACCCGAATTTGACAGGTACCCGCTCCCACTTCCGGTCCGATCGCCTAGGCCGGGTGTCGGCAACCCGCGGCTCCGGAGCCGCATGCAGCTCTTTTTCACCTTTCCTGCGGCTCCGGAGCACACTGCCCACCAGGTGACAGGCAATAGGGTCGGCAAGCCGCGGCTCTTTTAATGCAGCTCTTCTATGTGCCGGGCGCCCGCTCCCCTCCCTCCTCCAAACATTGGCTGTCAGGATGTAGGCGGGGCAGCGTGACGAACTCCTCTCCTCTCACAGTCCGCCCTGAAGACCAGAACGGCGCGGGAACACAGCTAGAGGAACGCGCGGAGCAAAGGTAAGTGAATTGACACAGGGGGGATGAATTACTATAGGGGGGATGAATTACTATAGGGGGATGAATTAATTACTATATGGGGGATGAATTACTATATGGGGGATGTATTTTCAGTTTTAAAAATGTTTCTCTCAAAATAAATTTCAATCGTGGTTTTGGCGAGATTTGGCTCAGTTGAAAAAAAAGGTTGCCCACCACTGACCTAAGGCTATGATTGTGATTATGACGATACACTGTGGCCCTGGTTAACCCTTTGCTTACTGGGCCCTTAAACCCCCTTCATGGCCAGAGCGCTTTTTGCAATATATGCAGTGTCGGATTTGTTTTAAATGTTGCAATGGTTTTGCGGCTCCCAGTCTTTTTTTCCCTCTCGGAAACGGGTCCAAGTGGCTCTTTATGTCTTAAAGGTTGCAGACCCCTGGCCTAGGCGATCGAAACAGAAGGTGCCCTCCCTCCCTGTAGTCTTTTGGGACACATGACAGGTCCCAGAAGACTACAGGACCATTCACAAATCGCAGCGCTACTCGCGCATGCGCAGTGGGTACCCGGAGGTGAACATGCAAGCTATCACAGCTGGGTGCCCACGGTGAAGATGCCGGCCTCCTGGAATACAGGACGGCCGGTGAAACGAGCTGCAGGGGACACACCAAGGGATAGGTAAGTGGCTGTTTTTTTAAAAGTCAGCAGCTACAGTTTTTGTAGCTGCTGATTTTTTTTTTTTTTTTTTTTTTGATAGGTCGAGTGGAACTCCGCTTTAACTTCAGACTCTCAATGACAAAAACTATTTGAAATTAACATTGCACTTGTTTCAAAAGACCTGTGTTGAGAGGCAAGTGCGGTGAGGTTGAAATGAATATGCCAACCAAGGACTTCTTTAGATTGCCCCTCTTCCTGCATCTCCCCCCCACCCCTCAGGTCAGTCCCACTTCCTGCACCCCCCCCCCCTCTCAGGTCGGTCCCACTTCCTTCACCGTTACACCTCAGATCAGCCCCATTGATGCACCTTCACTAGCTATTGCTTTTAGCAACCACTGACTAAACACATCAGGGTTCCCAAAGTCCCCCCTTACGTCAGAGCCCCCCTCCTTCTTACATCAGGATCCCCAGAGTCCCCTCCCCCTTATTTCAGGGTCCAAAGAGTTCTCCCCCATTACATTAGGGTCCCAAGAGCACCCCATTAAATCTGAGTTCCCAGAGGCTGCCACATTTACATCAGTCACCAGTCAACCCCTTACACTGGGGTCCCACCCCGTTTACATCAGGGTCCCCAAAGTCCCCTCATTAAATCAGGATCCCCAAGGACCCCCCATACTTACATCAGGGTCTCCAAAGTTCCCCCACATTAAATCAGGGTTCCCAGAGTCCCTCCCTTTGCATCAGGGTCCCTAGAGTTTTTCTTCCCTTTAGGTTTCTAAGAGTTTCCCCATTAAATCAGGGTCCCCAAAGACTCCTTACATCAAGGTCCCCAGAGTTCCCCCGCATTAAATCCGGGTCCCCAGCATCCCCCTAAACACTCATCATCAGGGTCCTCTTGCTTCAGGATCCCCAGAGTTTCTCCTTCAGGGTTCCAAAAATCCCCCCCCCGCCGCATTGCATTGGGGTCCTTCTATCCAACCCAGCAGTACCTCAATGCCCCATAACCACATAATACTGAACATGTCCAAACCCACCCATACATGTGTGCTCACACATACATCATCACATACAAACCCATTCAAAACCATGCACATACATAGCCCTACCATTGACAAATCGCATATCCGCACTAGCACACAACACCCACACCACCATATATGCCGACACATTTGCACACAACCACATATAACACACACACTGCCACGCACAACATTCCTGCACATGCATACATATACACATACACACACTGCAACATATTCGCCACACATCAGCCAGCAAACTTACAAAGTCACAACACCCCATTCATGAAACAATACACTGCCAGCCAACCCTGTCCACCTGCATTCATAGTCCCATACCCACAACCAACAGACAAGAGCAAACAAACCAAACCCCACGGACCCAGACAGCAGAGGAGGTAGGGGGGAAAAAAAATAAAAAGCAATGCCAGTAAGTACCTAATACATAAAAAGGACAGCAGACAGAATGCTTACACATACCAGCTATCGGAGAGGACAGTCGCTCCTCCTTCACAGTGTGTCCCAGCTTCCAAGTAGCACAGGACTGCAGCCATTGCTTCCCCCTTATAGTAGTCCCACGGGACCCACTGCCACCGATGTGAACCGGAGTGTGATGTCATGCCCAGCAACTGCGCACTCACTGCCATCCAGTGATGAGCGCAACTGCGCCAGGAATCAATGGGGAGGCGGCGATTGTGTGCAGCGGCAGTGGATTGAGAGATGGCAATACTGTTGATTGCCAACCCAGCTCCCGTGCCATTATAAATGCTGCGGTGTGCGGGGGGTTGCCGACTCCTGCTGTAGGGTTTATTTACTAAAGCTGGTGAGTGCAAATTCAAGCTCACTTATGTATAGAAACCAATCCATTTCTAACCTCCGATTGTTCAGTTATGATTTGGCAATAAAACCTGGAAGCTGATTGGTTTCTATGCAGAATTGAGCCTGTGTTTTCACTCTTAAGCTTTAGTATATAAACCCCATATTGAATGAAAATAGTATAAAAAAATCACACATCTATAAATAGCCTAGGCTATTTATATATGTATGTGATGTTTGATACTACGTTCATTCAATATTTTACATTTAGAAAGGTGTTTTGTATTTACTCCAAGTATAACATAACTAAAGGTAAACCTCCTTTTATTTATATTTTTTTAATTTTGTTTTGGATAGGGTTGGAGAGGTATTAGAACACCCATTAGGTTTTTATTGCTGTCTGTGCCCCTATTAGGGAGGCTCACCCTCTCTTTCTCTGTTTACCATTATCATTGAAAGGTAAATTAAAGGAAAATCACACATTTTGGGTTGTCCCCTTAAAAAAAAAAAAAAAAAGTAATAGAGGGGACATTTTCCAATGGGGACACTAGTAATGGTGACCTGGGGGACCACAACGGATTCCCTTAATTTGCAGTTATTTCCTTTCTCTTGTTTTGGCTATGGGACAGGAGGTGAAGATAAAACTCCCAACTGGGACACAAGATGGCAAAAAAAAAAACCTGGCAGGGGTTCTAATCCTTCATTACTCTATTCAATATGAAAAAGTTTTGCAGCCTTTCTCAACCTTTTCAACACAGAGGAACCCTATAAATAACTCCCCAGTCTCAGGAAACCACAGCTAAAAATTACTATATGTACAACTCATGATACATTGGTGTGATGGTCGGTGGGATAGTTAAAAAGATCAATGATGTCAGTGGGAAGATGTCTCTAAAAATAATTGTGAAAAAGTAAAATCCCCATTACATATGACACAGGTTTTAACAAGGGATTAGACCTTTGTAATATGCATATACATTGTATTATGTTTGGAGTGATTGGCAGTTTTTTTGCAGCAAATGATGTACAGTAATACCTCGGTTTACAAACTCCTCGGTTAACGTAATTTTCAGTTTACGAATGAAAATCCATTGAAAATAATACCTTGGTTTACAAAATTGTTTTTGCAATACGAAGTGTATGTCAGTGCTGGTTTTTAAATGCAATTGACGGCTTTTTTTTTTTTTCTTTTCACTATAGCTCACAGAATTAGCTGTCACTTTCCCCAGAGTTAACGGAAACTTTGTTTCTTTTAAGAAACTAAAAGGAAACATTGTTGTTCCCCTCCCTCCTAGATTGTAAGCTCGAAAGAGCAGGGCCCTCAATCCCCTCATGTTTTGCATTGTATTGGTATTGTTCTGTCACATGTTCTGTCCCCCTTTGTAATGTACAGCGCTGAGCGAACTATTAGCGCTTTATAAATGCTGTATAATAATAATTGTTTCTCGTAACTGGGGGAAATAAACTAAAAGAAAACTTTTTCTCTTAGCTTGGGGGAAAGTGACAGCTGAATTCCTGAGCTATAGTCAAGGGAAAAAAAAGCGGTAATTTCATTAAAAAGACTGGCACCATAATGAATGAAAAAAACGGCGCGGGGTCTCCCATCCATACCAATTCGGGTCTGGTATGGATTTTGAGGGGAGCTCACACGCCAGAATAAAAAAAAAAAAAATTGGCATGGGGGTCCCCCCCAAAATCCATACCAGACCTTTATCCAAGCATGCAGCCCGGCAGGTCAGGAAATGGGGGGGGGGGGGGGGGAAGCAAGGGTCTCTTCTTCACAACCCTGGCTGGTGGTTGTGGGGGTCTTTGGGCAGGGGGCTTATCTGAATCTGGAAGCCCCCTTTAACAAGGGGGTCCCCATATCCCGGGGCCCAACCCATGTGAATGAGTATGGGGTACATGGTCAAGTCCTTTAATAGAAGAAAAAAACAAAAAGAATGTCCTCCACAGTAGATCCTACGTCAATCACGATGCCCGTCGCCACTGCTGGCACAAAAAAGAATTTAAAAAAAAAAGGCTCCGCTTCAGACAATGGCTTCCAGCCTTCTGCCTGCTCTGGTGGTTTGACAGCTCTTCAATATGTAAGGGGCGGGGCCACCCGGGGACATCACAAATGATTTTTTAAACGTGTGCAAAAAAAAAACCGCAAAAACGGCTCTGGCAGCGAAAGGCATAAAGCATAAGCCCTGACACTCCCCTTTCCTGTTGAGCAGCCAATCGGTGCTCATTACACTGCAAAGTCTCTCCCTTCCCTGCTAGTCCCTGGGTGCGGTGCTGGAGACAGGCAGGGAGGGGAGGAGGAGATAAACAGCGCAAATTTAAAAATATTACACGTTCAAGTCGCCTTAAAGCCTCTTTTTGTTTTTAAATGCCCCAGACCTTCCTAAAAGCACCTCTAATTTAAATACGGTTTTGGTTAAAAAATTTTTTTTTTTTTTTTTTTTTTATCTGGTCAAGTAGATTGTCATGAAGGACAAGTAGATTGGGGCCCCGATTTAGTCCTGGACAAGTAGTTTTTTTAAAAATTTCCACTCCCCTGGTCCTTAACCATTTCAATACCGGGCAATTTTACCCCCTTCCTGCCCAGGCCATTTTTCACGTTTCAGCGCTCACACTTTGAATGACAATTGCGCGGTCATACAACATTGTACCCAAACTAAAATTTTATAATTTTCTTCACACAACTAGAGCTTTCTTTTGGTGGTATTTAATCACCACTGGGGTTTTTATTTTTTGCTAAATTAACAAAAAAAGACCAAACATTTTGAAAAAAAACCACGCTTTTCTTTGTTTCTGTTATAAAAGTTTACAAATAAATAATTGTTGTTCATAAATTTAGGCTGAGATGTATTCTACTACATGTCTTTGGTGAAAATAACCCAAATTAGGATGTATTATTTAGTTTGTAGGAAAGTTATAGAGTTCACAAACTATGGTATAGATCTGAAAATTGATCAATCCTGAAGCACTGACAGCCAATCTAATTTCTTGAGGTCCAAGAATGTCAGAACAGTACAGATATCCCCCAAATGACCCCTTTTTGCAAAGTAGACAGTCCGACATACTTCATAAAAGGCATGGCGAGTTTTTTGAAGTTGTATTTTTTGTCATTTTTTTGGAAAATTAAAAAATTAAAAAAAATTATTTTCACTATTTATTTTTTTACATACTGTCACCGCAGTACAGCGTCATCATATAACTGGCATGGCAGTGATCAGGGACACTGACTGGTGACAGTATGAAAAAAATATATATATTTTTTTTTTTAATTATTTTTAATTTTTTATTACTTTTTAATTTTTTTTTAAGATTTTTTTTTTTCATATTTTACTATGACCAAAGTAGTACAATGTTACCATAGAAACATTGCACTACTTTGGGGAAGTGATCAGTATTTTTTTTTTTTAACACAATTTGTTTATAGCAAAGAATTACTTTGCTATAAGCAAGCATTTACCTGAATGAAATCGATTCATTCAGCTTTTTTTTTTTTTTTTTTTTTTTTTTTTTTTTTTGTGCTTAGCTGTGATTTGGCCACAGCTAATCACATGACATGTGCATGTGACCTGCTGTGGCCATTCACAGCTAGGAACTAGTATACAATGGCTGGCATGAATGAAGCCATCCATTGTATACAACTGTCATGTGACCTGCTGTGATTGGTCACAGCAGGTCACATGGTACCGGCAACGGGGGCCGGTACTCAGATCTGTCATTTGCCGTGTCCGAGGTACACGGCCGGTGACAGATCGTGCTGCTGCGCGGCTCTGCAACCGCGCCAACTGCGCATGTGCAGGAGGACGCCAAATGGCGTGCACCCAGAAAGCTAGTACATTCTTGCGGCTGCCAAACAGCTATAGGCCAGGCGGCTAATGGTTAAATCACCATAATACATCAGTCTGACAGTTCTGTGATCCTCAGTTGTTAGGTGCAATATCTCCTTCGCCAAAAAGTGTCCGTGTATCACCCAGTGGTATGGTAGTCCTAATTAACTCACCAGACAGATATGACCTCTTTAGTTTAAAAGGTCAACTGTGCTTGTTGGTAACTGTAGGAATGGAAGGACGCTTGGCCTGTGGTTAAAGTTCCAATCTCCTCAAGTATTTCCACCACAAACCACATCAGAGCCCATAGTGTAGTACGTTTAGTAAAAATCCAAATAAAACAGAAGTATAATGCTCACATTAATATGTGCCTATGCATCGACACTAGATGTAGCGCCGTGTTGTTGTGCATCTGTGGAAGGGAATTGTTCTCTGGATAAAATACTCTGCAGTGGCTGACTTTGTTTAACCGCTTTGTTTAGTCCGACCTCCGTCGGCCATGTTTAAAGAGCTCAAATGGGAATACTAATTCCTAATATTAATTTAAAAAGGTGATGTAACGACAACCATAAATAGGGAAAAAAAACCTACCCCAACGATCACCTTATTGACTAGTCACCCTTGGCCATAATAAAACCCACTGCCACAGGAAAAACAACTAATACATCCTAATTGCTATTAAATTATTAAAAATATAGTAACAATCTTTATTAATAATACATAAATATATTAAATGAATTAATAATACGGGCATCAATAAATTCCTAATTACGTTAACACTCACTAAAAAAGGGGGACCCTACGTATTTAGCAGATACACCTTTCCTGAGAGGCCTGGAGTATCTTAAGTAATACCTGGGAGAGGAACTACAGGTGGAATACTACCAGCCAGGATTGGAGTAGGATCCAGAAGTGATTCTGAAAGTGAAGTGGCCTATTGGGTCGCCTAAAGGAGGTAAGGGGGCAATTTAGCCACTGAGGATAAGTGTGCTGACACTTTCACGGATATCGCCACCATTGTTAAGTTGCATGATTTTTTTGTTGTTTGAAGCACCATTTTTTTGAATATTTATGGACTATTAAAGACTGTGTTTTTTTTGTGTGATTTGTAGTTTGGGCACATTGGTGCCAATCACTTTTTGTGTTATATCCCCTACATATAGGGGGTCTTCATCGTATGAATAGGGGGTGTAATATTATTCATATAATAGAGAGATGTCACATTTGTTTAGTTTTTTGCACTGATTTTAGGTCACTTATGTGACCACAGGTCACACTAGTTTGAGCACTTCATGCACGTTATTTATATATACATTTATTTCATTTAATAATTGTGGTATAGTTGGTTGCATGACTTTGATATTTATTGTTTAGCGCTGCACTATTTCAGATGACCACGCAATTGTCATTCAAAGTGCGACAGTGATGAAATCTGACAATTTGCCTGGGCAGGAAGGGGGGTAAAAGTGCACGGTAGGCAAGTGGTTAAACAGATTCATTTGAATGGGCTACTGTGCCTGCCTGTCTCAATGAAAGAAGGTGCACCCTTTTCAAAATTTGACCGTGGGGAAATTGCATGGTGCTTTGGCACCGTCTTATTATTATTTATCTTTTTTGTTTCCCCCTGTGGTTCCCACACTCAAACTCGCTCAGGGTTGAGATGCATGGGGTTGCCATTAAGAATGAATGGCAGCCCCACTATCTCTACAGAGCAGCGCAATTTGCTTGCAGGTGCTGTAACAGGTGCAATAACCACAACCATTTGCACAGGTGTGAACCAGGCTTTAGTAATTATTCAAGCAATTTGTGTTGAAATGATGACCAGACAAAAATAGTGTTTTGTAAAGAGGTCAGCAATGCAGTGTACATAGTTTGTGCAAAACAGATTTTTTGTTAAGGCCCAACTCCAAGAAATTTTTAAAATTATCCCATGCAGTAGGGATACACCCAGACTGCGAAGGTTGACTTCTTGTTTGTTCTAGGGGAGATTAGAAGCACTAACCTGAGCCTCCACTCCCCCACACTCTGGTGGTGTACTGTCTTTTGGCATCATCACATCCAATGCAGGGTTTGAACTCTGCATTGGTCTTGATGACATCAGAACCTTAGAATGCTGGCGTGTAGGAGAGAAGATGCTTCAGAAGACTGGGTAAGTAAATCATCTTTAACAAGTTCCCAGACCTAGATTAGAAATTAACTCTTTCAGTGCAGGCGCAGCCCCACTGCAGAGAATTCTTTTTAAAGGATAACGGCTTTCATAACCTGTTACATCCGTAGCCAGGGTGTAACATGTTACTAAACGAGCAGCCCCATACCCCCTCGAGCTCCTGTTGTGACAGCGGACTAGGGATCTTCTCCTCGCACCTACTGTCACAATTTACTAAACAAAATAAACGTGGCTGTGGGGGGCTCTGTGAATAGGAAAACTACAACTACTGTCAGCCATTGCGGCTGATGGCTTATTTTATTTATTATTACAGGTACTTGTATAGCGCCGTCAATTTACGCAGCGCTTTACATACGTATTGTACATTCACAAGGTCCCTAACTTACATTCATACATACGCATACTAGGGCCAGTTAACCTACCAGCATGTCTTTGGAGTGTGGGAGGAAACCCACGCAGGCACAGGGAGAACATGCAAACTCCAGGCAGGTGGTGCCGTGGTTGGGATTTGAACCAACAACCTTAGTACTGCCAGGCGGAAGTGCTAACCATTTAGCCACTGTGCTGCCCCGATATAGTTCTCAATGAACTACCAGGGTGCTGAAGAGTGCTCTAGGTAGTTAATTAATGCTTCCTGTCATTTAGTAACTGCCTGCCCATATGAGGTATGGGATGACAGCTACACTGGTAGTTTGCAGGAGCCTGGACTTAAACCGTGATCTGCTGATCATGGGTGCAATGCTTTACAGGCTCCTAATAAAAATAAATGCACATTTTTCATTTTTAATCTGGAAATGCTGTGCATTTTTTTTCAAAGGTGAACTTTTCCTTAACCCTTTCACTGCCAGGTCTGTACATTGTACGGACCTGACAGCAGGGGTTTTACATTCAATCCAGTGGCTGCAGCTGGGTTTGTGTATAAATAAAACTGACAGGCAGACTCAGGTGGAAGCAGTCAGACAGCTGTTATCTGCATTGCAATGCATTCAGTGACACCCAGAGTAGACATTCAGGGAACCTTGCATGTCTCATTAAAGAGGACCTGTCACTTTGTGTCCTCTATGAGATGGGAAAAAGTTACACAATTTTGTTTTTTGCAAAAAAGTTACACTCAAGCACATAACATCACCCCTGCTTTGCCTTTGTCACTCATTCACAGTCCTCTGTGAATGAGAAGACTACAAGTCCCGACAGCCTTAGCGGCTGTCAGCTTGTAGATCTCCATGAACTACCACGATGTTGTGGAGCACATGGTAGTTCATTGAGTCTTCCTGTCAGATTGTATCGGCTTGCTCATACGGGCAAGCAGATGTACTGACAGGTCTGCAGGAGACCTGCATAGTACCAGCTATCTGATTACTGTTGCAATGCTTTACAGGCTCCTGCAACAAAACAATAATATATTTATTACCTGTGAAAAAAAACAAAAAATGTGAACTAAACTTTTAAGCAAACTCGCCCATCCATGCTTTGTTTTGCGGAGAAATTCACTTTGAAAAGAAACCCTAGCATTTCTGGTAATGGTCATCTTGAGTAAGGGCAGATGATTCATGTACCATTTAACATCTCTAGCGGTCTGATTATGTCCTTATTTCTGTGCTCAAAGCAGTATCTTTTTTTGCATGGAAATATGTCTTTTTATTGTAGGCATGTAATTTTTAGGAATAAGTCGCTGAAATCTGTCCGAACAAGAGTCTAGTAAACATCCCGGGTATGTTACAATTTGAAACAAAAAATCATAAATTATAATTTAATAAAAATAAATTTAATTCAATAATATAATCAAACCAAAAACACTGAAATTTGAAATATAGAGCCAAGTTCACACATCACTGAGCAAAGTCACAAAATCGTTTTCAGTGTCTGATGATGAATTTCTCCACGAATCATCACTCAATTCTGCAAGTAGTTCTAATTTACTATCGCTGTTCTCTAGGTGGTCTAAAACCGCTTTTGACCTAAAGGGACGCTTTTTGGACGCCATGGACATTTCTCAGTTTCCAGGCAGAAAGAACAGTAAAAATGCAGGCAGGGCACAGGACAAAGCACTAGGGACAAAATGTATGTGAAATGGTTTGATACAGTAATGTTTTACTATGTGAATTTAGTGAATGTCACTTTTTGTCATATTCAAATTTCCCACCGTTCCGTCCCCCATACGTCCCGACGCTCGCAGGGGACGGAACCCAGATGACAGATGCCGGCATCCGCCAGAGGACATTGCCGGGGACACTGCAGGAGGGACATCGCGGGAGCGCAGGACAAGGTAAGTGAAGAACAGATCCCGGAGCAGCGCCGCATGGTATTCCCGAGTGTAGCTCGGGGTTACCGCTTGTGGTACTGAAACTTTACCCCGAGCTACACTCGGGAATACCGCCAGGGAGGCTACAAAGCAAAAATCCAGGTGGGGGGAAAGAGCGAGTCACTGTCTAAGTGTAGTAGTGATAGGAAAATCAATAAAATCAAGGTCCCGCTTCATGCACACAGCTGGATCTTGTGAAGGGATGCCAAGTCCTCTTCCTGCTGCTGAACTTCAGTGCTGTGATGGTTAATAGCAAAGTCTTCTGTGAAACTGCAGTGAACAAGCTCCTGACAAAGACCCGCCCCTTCTCCACTATTGGGAAAAGTTGTTTCATTGTGTACACTACAGTCTGAATAGGGGAAGAGTTTGATTAGTCCTCTTCCTCCTTGGCAGATTGTGTTACATTCAGTGTACATTATGAAATAACTTTTCCCGAGGAAGGAGGGTGTGAGTCCCTGTCAGGAGCTTGTTCACTGCAGCTTCACAGAAGACTCAAAACTATTACCGCTTGCAGTGCTGTAAGTTCATCTCAGGGGAGAGGACCTGTGCAGATTTCCTCAGGATCCAGTCTGCTGCACAATGTGGTACCTGCTGAGCAGGGCCCTCGAATCCCTGATGTTTTGCATTGTATTGGTATTGTTCTGTCACATGTTCTGTCCCCCTCTGTAATGTACAGCGCTGAGCGAACTATTGGCGCTATATAAATATGTATAATAATATACAGGTAAGTTAGCTCACTAAAGCTATAAGGAAGATTGAGCGATAAGTTTGTCCAGTAATTGTTTATAGCAGACCTTGTGTGTAATCCACGTGAATTATGTAATTACTCAGCCGCTTGTCCTCCAGAGGATTTACCCCTAATTCCTCCCCCTCCCCCTTTTTGACCAGGCCATCTTTTTGCGATATGGCGCTATTACTTTAACTGACATAAATTGTCAGTTAAATTAAATTTGTCCTTTTCCCCACAAATTTTTTTTTTATTGTTTTGCGTTATGAACAAAAACTACCAACCATTTTGAAAATAAAAACAGTATTTATTACTTTTTGCTATAAAACATATCCAGTGAAATAAAATGTAAAAATAACATTTCTTCATAAATTTAGGCCAAAATGTATTCTGTTACATGTCTTTGCTAAGAAAAAAAATCCCAATACATGTAAATTGGTTTACATGAAAGTTATAGCGTCTAGAAATGGTGGTATATATACTGGAAATTTTATTTTTATTATACTAGTAATGGCGGTGATCAGAGAGTTTAGGGAAAAAAAAAACCCAATATGTGTAAATGAATTGGTTTAGGTGAAAGATATAGCGTCAGGACTGATGGGCATTCTGGCACTGGGGGGGAACTAACTGCTACTGAAATCCCCAGTGACACTAATACAGTGATCAGTGCTAATAAAAAGCACTGACACTGTACTAATGAAACTGGGCAGGAAAGGGTTAACATCTGGGGCGATCAAAAGGTTAACAGTGTGCTGTGTTGTGTTTAACTATGTAGACAAGCTGCATTGTATTGCTCTGCTGTGCAGAGCAATACAAAGCAGCCTGTTCGTCCTGAAAGTGGAGAGGTCTTTGTTTTACATACAGACCTCTGCCCTGTCAGCTCCGCTGACGGTCAGAGTCCCGGCCGAGAATCGCTGGGACCCAGTGATTGACATGCCGAGGAACCAATAGTTCCCCTACCTGGTAATGCAGAATCATGTGTATATACATGCTCTTGCACATTCCTGCTGCCTTGTAGCAGTACTTCTGCTATAGGGCGGTCGGAAAGCAGTTAAAGACCTGTGGAAATAGAACATGAGCCAGTCTCTCTTTAATGCTAGGTTCACACTTTGTGATTTTGTGTTTTCATGCACTACCATTGCCACCAATGGGCCTTGCAACACATGCAAACCCATCACACAGATGTAACTTGGTACCATGTAAAATAATGGCTATCCTGTGTTCATGCATTGACTTTCTTTAAAATGCATAGATTTGAATGGGCCCTAAAGTTGCAGTTCTGCACTCTGGAAAGTGGGACTCGTTCAGATCAAAATTATTATTCCATAGAATTTCTTGGAGAATGTAAGGATCCTTGAAATTCACTGATGTTTCTCATGGTGGGGATGGGGTTAGGGATGTCCATTGGGCTTACAGATGGCATAGTACACTCTGGCTATTGTGTTTTGCTAGTAAGTAAATAAGTACTTTGCCAGCAAATTGTCTAGTTAGGATTTCACACCTCATTGATAGAAAAAATGTATTCAGTCATGTTTATATTGTAAGGTGTGAAACATTGTTTTAGATGCACCTTCATTTAAGATCTTTCTATTTATTTCAGGCCCCGAAACTAGCAGAAAAATATTGCGTTTGTCACCTTGCCACAGGAGATATGTTAAGAGCTATGGTTGCATCAGGATCAGAGCTGGGAAAACGTCTGAAAGCTACAATGGATGCAGGAAAACTGGTTGGTGTTTGTCTTCTCCTAAAATTCACATTTCTGTAACATTGTTTGCTAACGTGTAATTGCTTTGTTCTGTCTTTAGGTCAGTGATGAAATGGTTGTAGAACTGATTGAAAAGAACCTGGATACCCCTCCATGTAAGAAGGGATTCCTGTTAGATGGATTTCCTCGTACTGTCAAGCAAGCAGAAATGGTAACTCCTGCTGAATGAAACAAGCAGAACTCCTAGATTACTGATAATGGTGACTTAATGCATAACTTTGATGCATAATTGTTTCTTAAAGAAAACTTTTCCTGAAAAAAAGCATGAAGGCTGATATTGACCGCTCATTCTGCAAACATTTTGCTTTGAATATGAGAATTTGCACAATGGTCCCACAACAACTCCAAGCACATTTTGTATGTAACACCAAAGTAATAAAATATGAAACAAACTAAAACAAAAATCCAAAATGACCTATATATAAACATACATTTGTAATAATGATAATATAGTGAGTTTTTTCATCCAGCTTTTTTTTTTTTTTTGATCGCCTGTTTTGGCCTTCTAAAAACCGCTAGTGTGCATGGAGCCTTACAGAGCCTGCCTTCTGAACTACAGAGGTGCTGAGCAGGAGTTTTAGGAAGCACATTCCGTACAGGAATCACTGTTTGCAGGCAGCAAGCTTTCATGAGATACACTGCTCAAAAAATTAAAGGAACACTTTTTAACCAGAGTATAGTATCAAGTTGATTAAACTCCTGGGATATTGATCGGGTCAATTAAGTAGCAGAGGGGGTTGTTAATCTGTTTCAGCTGCGTTGGTGTTAATGAAATTAACAGGTGCACAAGATGCACAACAATGAAGCGACCCCTAAAACAAGAAAGGTTTTACAGGTGGATGCCACTGACATTTTTTTTTTTCCGTACTCATCTTTTCTGACTTTTTCACTAGTTTTGCATTTGGCTAGGGTCAGTGTCACTACTTTTAACAATGAAAACCAGCGCAAACCCACATGATCAATTACATTACTCAGTTTAAAAAAACATTAATGTGCTAATAAAGTAAATTATATATAAAATATATTGATATATAAAAATTTAAAATTATAAGTCCAGTGACAAAAAAGCAAAGTGACAAAAAATCAAAAAAAACCCCAGAAAATATATATATATATATATATATATAATTACAGTCCCGTGACAAAATTAAATCAAATTAAATTATAATATATTTTCCATTTGATTCTTCCGTGTTACTGATCCCTTCACCATCCACCAGTGCAGAAATCAACATTAACCGCACTCACCAGATAATGGTGAGTCACACGCCTTTCAGGATTGTTAAGGGCTCCTGGACCCTGGTCTTGATAACGCCCTGTGGGTGGGGCGAAACGCGTTGACGCACTTCCGGTTGCCTGGTCCGTCGTCTGACGTCATTTCCGGTGAGTGGAGCGCACGCCGAGCGGTGCGTTCCAAGGGGCCATCTTAGCCTAAGTAGAAGAGTCTGTAGCTGAGGTCTGCCATCCTGCTGCACACTAAACTGTGGGGTCCTTGTATAATCGGTATACATGAAAAGTGGATCATTCTTGAAGAGAATCGCTGTTGTTTTGAATAAAAAGTGGGCTATACCCCGCAAAAGAATGTGAGTGGTCTGGAGAGATTAATTTGAGGAGAAGTTACTGCGGTATCACGCTATGGTCTTTTCTTCTTCCTGATTTTCCTTTGGGGGATTCGGTGAGAGGAGTAAGCAGAAGAGGTACCTAGACATAAGAGGAAACAGCACTTGGAGGTCTCAGACAAAGTAAAGGGGGTCCAGGAGCCCTTAACAATCCTGAAAGGCGTGTGACTCACCATTATCTGGTGAGTGCGGTTAATGTTGATTTCTGCACTGGTGGATGGTGAAGGGATCAGTAACACGGAAGAATCAAATGGAAAATATATTATAATTTAATTTGATTTAATTTTGTCACGGGACTGTAATTATATATATATATATATATATATATATATATATATATATATTCTGGGTTTTTTTTTTGATTTTTTTGATTTTTTGTCACTTTGCTTTTTTGTCACTGGACTTATAATTTTAAATTTTTATATATCAATATATTTTATATATAATTTACTTTATTAGCACATTAATGTTTTTTTAAACTGAGTAATGTAATTGATCATGTGGGTTTGCGCTGGTTTTCATTGTTAAAAGTTTTTGGTCCTTTGTACCTGTGCACAGCAGCATCTCACGGGGATTTGTATGGTAAATAGGAAGTCCTGAGCGCTGAGGTTTTGTTTTTTTACATTTTTCAGTGTCACTACTGGTAGCATGAGGCGATACCTGGACCCTACAGAGGTTGCACAGGCAGTCCAACTCCTCCAGGATGGCACATCAATACATGCCATTGCCAGAAGAGCATGGAGGAGATTACAGGAGACATGCTTTTATGCTTGGGAGAGCTGGACAGGGCCGTAGAAGGCCCTTAACCCATCAGCAGGAACGGTATCTGCTCTTTTGTTCAAGGAGAAACAGGATAAGCACTGCCAGAGCCCTACCAAATGACCTCCAGCAGGCCACTGTTGTGAATGTCTCTGACCAAACAATCAGAAACAGACTTCATGAGGGTGGCCTGAATGCCCGACATCCTCTAGTGGGCCCTGTTCTCACTACCCAGCACCATAGAGCTTGATTGGCATTTGCCATTGAACACCAGAATTGGCAGGTCCACCACTGGCAACCTGTGCACGTGTGACAGACATGAAAGGGTCTGGAGAAGCCGTGGAAAATGTTATGCTGCCTGTAACATCGTTCAGCATGACTGTTTTGGTGGTGGGTCAGTGATGGTCTTGGGATGCATATCCATGGAGGGATGCACAGACTTCTACACGCTAGACAATGGAAACCTGCCATTAGGTATCAAGATGAAATCTTTGGACCCATTGTCAGACCCTATGCTGGTGCAGTGGGTCCTGGGTTCCTCCTGGTGTACGACAATGCCCGACCTCATGGGGCGAGAGTATTCAGTCAGTTTCTATAGGATGAAGGAATTGATACCACTGAATGGCCCCCACGCTCGCCTGACCTAAATCCAATAGACCACCTCTGGGATGTCCTGTTTCAGTCCATCCGACGCCGCCAATTTGCACCTCAGACTGTCCAGGAGCTCAGTGATGCCCTGGTTCAGATCTGGGAGGAAATACCCCAGGACACCATCCATCGTCCCATTAGGAGCATGCCCCAACATTGTCAGGCATGCATACAGGCAAGTGGGAGCCATACAACTACTGAGTACCATTTTGATATGCAATGAAATTTCAGCAAAATGAACTGGCCTGCTGCATCATTTTTTTTTTGCTTTGATTTCTGGGGTGTCTTTGAATTTAGTCCTCTGTAGGTTGATAATTTTAATTTCAATCAAACGATGGGGCATCCTTGAGTTCCTAACACATTACCCAGTCCATATCAGTATAGATATCCAGCATGAGATTTTTCCCCATTGAGATCTGATGTGTTTTCAAAGTGTTCCTTAACTTTTTTGGAGCAGTGTAGTCTACAGTGGTATATCATAGCTGGTCTTTTCTCTTTGTGATATACCTTTTACTATTCTCACTTGTTTCTATCAGGCTTTTTAAATAAGTTAAAAGCACTATTATATAATTTGCTCCCATATAGTACCATTTGCTAGTTCCACAGTATTGGGAGTGAGGGGTATCTCCTATCTTCACCCCTTATTGCCTGATCAGCCACTTTCCAAGCAGTGCCCTTTGGGGTTGTGCCTCGGGTAACAAAATAAAGACTTTCAGAAAGTAAAAAAAAAATCTTTATTTAACTGAGAGGAGCAGCTGCATTCTCTAGCAGGATACCCAGGTAAAAAAAAAAAGCCAGAAAAAAAAATGAATACAGCCAGCACATATAGGCACTGATGGACTTGTTCTTGAGTTTTGATATACTTTAAAGTGTTTCCCCATTGAGATCTGATGTGTTTTCAGTGTTCCTTCTTGTTTTTACCTTTCACTGAAAATGAGAAGATTTCCATATGCATTCAGCAGCCTAAATCTCTGAACCCACTAGCCATTTTGACATGTCATTTTCTCTGAAATGAAGTTTTTAAAACTAATGTTTTTATCTAATTTTTGAAGTGGTCAGATCTTAGATTTACCACAAAACCTACTCCAGGTACAAGCAAGAGGTTTCAGCTTTTCTTGCAACAATTGGATACTAATGGACTATGGAGGAATTAAAAGTGGAGCAAAAGGGATCAATACTTTCCTTTCCTCCAACCTCTCTGATTTTTACGAGCTCTGACATCTTTTGTATGCCAGTTTTCGATCATCTTCATTAGCCAGGGCAGGATGTCACTCCTGCATATGCGCAGGAGCCAGTCATCACAGCACATAGGGATTGTGTTGGCGCTGTAAGCTGAGCTGCCCATGCACAGCTTGATTTACATGCCTGAGAGATAGCAGGTACGCGTATTTTATTGCAGATGAGATATTGCATGTCTCTTCTGCAATAAAGAGCTTGCCTGCTTACAGTAAGTAACAGCAGGAATTTTTATCTTTTTTTCCTTCCTGTTTTGGATAGTGGGGATGGGTTGTTATTATTATTATTATTATTATTATTATTATACAGTATTTATAAAGCGCCAATAGTTCGCTCAGCGCTGTACATTACAAAGGGGGACAGAACATGTGACAGAACAATACCAATACAATGCAAAACATGAGGGGATCAAGGGCCCTGCTCTTTCGAGCTTACAATCTAGGAGATATAACACCTATTTTTGATATTTATTGCAGTCTGTAACCCTGTTAGGGAGATTCACCCTCTCCATTTGTCCTGTTTATCTTTGAAAGTGAAAGTAAAAGAAAATCCCACATTTTTGGGTTGCCCTGAGAAAAGTAATAGAGGGGAAATCTTCCAATGGAGACCCTACTGTTGACCTGGAGGGCTCCAACATATTCCCTTAATTTTTCATCTTGCTTTCTATTTTGGCTGCGAGACAGAAAGTGGTGGAAACAGTTGGCATACAAAATAAAACCTGACTGGTTATTGTGACGATCGTGGCGTCAGACCCCAGCCCTTCTCGCCAAACTCGTGACCGAAGGACTAGCCAATCTAAAACCGCGCTGTCAGATGCGTAACAATGCCACGCCCAGCTGTACCCTACACAAAGATTTTCCAGCTAATGGACCACAACCGGTGTTCTGGCAGCCTGGGAGCGATTGTTACTGGGTCAGGTTAATTATGCAAGTAACCCTTCACACTGCCACCATCTCCTTTTTGTACAGAGAAAGAGGAAACTCGGCAATATCAGCAATAACACTGATGTTTGAATAATCGTCGGTATACCACTGTCACCGCAGGCAGCAATATACTGAAGTTTAAAACACACACAGTAGCGCTCTTCAGAGGCAGGGGTGCTTAATTTGCATTAAAGCGCTTTAGAAACAGTTCAACACTTTCAGAAAGTAAGATTTATTACTAAAAGGTCAAAAGAGTGCAATAAAAATACTTGCAGAAAAAGATGTAGCCTATATGTGTGTGTGTATGTATATATGTGTATATATATATTCTATAGAAAACAACAATAGCACAGCAAAGCGATAACAAGTTTAGAGGGATAAAGTACTTGCCGTCAGCCTTAGGTTAAGCAGATCAGGTTTCATGAGCCAAAAGGGTCTTATATTCCAAAGTTAGTTCCGATCTTAAAAAGGGAGATTCTTCAGCTTAGCTTAGTTTTTTTTTATAGGAACTCCACAGGGTGTCTCCCTGAAGCAGGGAACCAATCGCCTCATTTGGGCGGGTGTTGCAGGCGGAGACCCAAGCTATGACCAAAAACCCTCGCATTTGATGTCATGGTTCAGAACTTATTCTTGGTGCATTTAGCAGCCTGGCCACTAGTAGAGTATTATGCAGATGCATCTGCTGAACAGTTAGATATGAAATATGACATATCTGCTTGGCTGGTTTAAGGAGATCTGATTTTCTGCTCTCCAGTATATATGCCAGCTAGGGGGTGTAATATACCAGGCGACCTGTCTTAAAGTGAGCCGTCCGAATATGTGCTCCATGTTTATGTAATTGTCCTATTTGAAGATGTAAAATTATATGGAAAAGTGAGTTTTTAAATGTAAGTCTGTTTTTACGACTCCCTAGAATGTCCTTTTGAAGCTCTGTGAGGGCTCAGTTTATGGCTTTATAACCCATTCTCCAGCAAGGGTCTCAGACAGGGGGGCACCAGCTAGTTGTGGGATTTATAACCATGATGCCCTCCCACTGAGTTTGCTGCCTGTGATCTGCATCAAACAGACCACATGTCACTCAACAGAGAGGGAGGGGGGATGAGGAAAGCTGATTTGGGAGTAGGAATGATACAAAATGGAAGATTCTGAACAAGATGGATGACCGCATCCATCTCAGTGTGCACAATTGCTACAGTTATAAACTTCCTTAGTCTATCCAAAACTGGGGTGTGAGGTTTTGCTTATACAAGGATCGGACAAAAATTGAAACGCTACACGATTTGCAGGTCTGAAGTGACATGTTTCACGTTGCAAGCGGAGGTGATGTAACGTGTGATGAGACACCTAGCTAACGGGTGGGAAACCTCACTTTCATCATTCGCTACGTGTGCTGCTATTAATGGTCATGTCAGAGCTTACTGAGCTTTAGAGAGGACAAATTGTTGCCTACTTAGTTTGTTCCTCTGTGACCAGAGTTGACAATTTATTTGCCTTGCCGCAAGTTACAGTATCAGAGATTATAACCGCATATATGGTTTCCGTGAAACCTTTTCCGATAAGATAAGCGCAGTCGACATGATCAACTGACTGTAAGACAAGACTCTTCAGTTCAATATTACACACAGATTTTCCAACCTGTTTAAAAATCGTTCTGTAATTGGGTGACAGTCACTTAAACAACTATTTTGGCTAAGTAGAGACCAACTGACATCTCACTGTTCCTCTTTCATTTAAATAGTAAGCGCAATATTTTACGAACAACTCCAGCCAAAGAAAACAAGATAGAAGAATTGTATATCCCAGTAAAAGAAGAAAACATAAATAAAACCAGCCTTGCTTGCCTTCATTCCAAAGATTTTCCCCACAGTACTTTATTCTTGCACTGGTTGTCCTCAATCCAATGGCCAACACTATTTAACCACTACCTCTGAGCCCAGATTGTCTTGCCAACCTTTACTCTGTGACTGGACAGGGAAGTTTAGAAAAAGCAGTGATGAGCTCATCTTTGTCAATTTAATTCCTAGTGGCTTACTTGTCAGCACATGAACGAATTGGCTACTTTAACTACTTCCTTCTCTCACAATCCAATCCAGTACAGGCGCAGCAAGAGGCTTATAAGAGGTGAATTTCAAATACCAAATGCTGTTTGTATTAAAGTTAATGATGTATTAACGATAAAATGTCTTTTTATATCTGCCTAAAGTTCAGCTTTAATAGGTTTACAGGTAGAGCAGCATATAAAGCTGTATCTTTCCTATGTTGTAATATCTCATTCTTGCGTTTTTAGCTTGATGAACTTCTTGAAAAGCGTCAAGAAAAACTTGATTCAGTCATCGAATTTAGTGTAGACGATTCTTTGCTTGTAAGAAGGATCTGTGGCAGGTAACGGCAGCCTTTTGTGGTGTTTTTAGTTTTGTGTTGTCATGGTTTTGTCAACTCCATCCTTATCTTTTGCTGTAGGTTGATACACCCGACAAGTGGACGATCATACCATGAAGAGTTCAATCCTCCTAAAGTACACATGAAAGATGACGTAAGTTTACAGTGCATCGCAATAAACATTTTGCCAGTCTTTACACATCAGTTAGAAGTCATGCTTTCTGCACTTTGATAGGAGCACACAAGAACCACACCAGTGGCCTAGTACATCCTGGTATTTTACATACCAGCAATGCAGTATCACTTGGCGACATGGTAAGTCCCATAGGTGCCATACAAGCTAGTGCAGTGGCTAACACAAGTATTGTCCCGCAGCCACCAAGAATTCGAACACAGGACCATGGAGCCCATAGTGTCCTTCCGGATGTGCTTGCAAATCCTGATTGGCAGCCCACAAATTCTGAAGCACCTGTACTTCCTCATTCATTGCCTAACTGGAACTCAAGTGAAAACCGCAATATTGACTGCTTTTTTATTTATTTATTTATTTTTTCTGTCACAGAAGATCTGTGTGGATTGATTGTGGACCAAAGCATTTTATACACAACAATTTATCGCCACCAACCCGTATTCATACCTTGCCAGACAATATGCATGGAAACCTATTAGTTTCCAAGTTTAACATTTTTTGGGGGGCCTAACGCTCAACATGGACATTACTAAAAAGAGTCGCGGTCATATTGGTTCACAGACCCGATTTCATCATATGCCGTGTTTTCTGCTGTCATGGCCAGGCATAGATATGAGAATATAATGCGATTTATGCATTTCAATGACCGTACACTTTGCTGTCCTCAGTGACCCTGAATATGATCGGCTCCACAAAATTTGGCCCCTCATAAATCGCCTTAACCAGAAATTTGCAGATGAAAAATGAATTGCTTGCAGTGAAGTGGAAGGACAAACGGGATGTTTTCGTCCAGTCTTCCATTCACGCAGACACAACAATGCAAAGCTCCTCTGCATCCACGACTATAACCTTAACATAGGAAGGGTGGACTTCAATGACCAGATGATAAATTTGTACTTTTTTGTACCAGCATCTGGCTTTAAGGGAAACTGTCTGTATATTTATTTCAATTGGCTCTGAAAGGGACTGTGTGAAAATTAAGAAGAAGAAAAAATCCAAAGTAACACGCCCCCGTGCTTGCGCGCAAAGATGAACGCAAGTGGCAGTCCCATGTCAGTAGGTAAACACCAATTGTACCATGCGTGTGAGGTATCACTGCGAATGTCCAATTGAGGGAACTAATTCTAGACCTCCTGTGTAAACCTAAAGTGGTAGCTTGTAAAGGCTTTTGAAGTGCTGCTTATAGATATTAACCATCTCCCGCTGCACTATAGCAGATATACTGCTACAGGGGTGCGCAAAATCATGTGTGTGATTTTGCATTTCTGGGTAAGGGGTGTGCACGAGCCCTACCCACGCCGTCTTTCGCGACCGCAGCTATCAATCAATGGGTCCCGGCTGGTGATTACCCAGCTGAGATTACCGAGGATCTCCAACTGGGAGCAGGGCTGCTTTGTTTACGAACAGTCCTTCGTCGGCTCAGTCACGCTGCTCTGGATGGCTGTGCGCCCAGTGCTATTAGTACAGTGTCAGTGTTTTTTGTGCACTGATCACTGTATTGGTGTCACTGTGGATGTCAATGACACCAAGACAGTTCCCCCAGTGTCAGGATGCCCACCGCAATCCCACTATAAGTCGCTGATCGCCGCCATTATTGGTACCAACAAAAAAAAATTTCTATTATCTATACCGCCATTTGTAAACACTAACTTTCACGTAAACCAATTATTTTACACTTATTGGGATTTTTTTTTTAGCAACGACATGTAGCGGAATAAATTTTGGCCTAAATTTATGACCAAGTTTGAATTTTTTTCATTTTTGTACTGGACATGCTTAATAGCAAAAAGTCAAATTTTAGTTTTTTTTTTTTTTTTTTTTTTCCTCAAAATTGTCGGCTTTTTTTTTTGTTTTTTGTTTTTTTTTCTTTTTTATAGCACAAAAAAATAAAAAATACACAGGTGATCAAATATCACCAAAAGAGAGCTCAGTTCGTGGGGGGAAAAAAAAGGATGTAAATTTTCAGTTGGGTGCAACGTTGCATGACCGCGCAATTGTCAGTTAAAATAACGCAGTACCGTAACACAAAAAATAGCCTGGCCAGGAAGGGGGGTAAATCCTCTGGAGGGCAAGTGGTTAAAAATATATGTAGTTTGCCGCTGTTGCACAGAGCATGCACAGTTTTAATGCATGCCATGTTTGGTATCTACTTGGCATAACATCAACATTTGTCCAATATATTGTGGTTTTGTGCATTAAAATTTAACAGTGTATATTTTCCAGAAAATGTGCATTTGAAAAATCACTGCACTAGTACTGTGTAACAAAATGGTGGGCGTTGCTTTTTTTTATATTCCCTTGGGCTTCTGCTTTAAAAAATATATATAATGTTTGGGGGGGCCAAGGTAAATTTTCTAGCAATAATACTGATTTTTATTTTTTATTTTTTTCCCCCATGTGAACAAAATGTGTCAAAGGCTTGGTCTTCAAGTGGGTGATGTGTTGCAGAAGCTTCTAATGTTGGGCATAAAATACCAGAAGAGCACAACCCCTCCCCCCATGACCCCCCAAACTATTTGCTAAGGGGCATGTTGAGTCAATGGAATAATTTATTTTTTACCACAAGTTTTTGGTTTGCCAAAATATTTTTACTTTTTTTTTTTTTTTTTAACAAAGTTGTCACTTAAATGATATATTGCTCACACATGCCATGGATATATGTTGAATTACATCCCATAATACATTCTGCTACTTCTCATAAGTATGGGGATACCAGCTGAGACTTTTTGGCAGTCTAGCCACATACAAGACCCCAAAATCCAACAAGCACCTTTTAGGATTTAAAGGGATTTATTTCTTCATTACACTTCCTGACTACCTATCAGAGAGTTTCAAAGGCCCTGAAATGCCAGAATAGTACAGACCCCCCTCAAATGACCCCCTTTTTGGAGAAGTAGACAATGTATTTGCTAAGAGGCATGGTGAGTATTTTGCAGATCTCGTTTGTTGCCACAAGTTTTTGGAAAACGAAAATGTGTTTTTTTGTTTTGTTTTTTTCTTTTCCAAACCCTTTTGACACAAAACGAGACTTGCAAAATACTCTCCATACCTCTTATTAAATTCCTTGAGGTGTCTACTTTCCAAAAAAGGGGTCATTGGCAATTAAGGGTCTCTGAAACTGATATGTAGTGAGGAAGTGAAATTAAAAAATTACACACCTTTAGGTTTTCAAAGGGATCATGGGATTTTGGGCTCCTGTATGCGGCTAGGCTCCTGAAAAAAAGTCACGTGGCATCCCCATACTCGGTAGAAGTAGCAGAACGTATTTTGAGGTGTAATTCCATATATACCCATCGCTTGTGTCTATCATTTATGTGGCAGCTTTGTGTTTTTAAAAAAAAAAAATTAAAAATTCCAAATGACAGTACAAACACCCCCAGATGACCCCTTTTTCGTAAATTAGACACCCTAAGCTATCTGCTCAGGGGCATATTGAGTCCATGGAATATTTTCCCCCCCAAATAAAAAGACAAACACATAATTTTTGTTTTTTTTTTACACAGTTGTCACTTAAAGGATATATTGCTCACACAAGCCATGGGTATATGTGGAATTACACCCCAAAATACATTCTGCTACTTCTACCGAGTATGGGGATATCACATGTGTGAGACTTTTTGGAGCCTAGCCACATACAGGAGCCTATAATCCAATGACCACTTTGAAAGTTTGAAGGTGCGTAACTTCCTCACTTCACTTCCTCACTACCTGTCACAGTTTTGGAGGCCCTGAAATGCCAGGATAGAACCAAATGACCCCTTTTTGGAAAGTAGTCACCCCTAGAAATTTAAAAAGAGGTATGGGGAGTATTTTGCAGATCTCATTTTTTTTCTCACAAGGTTTTGAAATATAAAAAAAGAAAAGAAAAAAATTTTTGTTTTTCTTTCATTTTCCAAAAATGTGTGGCAACAAATGAGATCTGCAAAATACTCACCATGCTTCTTATCAAATTCCTTGGGGTATCTACTTTCCAAAAAGGGGTCATTTGTGGGGGAGTTTGATGCTATTCTGGCATTTCAGGGCCTCCGAAACTGAGATAGGTAGGAAGTGTAATGAGGAAATAAGCACCTTCATGCTTTTAAAGGGCTTTATTGGATTTTGGGGTCCTGTACACGGCTAGACTGCCAAAAAGTGTCATATGTTGTATCTGCATACTTGGGAGAAGCCATGTGTGAGCAATAAATCATTTCATTGACAATTTTTTGTGTGGGAGGGGAAAAACTTTTGTCAGTTTCCAAAAAACTCAACACTTTTTGTTCACATGAAAAAAAATCAGTATGTTTTGCTAGGAAATTATTTTGAACCCCCAAACAACGTTTTTTTTTTTTTTGTTTGTTTTTTTTTTTAAATTCGACACCCTAGTGAATAAAATGATGGGTGCTGCAATTTTTCTATGTCACATAGTACTCAGGCAGCGATGTTTTTCAAACGCAAATTTAAAAAAAAAAAAAAACTTTTCTTTTTTTTTTTATTTACTTTTAATGCACAAAAACACAATATATTGGCCAATTTGGTAAAATGCAAAAGATGATGGTATGCCGAGTAAATGGATACTAAACATGACATGCTTTAAAACTGCGCATGCCCCATGCAATGGTGACAAACTGCATACCTTTTTAATATCCATAGGCAACGCTTTAAAGTCTTTACAAGCTACAATTTTAGATTTACAAAGGAGGTCTAGTGCTAGAATTACTACTTGATCTGACGTTCACGGCGATGCCTCACATGCTTGGTGCAACCGCTATTTACATACTGGCACAAGGTCAGATCACAATGAGAAAAGGTATTTAGCAGTTTATATTTACTAAAATAATAGCATTTCCATTTTCTGTGTATTTTGGTAGTCCAGATATAGTGCATGCAGGGTCCTGAGTTTTGTAACACTTTAATGTGTTTGTGGCCTTTGCTGGGCACCTATTGTCCGAGGCTTCTGCCTCGGTGATTTTTTATTTTTTTTTCCCATTCAGAAGATTGTGCATGGCAGTTACCAGGGCTTCTCATTTATAGAGACTAACTGCTTTACAGGTGACTGGTGAGCCTTTGGTGAAACGTTCTGATGATAATGAAGCTACCCTGAAGTCCAGGCTGGAGGCCTATCACACTATGACTGCACCACTTGTCGACTATTACCAACGCCATGGGATCCATACAGCAGTAGATGCCGCACAGTCTCCAGATGTGGTGTTCGCAAGCATCTTGGCAGCTTTCTCCAGAGCTCGCAGTAAAGACCTTGTTATATTTTTGTAATTCTTGGGTGGAAATAGTTTTGTCATATTTTCAGTAGTTTTCAGATAATTAATAATGTTCTGGAGGCTGTCTGTTCTAAAGGGATATCTGGTATCTGAAAGAATGTTACACCTATGTGCACACTTATAACTATTGGCAAGCAGCTTTTGCTATCATCCCTCAATAAAAGTCCTGGCAAACTGAATTATTTTTTTTTACTAATTTTAGATATCGTACCTTTTTTTTTGTCTTAATACTTATCTGTGGTTATTAAATTTGAATTCATTTTTATATTTTATTCATTTTTTTTTTTTCTTTTTTATTCATTCCAGTGCACTGATTCCCAGTCATCTCAGAAGTGTGTTGTCTGCAGGCCCCAAACCCTGTGCACTAGGGCACTGCACGATAGACTGATGATTGCGTACCCTTGTCAACTCCTCTACTGCTGTTGTCACTCTGTGTCTGTGGTGCGCCTCCATTCTCACAAATCAACACCACTGCATTCATCATCATAAGTCTTAAAGCTTCTTCTGTGGTAGAAGCTAGTGTTTTTAACCTCATTGTTGAGGTATGTGTGACTGAATCTTTATCCATAAAAAATGCCTGCTTTAACACTCAGGTATAAATAGTACAGGTTTGGACATTACAACCAAATATTACATTAAAAAAAATGTTTGTATATTAAATGGTTTCCTACCGGCTGCAAATTGCCACAAGTGCAGTATAAAGGGCTCATTTTGTAGAGTGACTTATGACAATCTCACAGCATTGCTAACATTGGATGCTGAATCTGTGACTACATTTTTTTTTTTTACTCTCAATCACTTCTCTTTTACTTGGAGATTAACAGCCAGTGCCTTGTGTAATTACTGTAGCAATAAAATGTGTGCAGGTGTGATTTAATTGTATTTATTTATTTTTTTCAAACAAGCAATTGCATCTAAGCTAGAATTTCTGAAGCTTATACTATATTACACTGTCAACAGAGTGGAATAAAACTCCTCAGGATACATGCGAAAGTGTAGTTAGGGTTTCTTTAATTTCCTAATGGTATAAAGACTCACAAGCATGTGTTCCCATAGTTGCCCTGGGGCCATTCCACCATTGCATGCGTACGGAGCTCTGTGCAGGAGTTCAAAGCTTTTGCAATTTATCAAGAAACTAAATACTGCACATCTGTCTTGCTAGAAGATCCATAAAACCATACATTTCCAGCAAGGCTTGAGTCAACCATAGTCACACACCGATTAGAGTTCGTATACGTGATCTTCAGGAACTTGCAGCTTGACTCCTAGTAATTCGCACACTTTATAATTCGTAGCTATATGCAGAAGAAATATATATATAAAGTGAGTGCGCTGTACACTAAATAATCATAAACAATAATCAATCACATAAATGCTGCTACATAAAAAAAATGCATAAATTAATTCAAATGATATAGGTCCACATTTATATAGTAAAGTCCCAAAATCCAATAACTGTGCTGTGTGCTAAAGAAATCCTCCAACGACAAGTGCATAGGTGTCCACAAATGCTTGACATAAAAGAAGAAAAAAAAAACACAAATTGGCCTCTTACCAGACACTTTGATCTCCAATCAAAAAGATCAAATGAGTAGATGGTGTTCGGATCCCACACTGACACCTTAGTTAGCGGTATCAAGGAGATGAATAGACAACTGCAGGTTCACTTGAACAAATCCATCACATCAGACAGCTCTCCACATCATGCAAGAAAAGGTTTAAAACAGAAAACTTCATAGTGCAACCCGATAAACCACCAAAGAATTTATTAAAGTATTGCACTTGTATAGATAAGGTGCATAAAGGCAGTGTAAACATTTAAAATTCCAGCGGTGTCAGACCACCGGCCGGAACGTGGTGATGTCACAGAAAGCTTTGCATGTCTAGGGTGGGGGGTCGTCTGTGCTAGTTTGTGGCCCACATGGATCTCTTTGATTTCCAACAAGTGGGTCCATTTTCTGACCAGTTGATCCTGTTGGGTACAAAATAGAATTTAAATTCTGTCCTCCATACCGGGTTTTTTCCCTCCAGTCTGCATCTGCTTGCCTGTGGGCATTGTACAGGGCTGTTCAAGACTTGCTGTGTCAGTGACTGTCCAGGTTCTGGCCATGAAAACGCTTTTGGGGTTTCTACTCCACCCTGTTCATGGTCCAAGAAAGGAAGGGTTCACCTGATCCTGGATGTCAAAGCTCTGAACTGGTTCGTGCACGTGCAAAAGTTCCAGAATGAGCCAATTTGGTCTGTGCTGGCCTCCCTTCGTCAATGGGATTTTTTTTTACTTTTTTTTTTTGCATCAGTAGGCATCCTTGATGTCTATCTGCACATCCCCATCTGGCCCAGGCACACCAGCGGTTTCCTCTGCTTCACAGTGGGAGAGTAGAATTATCCGTTTGTGGTGCCACCCTTTGGCCTTGCCTCTGCTCCTTAGATTTTTACCAAGATACTTGCTCCAGTTTTGGCCTTACTTAAACAATGGGTGATTGCCCTCAGAAGCAAGCCATCTAGATATCCAAGCATGGCAGAGTCTCCGCTTCGGAGGACATGTTGATCACGATCAGCACCTTGCAGGAGTTCAAGTGAATCCTTTATTTCCAGAAATCTGCTCTGATCCTGATTGGGAAGCTGGACTATCTGGGCCTAACTCATGACATGACGTTGGCCAAGGTGATTCTTCTGCTGGACAGAGTCTGGAAGCCTCAGTCAGCGATTCAGCTGCTGCTGTCCTGCAAGGGGTCCTCCCTTTGCTGTTGCATGCATGTTCTTGGACTGATGGTATCTGCCTTTGAGTGATTCCATAAACTCTGTTCCATACAAGGATCCCTCAAGTGCCCCTGCACACAGAAGAGTTCTTTTTTGTTTTTTAACCTTAATGCATAGAATACAGAACAAGTAGATTGGGATCCCACTTTAGTCCCTTTGACAAGTAGTTGTTTAAAAAAAAATGTCCACACCCCTGCTTAAAGTGGATGTTTACCTGAAAAACAAGTTCCCTCTACCCCCCAATGCAAAGCTTTCAATTCTGCCCCCCCATCTTCCCTAGGAGACTGTCATGGGACGTGCATACCCTAGGTAGTCTCCCCACTGACAATATAATATTGCGGTGGAAGGAATTCCCCTATCCCCATAGAATTTGTGGATGAGTAAATCAAGGCATTTTCTTTGTTCCAGCTGGTTGAAAATAAAAAATGCATAATGTATGGGGCTGCTGTAGGACAGCCAGCAAGTGGAGACGTTACATGAGATTATCAATTTTACAGCCCCTTTACAACTCAACACTTCCAATACTAACTGCTGAGGCCCAAGTGTCTTATAACATTCTACAGTTCAGATTTGATTCACAGGGGTTTCAGCTTGTATAGGAGCTGTGTGTTCAGCAAGGTTTTTGCAAAGCCTTTAAACACCTTACAGCTCCAGTTTGGGAATGTTGTTTTATATTAGCAGATAGCAGGCATACTTTAAACATAATTCAAATTGTTTAATACCTAGCACAAATCTCTCACTTCTGCACTCCAGCAGCCCAAAACAAATAAGTGCTAAATATAGACAAACATAACTAAAACCAAGAAAAATTATGGAAATCTCATCCCCTTAAAGTCTGCTTTAATTCTCTGTTAACAGAAATATGGGCATGTCTACGTAATTATACATGGTATCGATAACATTTGAGTATGTATCCTAATACACTTTTGCTTGTTATAGCGGGGAGTGGAATCTGCTTTGCTCAACAGGGTATCTGTCCACTGGTCCCGTGCTGAGCAGAGCGGGTGGATAACCAGTCTCTGTCCACTCAGTTTATGCGATGTGGATATAGCCTGCTCTGCTCTGAATGATCGGGTATAAACAGACTGCCTTTCAATTCAATCCGCCTAGACAGAGGGGAATGGATTAGATGTAGGAGGATGTAAAATGGACACAAGTTTGTTTTACACCTGCCAGTCCATAGTGAACAATGGACCATCTGAGCAAGTCTGCCTGAAAAACTGAAAGGAGCCTTACTGCAGTGGAATCAATGGACTACCTGTGAAAGGTCTATTGCGAACGAGGCTTCCCAAACTTGGAGGTATCTTGTGCTTTAGGATCACTGTGTGTACAGCTGCAGCAGCAACATAAATTCAGTTGTGTTTACTGCGCGGGGAACAAAGTATATTAACAGTTGCTGTGCCCCCCCTATAGCAGAAATACTTTCACAGCCTCAGCTGTCAATCACTTGGTCACGGTAGGTGATTTCCCGTTGGCACCCGGTGATCACTGATTATCTCCCGCCGTGGGGGACACCTGTGTGTAAACAACACAGATCTCTCTCCTGTCAGCTCCTGCACAGAGCCATACAAAGCAGCATGTTTACAGTGAAACAGCCTCATAGTAAAACAGTACACAGTTAACCGTTTGATAACCCCAGATGTTAACCCCTTCCTGCCCAGTGCCATTAATACAGTGTCAGTGCTTTTTATTAGTACTGATTACTGTATTTGTGTCACTGTGGATGTCAGTGATACCAAGTCATTTTCCCCCAGTGTCAGAATACCTGCTGCAGTCCCGCTATAAGTCACTGATCACCACCATTGCTAGTAATAAAATAAAACAAATTCCAGTATATTTACCGCCATTTTGTAAACGTTATGACTTTCATGTAAACCAATTCATTTACATGTATTGGGATTTTTTTTTTTTTTTTTTAAACGTGTAGCGGAATACATTATGGCCTAAATTTTATGACTAAATTTGATTTTTTTAATTTTTTACTGGACATGTTTAATAGCAAAAAGTTTAAAAAAAATTTTTTTTCCCAAAATTGTCGAAGTTTTTTGGTTTCTAGCACAAACAAAAAAAATGCACAGGCAATCAAATGCCACTGAAATAAAGCTCTATTTGTGGGGAAAAAAGGGTGTAAATTTCATTTTGGTGCAGCATTGCATGACTGCGCAATTGTCAATCAAAGTAACTCCGTTTTTAAATCACGTGTCCTTTAAAAATGCTCAGAAAGCGTGGTAAAAACCCTTATGCATTTTTGCAGCGGATCAGTGTGAAAGTAGCCTAATGGAGGAACAGGAAGATTAGGGGAATGGGAATAAAAAAGTGTGGGGTTGGGGATGTATTGGGGGAGCGTCTAGGGGAAAATATGTGTTAGAAAATATACTTGTAGTGATATATATTGTTGGTTTTTCTAAGATTAAATTTATTAATAAAAAATATATAAAAAGAAGCGATAATAAAACTCTGGTTGACTTTTTTAAGGCACCAAACGCAACAACCTTAAAATAGAACAAAACTTTAATGATTTGCAGTTAACATAAATTTGAAATCATAGCATATTACCATATCTGATAAAACAAAACTCATCCAAGCAGGTATGTCACATTCCCAGCCAATGATATTAAAATTGTATATCCATATCAAACATGTTGCATAAGTATTACTATAGATGTTGATCCAGCTACGACACAATCCCCAAATCCCGGAAATAAATTCTGTTTCTTCAGATCAAGTCTGCAAGCCAAAGCAGAACAAAAACAAGGCACACAAGCATATACAGTCTGCCATCATTGAACCATAAATGAAGACAACATACATGCTGAAATATAGGAACTGCTGCCAAAACCAAGCCCCCTTGTTGAGCACTGAGGTTACACAGATGGAAAAAGACCAGGGACATAAAACCAAGGATGTTAATTCAGCCCAATAATTGTGGATTAGATTTGGATGTGCCATCTAGGTAGAGGAAAAAAAAAGGGGGGGGGGGTCATTTTTATAATCCACATGTGTACATATATATATAAATATATACAGTATTACCTGACTACATAAACCTACTCCATGTAGGCAGTTATGTAGTGTGCTACATATTATTTTCTAACTGGGAAACTGGGGATATTTACATATGGATTATAAACTCCCCCTTGCCTGCGTCCTTTTTTTGTTTTGTTTTTTAATTATTAAGCTGGTTTAACGTCCCTGGTCTTTTTCCATCTGTATGATCTCAGCGCTTGCCCAGGGGGCTCTGTTTTGGTGGCGACTCTTATATTTCAGCATGTCTGGCATGTACAGTACATTCTTTATGTAAGCACAGTGCATTCATAAAGTATTCAGAACCTCTTCACTTTTTAATTTTAGGTTGCATCTTGATTTTACAGTTTAAATTCATTATTTTCTCATTAATCAACAACAGTCAGTACCCCATAATGACAAAGTAAAAAGCGAATTTTAGAAATGTTTGCAAATGTATGAAAAAGGGAAAATGGAAAAATCACATTGGCATTAGCATTCAGACCCTTTGCAACAACACTTGAAATTTAACTCCGGAGCCTCCCATTTCTCTGAGATGTTTCTACACCTTGATCTACCGGTGTTAAAGTGATTGGAAATAATTTGGAAAGGCACACACCTCTCTATAAAAGGCCTCACAGCTGACAATGTATACTGCATCAGAGCAACAGCAATGAGGTCAAAGGAGCTGCTTGTAGAGCTCAAAGACAGGATTATTGTAATACACAGATCTGGGGAAGGCTGCAAAAAAATTTCTGCACTGAAGGTTCCCAAGAGCACAGCGGCTTCCATAATTCTCAAATGGATGAAGTTTGGGATAACGACCTCTTCCATGGGCTAGTCGGCCGGCCCAACTGAGCAATCAGGGGAGAAGTAAGAGAAGACCAAGAACCCGATGGTCACTCTGATTGGGCTCCAGAGATCCTGTGAGATGGGACAAAGTTTCAGAAGGACAAGGCAGGCCTCCACTGATCTGGCCTTTATGGCAGAGTGACTAGACGGAAGCCTCTCCTCAAGGCAAAACACATGAAAGCCAACTTATAGTTTGCAAAAACGCACGTAAAGGACTCTGACTATGAGGAACAAGATTCTCTGGTCTGATGAAACCAAGATTGAACCTTTTGGCCTTACAGTGTTACTAAACCCACAACAGTAAAATCAGTCTGTATATGCAGTAAAGCATGATTGTTATACTCACTGTGGAACCTAAGGGGTTAATCCTCTGCATTGTGTAAAAACACTGTTTGATCCTGACTTCTATGATCCTCTCCTTCCAGGGTCCCCCTCTTATCTCCTGATAAGACATATCATGCGGAGACACTCTGCACATACTCAGTTTGGTATGTATTGCTAGAGATATATTCTTGGGAGATTGCATGTGATCAACACAGGTCCTATCAGCACTGTCCAGACAGAGGGACAGGGATCCTGCATCCTCCTACAGGAGAATGAAAACCCCTCCTACAAGCTGTAACCAGTGCTTTGCTGGACACTGATAGAAGTCACAAGCCTGCTCTAACTGCTGATGAGAAAAGGTATTTAGCAGTTTATATTTACACTTCCATTTTCTGTGTACTGTCGGAGACCAGATCTAGTGAATGCAGGTTCAGGGGTTTAGTAACACTTTAATTCTAAACATTATGACTGGAGCAAACCAGGCACCATTCCTCGCCTGCCCAATACTATCCCAACAGTGAAGCATGGTGGTGGCAGCATCATGTTTTGGGGGTGTTTTTCAGCAGCAGAGACTGGTCAGGGCTGAAGGAACGTGGTATGGCGCAAAGTACAGACATATCCTCAATGTAAACCTGTTCCACAGTGCTCAGGAACTCAGACTTTGCCAAAGGTTCACCTTGCAAAATGACAATGAGCCTAAGCATGCAGCCAAGACAACACAGGAGTGGCTTAGGGACAACTGTGAATGTCTTTGAGTAGCCCAGCCAGAGTCTATAACTTGAACCCTATTGAACATCTCTGGAGAGACCTGAAAATGGCTGTTCACCGATGGTCCCCATCCAACCTGACTGAACTTGAATGGATTTACAAAGAAGAATGGCAGAAAATTTCCCAATCCAGGTGTTCAAAGCTTGTCGCATCATACCTAAAAAGACTTGAGGATGTAATTGCTGCCAAATGCGCTTCAACAAAGTACTGAGTAGAGGTTCTAAATAATAAAAGTAGAACTTTACCCATAACAACTTGATAAAAAATAATGGGCTCCATTCACTAAAGCAGATTGCATGCGGTTTTTAAGTGTGCGGAGACATTTTTCCTAAATATCACTTGCAATGCTTAAAATGTCAATTCTCTATTCTATTTTGCAGTATTTACCTAAAAATCTAAAAATTCTTGGCAAATATCACAGAAAACGATATTAAAGTCAATCGCAGAAGGAAATAAGTAATTGCATGTGGTAATTAAGTAGGAGTCTAGGCATGCGGTATTGAAAGAAATGATGACTTTGCCCATCACACCTCAATGGCCAGGGCATGGAATTGTTTTAAAAAGGGTCCCAATTCACAATCTAATGAGCATTTGGCTAGTCTTTACTCACATTTGTAGCTGTATATAGCATTGATGTTCTCTACATACCTAATGGAGCTTTTTGAGGCCAATTTGTTGGAATTTCAAGCCATGCAAAGGAGGCCAAGGAGGAGAAAAAGAATGGTTATAACGTGCCCATGTTCATTTACAAAGAGCACCTTAATGATTTCACTGAAGCAGAAGTGCTGACTAAATATTGCCTGTCTGAGGAGCTGATTATGCTGTTGTCTGGGGAACTGTGAGCTTTTTTGGAGCCCACCACACAGTGCAGTCACACAATTCTACCAATGACCAAGTTTTTGGATGTCCTGCACTTTCTTGGCAAGGCATCATATCAGATAGTAGCAGGAAAGGTGGTTGGCGTATCCCAGGCATTTTCTTTTTCATGTCTACTTACGCCCTGCAGGGTTTCAGGCAAATTGCCCCCAAATATATACAGTATACATGTCCACCTGAGTGGACATGAGGGGGATCAAATTAAGAATTACTTCTATATGGTAGCTGGTATTCCCAATGTCATGGGTGTAATGGATTGCACTCATGCCTTTTTTGCCCTCTCTGACAAACAGCACATATACAGTAATAGGAAGGGATACCACTCAATAAACATCCAGGTTGTTTGCAAGGCAAATATGTTCATCAGAAATGTGGTCACTGGCTTATCAGAATCTGTCCATGGTGCACACATATTAATACAGTAACAGACTAACTGGAGGCTGGCTTCTTGTTAAGACACTTTTCATTATAAAAGATGGCTCAATGCATGACACATAGATAATATACAGTATGGAAGTATGTGTTCATATGTTACACTCCTCTGTTCACTTCTCACATCTTGCAGACAAAAAATACAAATCAGATTGTTTGTCTTGGCTCATCTAATAGCTAGTGATGGCTGTAAACCACAAGGGGACCGCCCACAGTACATATACTGCGGCAATTCGGCCCCTGTGCGCAGGAGTAAATACTTTCACAATAATACAGTGTGGCATGTACTTTTGGAATGTCCAGTTCTAAGGTGTTTTTTTCCTTTTGGCTTTTCGGAGATCAATATTTTGGGTGCCTACAAATGAAAGCAAGTGAAAACGATTATTTAAATTAGACATATGCAGATCGAAAAAATTTGTTTAGTTTCGGATTGATTTGTTACGTTACTAATTTTGTTTTGTTGCATTCATAATGAAATGCATTTAGTTCAGTTTCATTGTGATTATTTGTTTTCAACCGGATTAAAATTTTTACAATGGATTAGAAGTATTTGCATCAAATTTTAATAGAAAATATTGAATCTATCCGAATTCATTGTAAAGAATATACCGTATTTTTCGCTCCATAAGACGCACTTTTTTCCCCCGAAAAAAGGGGGGAAAATGTCAGTGCGTCTTATGGAGCGAATATAAAGTGGCCGGTCCGGTATTTCCGCTGCCACCATGTCAGAATACCTGTCAAATTCAGGTACCTACTCCCCCTCCCTCCCTAAAGGTCCGCAGTGTCTGGTCATGCCCTGTACTGTCTGCAGTCTTTGGTCATCTGTACTGTCCGCAGTCTCTGTTCATCCCCTGTACTGTCCGCAGTCTCTGTTCATCTCCTGTACTGTGTCTGCAGTCTCTGGTCATCTCCTGTACTATGTCCGCAGTCTCCGGTCATCTCCTGTATGTCTGCAGTCTTTGGTCATCTCTTGTACTGTCTGCAGTCTCTGGTCATCTCCTGTAGTATGTCTTCAGTCTTTTGTCATCTCTTGTACTGTCTGCAGTCTCTTGTCATCTCCTGTACAGTGTCCGCAGTCTCTGGTCATCTCCTGTAGTATGTCCGCAGTCTCTGGTCCTCTCCTGTACTGTGTCCGCAGTGTCTGGTCACTTCCTGTACTGTGTCCGCAGTCTCTGGTCATCTCCTGTACTGTGTCCGCAGTCTCTGGTCATCTCCTGTAGTATGTCTGCAGTCTCTGGTCATCTCCTGTACTGTGTCCGCAGTGTCTGGTCACTTCCTGTACTGTGTCCGCAGTCTCTGGTCATCTCCTGTACTGTGTCCGCAGTCTCTGGTCATCTCCTGTAGTATGTCTGCAGTCTTTTGTCATCTCTTGTACTGTTTGCAGTCTCTTGTCATCTCCTGTACAGTGTCCGCAGTCTCTGGTCATCTCCTGTACTGTGTCCGCAGTCTCTGGTCATCTCCTGTACTGTGTCCGCAGTCTCTGGTCATCTCCTGTAGTATGTCTGCAGTCTCTGGTCATTTCCTGTACTGTGTCCGCAGTGTCTGGTCACTTCCTGTACTATGTCCGCAGTCTCCGGTCATCTCCTGTAGTATGTCCGCAGTCTCTGGTCATCTCCTGTAGTATGTCTGCAGTCTCTGGGCATCTCCTGTACTGTGTCCGCAGTGTCTGGTCACTTCTTGTACTGTGTCCGCAGTCTCTGGTCATCTCCTGTACTGTGTCCGCAGTCTCTGGTCATCTCCTGTAGTATGTCTGCAGTCTTTTGTCATCTCTTGTACTGTCTGCAGTCTCTGGTCATCTCCTGTACTATGTCTGCAGTCTCTAGTCATCTCCTGTACTATGTCCGCAGTCTCTGGTCTTCTTGTGTACTGTGTCCGCAGTCTCTGGTCATCTCCTGTACTGTGTCTGCAGTCTCTGGTCATCTCCTGTAGTATGTCCGCAGTCTCCGGTCATCCCCTGTACTATATCTGCAGTCTCTGGTCATCCCCTGTACTATGTCCGCAGTCTCTGGTCATCTCCTGTGCTATGTCTGCAGTCTCTGGTCATCCCCTGTACTGTGTCCGCAGTCTCTGGTCATCTCCTGTACTGTGTCTGCAGTCTCTGGTCATCTCCTGTAGTATGTCCGCAGTCTCTGGTCATCTCCTGTACTGTGTCCGCAGTGTCTGGTCACTTCCTGTACTATGTCTGCAGTCCATTGGTTCAGAATATTTTTTTTCTTGTTTTTCTCCTCTAAAACCTAGGCGCGTCTTATGGCCAGGTGCGTCTTATGGAGCGAAAAATATATGTAAACCCTCCACAACGCAAAAAACAATTTTATATATTTAAAAATAAAAATTCAATAAAAAAAATCATATGTGCATATAACAAACGTCCAAAAGAAAGTCCCAAAATTATAAATGTGCTCCAATCCCAGAAACAGTGCTTAAAATAATCTTTGAAAGTGCTCACACTATCCGTGACTGACAATCCAATTCCCACTCACCAGATGAAGTGCTGGTATGGTTAAAGAGTCAAACAAGCTAGAATGATGGGGTGCATCCTCCCCAGATATCTCTGTACTTGATATCCTCCAAAAGCGATCCCCACGTGTAGATGTTTGTTTATTTATTATTTTATTTATTATTTAAAATCGTTGCCCATAATGCACTCACATGGTAGAATATATTTTAGCTTCTGAGGCTAACAGCATAGTTTATAGTAATGAAATAACTTCATACAGATTGCTCCTTCAGAAGTGGACTAGCAGCAGTTGGCAAGAATCAATATCCCTTCAGGGAAAGCAGGAAATGGCTCTGGAGCACCGCAAACCAGCATGCGCTCCTCTCACCGGACGTGACGTCACTACGCATCCACCGGAACCAGAAATACATCGCAGCGTTTCACCCCCTCCTCCAGGGCGTTATCAAATTCGAATAGAAAATATTTAATCTATCCGAACTCATTGTGAAGAATAGTTGGTTATATTCTATTTGAATTTCGGAAGACAGCTATATTATTTCTATTCTTTTTTACTAATTCTTTTCTATTATTTTATTTTCTATTCTATACTTTTTATATTCTGTTCCATTCTGTTTTATTCAATTCTATTCTTTTTGAAATTTGAATTTTTGAAGACAGCTATATTCTAATATAGAGTCTTTGAAGGAAATCAGCAGTAGTCAGCAATACATTACATTTTGAATTTGTTTTCAAATTTGATTTCATGTTCAAATTTGTCTCGAATTCAATTCAAATTCGGATAATTTGTTACTTTGGAATAAATTTTGTTTCGTTATTTTAGATTTTTTAAAATTTGTTACTATTGTAATTTGGAAATTCAGATACATCCAAATCTCCGAATAACGAAAATTTAATCTACATTTTGATTCGGAATGAAACAAACAGCACATGTCTAATTTCAACTTGAAATTCCTTCAAACAACAATAGGCACATATTTGACGCAAACTATTAACATTGTGTGAGAGCATTTAAAGTCATGCAATTCAGGATTTGAAGGAAGCTATCGTGAGTTACTTCCAGAACATTCTTCCTTGTTCCCATCTCTTGCTCCTGGCTCAGTTTGGGATGTACCATCTATTGGACACAATAGAAATATGGTAGTAACAAAATATGAACATATGCATACGTAGTTATGATTAATAAATACATACATTCATTTGACCATGGATGCTTTAAGGATGCAGCAGGTGACTAAAGAGAGCAGAAAGCAAATGTAATACATAAGCATGTACAGTTGTGTTCAAAATAATAGCAGTCAGACATCACTAACCTGATCAATCACTGTTTTTGGTAGAAATGATATTTCTACATGGCAAATAATTTACTAGCAGGTGTAGTAGAGTAATAGAAATCCAACAGACCCAACAGTCATGACATGCATGCTGCTGATTGTGTAATTGAATCACCAATTGAAAGGGGCATGTTCAAAATAATAGCAGTGTGGAGTTCTATTAGTGAGGTCATTCATTCTTTGAAAAACAGGTGGCAATTATTGCCCTTATTTAAGGAAGGAAGGCAGCAAATGTTGTACATGCTGTTTACAGTGCATTTCTCTCTGAAATTCTGAGGAACATGGGTCGTTCCAGACATTGTTCAGAAGAACAGCGTACCTTGATTAAAAAGTTGATTGGAGAGGGGAAAACATATAAAGAAGTGCAGAAAATGATAGGCTGCTCAGCTAAAATGATCGCAAATGCTTTAAAATGGCAACCAAAACCTGAAAGACGTGGAAGAAAGCGAAAAACTACCATTCGAATGGATAGAAGAATAGCCAAAATGGCAAGGACTCAGCCAACAATCAGCTCCAGGAAGATCAAAGAAGGTGTAAAGTTACCTGTGAGTACTGTTACAATTAGAAGACGCCTATGTGAAGCCAAGCTATCTGCAAGAAGCCCCCGCAAAGTCCCACTGTTGAAAAAAAGACGTGCTGAAGAGGTTACAATTTGCCAAAGAGCACATTGACTGGCCTAAAGAGAAATGGCGCAACATTTTGTGGACTGATGAAAGTAAGATTGTTCTTTGTGGGTCTAGTGGCCGGAGACAGTTTGTCAGACGACCCCCAAACACTGAATTCAAGCCACAGTACACTGTGAAGACAGTGAAGCATGGATGTGCAAGCATCGTGATATGGGGATGTTTCTCATACTACGGTGTTGGGCCTATTTATCGCATACCAGGGATCATGGATCAGTTTGAATACATCAGAATACTTGAAGAGGTCATGCTGCCTTCTGCTGAAGAGGAAATGCCCTTGAAATGGGTGTTCCAACAAGACAACGACCCCAAACACACCAGTAAATGTGCAACATCTTGGTTCCAGAACAACAAGATTGACGTTATGGAGTGGCCAGCCCAATCCCCGGATCTTAATCCAATAGAAAACTTGTGGGGTGACATCAAAAATGCAGTTTCTGAGGCAAAACCAAGAAATAGAGAAGAACTGTGGAATGTAGTCCAATCATCCTGGGCTGGAATACCTGTTCACAGGTGCCAGAAGTTGGTTGACTCCATGCAACACAGATGTACAGCAGTTCTCAGAAACAGTGCTTATACAACTACCATATTTTCCGGCGTATAAGACGACTGGGCGTATAAGACGACCCCCTACTTTTCCTGGTAAAATATAGGGGGTTTGAGCTATACTCGCCGTATAAGACTACCCCTCTTCCAACGCACACCAAATAAAAATGAAAAAACATCAGATTTGATTTCAATATGGTATGCTATTTCAGTATGGTATTCCAATGATGGGGTGCTATTCCTCCCACTGACACCAATGATGGGGCACGATTCCTCCCACTGACACCAATGATGGGGCACTATTTCTTCCACTGACACCAATGATGGGGCACTATTCCTCCCACTGATACCAATGATGAGGCACTATTCCTCCCATTGACACCAATGATGGTGCCCCATCATTAGTGTCAGTGTGTGAGGAATAGTATCCCATCATTAGTGTCAGTGGGAGGAATAGTGCCCCATCATTGGTGTCAGTGGATGAAATAGTGCCCCATCATTGGTGTCAGTGGGAGGAATAGTGCCCCATCATTGGTGTCAGTGGGAGGAATAGTGTCCCATCATTGGTGTCAGTGGGAAGAATCGTGCCCCATCATTGGTGTCAGTGGGAGGAATAGTGCTCCATCATTGGTGTCAGTGGGAAGGAGGAATAGTGCCCCATCGTTGGTATCAGTGGGGAGAATAGTGCCCCATCGTTGGTGTCAGTGGAGGAGGAATAGTGCCCCATCGTTGGTGTCAGTGGGGAGAATAGTGCCCCATCGTTGGTGTCAGTGGATAAGGAATAGTGCCCCATCATTGGTGTCAGTGGATGAAATAGTGCCCCATCATTGGTGTCAGTGGGAGGAATAGTGCCCCATCATTGGTGTCAGTGGGAGGAATAGTGCCCCATCATTGGTGTCAGTGGGAGGAATAGTGTCCCATCATTGGTGTCAGTGGGGGAGGAATAGTGCCCCATCATTGGTATCAGTGGGGAGAATAGTGCCCCATCGTTGTTGTCAGTGGGGAGAATAGTGCCCCATCGTTGGTGTCAGTGGGGAGGAGGAATAGTGGCCCATCGTTGGTGTCAGTGGGGAGAATAGTGCCCCATCATTGGTGTCAGTGAGGAGAATAGTGCCCCATCATTGGTGTCAGTGAGGGGAATAGTGCCCCATCATTGGTGTCAGTGGGGGAGGACTAGTGCCCCATCATTGGTGTCAGTGGGAGGAATAGTGCCCCATCATTGGTGTCAGTGGGAGGAATAGTGCCCCATCGTTGGTGTCAGTGGGGGGAATAGTGCCCCATCATTGGTGTCAGTGAGGGGAATAGTGCCCCATCATTGGTGTCAGTGGGGGAGGAATAGTGCCCCATCATTGGTATCAGTGGGGAGAATAGTGCCCCATCATTGGTATCAGTGGGGAGAATAGTGCCCCATCGTTGTTGTCAGTGGGGAGAATAGTGCCCCATCGTTGGTGTCAGTGGGGAGGAGGAATAGTGGCCCATCGTTGGTGTCAGTGGGGAGAATAGTGCCCCATCGTTGGTGTCAGTGGGGAGGAGGAATAGTGCCCCATCGTTGGTGTCAGTGGGGGAGAGGAGCGGCTGCTCCTTCTTACAGTTCGGCCGCTCGATTTTCGCGGGGCCGCTCGGCTCCGCCTCCTCGCCGGTGTATGGTCGCCTGTGTGCCTTTCCAGTGCTGGCGCCCAATCACCGGTGAGGAGGCGGAGCCGAGCGGCCGCGCGACCATCGAGCGGCCGAACTGAAAGAAGGAGCAGCCGCTTCCTGGACCGGATCATCGTGGGACCGGGACCGGAGCCAGGTAAGGTACAGCAGCCCCTCTGCCCACCCCTGTACTTAGTGTCCGGTGGAGGAGGGGGGGGGGCGGCGCCACGCCGCCCCTTTGAAAAAGTGCCACCCTGACACCGGCTCGCCGTATACCGGTGTATAAGACGACCCCCGACTTTTCAGAAGATTTTCATGGGTTGAAAAGTCGTCTTATACGCCGGAAAATACGGTAAATATTAATTAAGTGATTCAAAGGAAAGCAAAATCTTCAAACATTTTTCAGTTTATATAATGAATGTTTGATTTTTTAAAGAAGAATACAAACACTGCTATTTTTGTGAACAGTCTAATATTCCCTTTTCTTCAATGTTTTTAGAGGAACAACACAAATTTGATATATTTTTCTTCATGTTTTGATTTGGAATAGAATGTGTAGTGTTCCCAATGCATTTGTGTGTATGGAAATAAAAGCTATTAGAAGGATTTTGAGCTTAGTTCACTTTTTTCAACACACTGCTATTATTTTGAACACATTTGTATATATTTACCTTTGCTTTTAAAAACTCTTCAAAGTTGGATGTTTGGAGCTGTAAAAAAATAAAAAACATCTTGGTAAGACTTAGCTCTGGTTCACACCAGTGCAACTTCTCATGCGACTTGACAATTTCAAAGTTGCAAGACAAGTCACACCTCATTTACGGCAATGGAATAGGTCAAATTGCTGCTACTTGCAGCGACTTTGAAAAAAGAATCCTGCATGATATCTGTGAGATTAATTGCGACTTGCATTGACATTTGTTAAATGAAGTCGCACAGATGTCAGCAAACCGCACATGAAATCGCACTGATATTCGGCTTTGAAAACTCTCTGAAATAGGGGGTAAGGGTCCATGCACTGGCTTAAAAAAATGTTGCTTCTACAGGAGTTTTGTGTTTTGCCTGTAGAAGCAGCTCAATGTTATCTTATGTGTCCATGAACATTAGGATGTTTAGAGGCATATTTTAAGTTCAGCGTTTAGAGGCAGAATAAAAAAAATCTTCTGGCTTGCATTTTTGATTGGAGTGTTCTAGCAGAAAAACACGCTAAACACTCCTAAACATGCTTAAGCACTTGCCCTCCTGAGGATTTACCCCCCTTAATGACCAGGCCTCTTTTTGCTACTCGGCGCTGTACTAATTCAACTGATAATTGCGCGGTCATGCAATACTGTACCCAAACAAAATGTACGTCCTTTTTTCACACAAATAGAGCTTTCTTTTGGTGGTATTTTATCACCTATGTGCTTTTTATTTTTCGCGCTATAAACAAAAAAGACATTTTGAAGAAAAACGATATTTTTTACTTTCGGCTATAAAAGATATATAGTAAACTCAAAGTTAGTTATAAATTTAGGCCAAAATGCATTCTGCTACTTGTTTTTGGTAAACAAAATCCCAATCAGTATATATTGATTGCTTTGTGTGAAAGTTATAGCGTCTACAAACTATGGTATAGATACTGCAATTTACGCCATTTTTTTGCTTTACAGCACTGCACTAGTTTAACTGACAATTGCGCGGTCATGCAATACGGTACATGAATGAAATGTATGTCCTTTTTTTCACACAAATAGAGCTTTCTTTTAGTAGTATTTTATCACCTGTGCGTTTTTTCTTTTTGGCGCTATAAACAAAAAAATTTTGAGAAAAAAAAGTTTTTGAAAAAAACAATATTTTCTCATTTCTGTCATAAAAGTATCCAAAAAAATGAACATTTCGTCATAACTTTAGGCCAAAATTTATTCTGCTACATGTTTTTGGTTAAAAAAATCCCAATAAGTGTATATTGATTGCTTTGTGTGAAAATTATAGCATCTACAATCTATGGTATAGATAATGGAATTTACACAGCTTTTACTTTCTGACTGCTCATCACATTTCTTGAGGTGCTAAAATACCAGGACAGTACAAACACCCCCAAATGACCCCTTTTCGGAAAGTAAACACCCTAAGCTATCTACTGAGTGGCATATTGAGTCCATGGAAGATTTATGTTTTTTTCGGCAAGTTTCTAGAAAATGACAAAAACGTTTTTTTTTACACAAAGTTGTCTTTTAAATTATATATTTCTTACACAAGTCATGGGTATATGTGGAATTACACCCCAAAATACATTCTGCTACTTCTACCGAGTATGGGGATGCCACATATGTGAGACTTTTTGGGAGCCTAGCCACATACAGGAGCCTGAAATACAATGACTACTTTGAAAGCCTGAAGGTGCGTAACTTCATTTCACTTCCTCACTACCTATCACAGTTTCGGAGGCCCTGAAATGCCAAGATAGCACCAAACCCCCCCAAATGACCCCTTTCTGTAAAGTAAACACTCCAAGGAATTTAAAAAGAGGCATGATGAGTATTTTGCAGATCTAATTTTTTCTCACAAGGTTTTGAAATAAAAAAAAAAGAAAAAATATGTTTGTGTTTTTTTTCTTAAATTTTCAAAAACTTGTGGCAACAAAAGAGATCTGAAAAATACTCATCATGCTTCTGATCAAATTCCTTGGGGTGTCTACTTTCCAAAAAGTGGTCATTTGGGGGGGGTTTGCTGCTATCCTGGCATTTCAGGGCCTCCGAAACTGTGATAGGTAGTCTGGAAGTGTAATGAGGAAATAAAGCCCTTTAAAAGCCTGATGGTTCTTATTGGATTTTGGGGTACTCTACTTGACTAGACTGCCAAAATGTCTCTCACATGTGGTACCCCCATACAAGGGAGAAGTAGCAGAATGTATTTTGGGGAGTAATTCCACATATACCCATGGCATGTGTGAGCAATAAATCATTTAAGTGACAATTGTGTGTAAAAAAAAGGAAAAGTTTTTGTTTGTCTTTTTCCAAACATTTGTGGTAAAAAAATAAATTCTTCTATTGATTCAGCATGCCTCTCAGCAAATAGTTTGGGGTGTCTACTTTCCAAAAAGGGGTCATTTTGGTGGGTGGGGGCATTTTGTGCCCAGCATTAGAAGTTTATGCCACACATCACTCACTCCACCTAAAGATTAAGCCTTTTCTGACACTTTTTGTTCACATGAAAAAAATCTGTATTTTTTGCTAGGAAATTAATTTAAACTCTAAACATTGTATATTTTTTTAAAGCAAACACCATAGTGAATAAAATAGTGGGTGGTGCAATTTTTTATGTCACATAGTACTCGCGATTTTTCAAACGCAATTTTTAAAAAAAAATACACTTTTTTTACTTTTAATGCACAAAAGCACTAAATATTGGCCAATTATTTGGTAAGGTATAAAAGATGATGGTATGCCGAGTAAATAGATACCAAGCATGACATGCTTTAAAACTGCACATGCCCCGTGCAATGGCGACAAACTGCATATGTTTTTAATATCCCTAGGCAACGTTTTAAAAGCCTTTACAAGCTACTATTTTAGATTTACAGAGGAGGTCTAGTGTTAGAATTACTGCCCTTGATCTGACGTTTGTGGTGATACCTCACATGCATGGTGCAACCGCTGTTTCCATACTGGCACAGGGTCAATGCTGACGAACGCAGATGCGCGTGTGCGCAGGGGGGCAAGGGTACTTTTTTTTTTCTATCACTTTTAATGCTATCACAGGGAATGCAAATATCCCCTATAACTTCAATGGGCATTGTCATATATTCTTTTTTGAGAAATCTGTGTTCTATCAGACTCTACATATCTCCTCTGCCCTTACATTATCTAATCAAACCAAGATCGGTGTGATCAGATGCTTTCCCAATTTACAAATGGCGCTGTTTATATCCTGTGAAACTGAAGTGATGAAATGCTCATAGCTGCCGATTTCTTAGGCTATAGAGATGATTGGCACCATTCTGGTCTCCAATCAGCTCTATGGTCAGCTAGCAGAAACACTGGCTGCATTCTCAGGTTGCCCCAAGGCATGGGACTGCCCGAGAAGGCCGTGGAAAGTAGTGGGGGGGAGGGATTGTCTTCTGCTGCTTGTAAAAGCAATTGTGCAGCTAAGTAGCCACTAGGATTGCTTTTACATGAAAGCCGATCGCCGGCTGAAAACAACGATACCAAGATGATGCCTGCAGCTGTAGGCATCATCCTGGTATAACCATTCAAAGTCCAGTGATGTACCAGTACTTCGGTTTACGAATTTAATTCGTTCTGCAGGACATTTCATATAGCGAAAAATTCGAAAACCGAAACATTGTTTCCCATAGGAATACATTGAAAACCAATTAATCCGTTCAGAAGGTCAGAAAAACCATACACGCTACTAAAATACCACATGAGTTATTTTATTAACTCATGCAGTATTTTAGTAGTGACAACCATGTGTTAATATTGCAATGTAAAAAATGTATAATTGCAGGTAATTCACTCAGCTGTCAGGTGCCAGTTTTTAAATGTAATTACTTTTCTAGAATAAGCAGATGTAAACATGAACTGTAGAACTTCCTATATCTAGTCTGTAGATGACCTGATCACCAACAAAATGGCGACTGCAATACTCGCGCACACGCAGTTAAATGCGGATCCCTAGACAATCTATCAAACCAATAAAATGGCGATTGGAACACTCGCGCATGTGCAGTTCTATGCGCGTCTGTCACATCTTTGCCTACTAAAACATGGTGCTCTCGCGCATGCGCAGTGAGTTGAACTCCGGCAAGATGGCGCACGCATTAGCATGCGCATTTGGGCTATTTATAGAACAGAGTGATGTCCGGCGGCTATGGCATCACCCCTACAGTAGACGTGTCATTACACGAAACGCGTCTAGGAGGAGCCCTTGCACGCCTTGACATCACGCCGCCGGATGAGGAGGTCCGGCGGCCACCATTTGTACCACACTGGTCAGTGTATTCAGCAGTTTAAGCTGCATTGTTACTTACAGTCACCCTGTACGTTTTTACCTGTATTTTACCACCTATAATTCATGCTCAATAAATGCTTTGGAATACTACACTATGAGCACCTATATTTTATTGCTCTGTACTGAGCTTCCACACCTCAGCCCAGAATTCCAGATGTCCTGCCCAGGCCTGAGAAGCAAACCCTAGACCAGACCAGCATACCGGTCACCCACCACCAAACAGAGGGACCTCTTGAGGATCATCCGAGTACCAGGCAGTACCCACATAGGACCTCTGGCTACCTGAGATCTCTATATGTGCATTAAGATTGCGCTTCTGGTGAGTGGGCAATCTTTCCATACTTTCACATCTGGAGGCGGGATCAGTGCTCTTACCGGGCTTATCAAGCTGTAATATAAAACCTTGGACTCTGCATTTATACTTAGTATATACCACATTGGATTCTCCATTTATACTTATTATTTGCAGATAATGTGTATCTTACTGGTTATCATTCACTTTAGCGCAGCACTGTATTTACATCTGCTTATTCTAGAAAGGTTTTTTGTGGTTCCTTTTGGTGCAAATAGCTACTTTCAAGTGCACTCGCTAGGCCTTACATGCATAAATGTAATTACCGTTTTGTTTTTTTTTTCCCTTCACTATACAGTAGTTCAGAAATTCATCAGTTACTTCCCCCCTCCAGCTGAAAGAGAGAAAGTTTCTTTTAGTTTATTTGTCCAAGTTAAAAGATACAATGTATCCTTTCAGTTTCTTAAAATATACAAAGTATCCTTTAGCTCTGGGAAACTGACAGCTAATGTTGTGAGCTATACTGAAGAAAAAAAAAAGATGGCAATTGCATTTAAAAATCAGCACTGACATACACTTAGTATTGTGAAAAAAATTAGTAAAACATTTGTAAACCGAGGCATTATTTTCAATGGAGTTTCATTCGTAAACCGAAAATTACATTAACAGGGGCATTCGTAAACCGAGGTATTACTGTATATGATATGTTCTTTTTTTTGTATGCAGCCTGTGGACTGAATGAAAAAAAGAGAAGAAATCTCTGCCAGAAAAAGTGTGTGGTATGCCCACCATTGGAATATACCGCCCTGCATCCACCCACTTCTAATAGTGGGCACACACTTTGCCACATGCGCCAGTTCCGAGATTGTACAAATGTCTAAATAGTGACACGCTTGAATAAAAATTGTCCATGTATAAGTAGCACCCCATATGGAGAAGGATGACACCAAGTCCCAAACTATCTTGCTACTGCTCCCCATGTAGTCTGGGCATCCAGGGGGCTCCACGTGACTATCTTTTCCCTCGTAAATCCAAACAATACTTGTGCTCGCCACCTCACCAGCTTGTACTACACTTATGGGACTCGCCATGTCGCCAAGTCATACTGAAGTGCTGGTATTATTATTATACAAGATTTATATAGCGCCAACAGTTTGCTCAGCACTTTACAATATAACAGGAGACAATACAGCAACAATACCGTTCAATACAAGGGTACTGATATTTTTTTTAAACCAATGTATATGGAGCCTAAATGTAGTTTGTGCTTATCTAGTTTGCCTAGTCTAGGCCAATGGTCGGCAAGCCGCGGCTCGCGAGCCACATGCGGCTCTTTACACTCTTTAATGCGGCTCTTCTGTGTGCCGGGCGCCCGCTCCCCTCCCTCCTCTCGGGCGGCCGCCCCAAAAGTCAGGACTCTGCAGCTAGCCCAGCAATGGGCAAACTACAGCCCGGCGGACCTTTTAATCCGGCCCGCGGAGCGTGGCAAACATTGGCTGTCAGGATGTAGGCGGGGCAGCGTGACGAACTCCGCTCCTCTCACAGTCCGCCCTGAAGACCGGAACGGCGCGGGAACACGGCGAGAGGAACGCGCGGAGCAAAGGTAAGTGAATTGACACAATATGGGGAATGAATTACTATAGGGGGGATGAATTACTATAGGGGGGATGAATTACTATATGGGGGATGAATTACTATGGGGGATGAATTACTATATGGGGGATGAATTACTATGGGGGATGAATTACTATATGGGGGATGAATTACTATGGGGGATGAATTACTATATGTGGGATGAATTACTATGGGGGATGAATTACTATATGGGGATGAATTACTATGGGGGATGAATTACTATATGGGGGATGAATTACTATGGGGGATGAATTACTATATGGGGGATGAATTACTATATGGGGGATGAATTACTATGGGGGATGAATTACTATGGGGGATGAATTACTATATGGGGGATGAATTACTATGGGGGATGAATTACTATATGGGGGATGAATTACTATGAGGGATGAATTACTATATGGGGGATGAATTACTAATGGGGATGAATTACTATATGGGGGATGAATTACTATGGGGGATGAATTACTATATGGGGGATGAATTACTATGGGGGATGAATTACTATATGGGGGATGAATTACTATGGGGGATGAATTACTATATGGGGGATGAATTACTATATGGGGCATGAATTACTATGGGGGATGAATTACTATGGGGGATGAATTACTATATGGGGGATGAATTACTATATGGGGGATGAATTACTATGGGGGATGAATTACTATATGGGGGATGAATTACTATGGGGGATGAATTACTATATGGGGGATGTATTTTCAGTTTTAAAAATGTGGCTCTCAAAATAAATTTCAATCGTGGTTTTGGCGAGATTTGGCTCAGTTGAAAAAAAAGGTTGCCCACCACTGGTCTAGACCATATCAAACAACTGCGCAGCAAACATGTTGGGGCGTGCTTCACATTTCAAAACAAATGAGGAGCAAAGGCTGAATGTTTGCATACTCTGGCAAAAATCATGACATTGTGCCATTGATATTGAACATATGACTGATCATGCCAAAAAACTGTCATATGAAGCCATTTATTATCACATAGTTGTTTGGCTCCTTTTTAAATCATAATGATAACAGAAATCACCCAAATGGCCATGATCAAAAGTTTACATACCCTGGAATGTTTGGCCTTGGTACAGATACACAAGGTGACACACATGGGTAAAATGGTATTTAAAGGACAATTTTTTTCTCACATCTGTGGCTTTTTAAAGTGCAGTTACTGTCAGTGTATAAATTGTCAATGAGTTTGTTAGCTCTCATGCAGATGCACTGAGCAAGCTAGATACTAAGCCATGGGGAGCAGAACAGAACTGTCAAAAGACTTGCATAACAAAGTAATGGAACTTTATAAACATGGAAAAGGATATAAAAAGCTATCCAAAGTCTTGTATATGCCAGTCAGTACAGTTCAATCACTCATTAAGAAGTGGAAAATTCAAGGATCTCTTGATATCAAGCCAAGGTCAGGTAGACCAAGAAAGATTGCAGCCACAACTGAAGGAAAAATTCAGGCTGCTCTGGAAAAAGATAGTGTGGTTGTTTCAAGGACAACAATATTGACGATACTTGTACAAAAATGAGCTGCATGGTCAGGCTGCCAGAAAGCCTTTACTGCATTTTTTTTAAAAAAGCGGTAGATACCACTTTGTGAATGAAGCCAAATGTTCTTTAGCAAGGAACATACATTCCACATTAATAATTATGCTACCAAAATTAATGTGTGCTGTAAATTGCCTCCAGCATTGTTCCTGTTTCTTCTTGCCGGAAGCTGCCATTTTGCCAAAGCCCAAAGCTCCTGAGCACCAGTAAATTTGTAGGCTGTCAGCAGATAGGCCCCTACATTTGTGGCAGTGCCAAAAAAAATAGAGAGCAACTAAGCATGTGCAGAGCAGGGTGAGACAGTGTGTTACTGGATTTTAAACAGTGTAGGCACTTATTTTAAATGCTTTACATACCTATACCTGCAAAAGGGGCCAGTCTGAAGTGATCTAGTAGGACTTAATTTTCTGATTAAAATGCCACTTAGGGCCGGTTCACACCACATGCAATCCATTGCGATCTTTTTCTGCATGAAAAACGCATGGATAGTAGGTTATATGGTTTCCAATTGTATAGTTAACACCAGTGTTTTCAATTCCAGTGTGTTCAAGTTCCAAAAAAAAAATAATGGAACATAATGCAGAATGCATCCAGACTGTGTTTCTATAGTGTGAAATAGCCCCAAGTACACGTGATATTTCAGTTTTTCACTTTGTCATTATGGGGTACTGAATGTAGATTAACCTCTTCATGCCAACAGTACACAAACATGCGGCCTCTCGGCAGCTGGGCCTTGACACTGAGCGGCCACATTTTTGTGTACCATTTGTGAACAAACGTGCTGAGAGCGCATGTCCTGCACGCTCCCAGCACATGTGTCGACGTCCCACGGAAAGGTCCCGATCTCCCCTTGTGATCAGGACCTTTTCGATCATGTGACTGCCATGACAACCAATCACGGTGGTCACATGACCCTAAACCCCACCCCCTGGCATCAGAAACCCCTTAAAGGGCCAGGAGGTGCTGGCGTGAAGGGGTTAATGAAAATAAAAATGAATTTAAACAACTGTATCGGGCTGCAACATTACAAAATTGAAAAACGTGTATGTACAGTATATGCTAAAATTTATGTTCTACATATTGTCTTTGTTTATGGTTCAATGATGGCATATACTCTATGCCAGAGGTGGACTGACCATTTGGAAATTCGGGCACTGCCCAAGGGCCCGGGGTCAGTAGGGGGCCCCACGAGATGTCCCTGGTACCTTTATCATAGACTTTTTTGAGTTTGGTCAAGGACACAGGGGCCCCATGATCCCCTATTGCCTGGGGGCCCCATGAGTTGTCAGTCCACCCCTGCTTTATGCTTGTGTGGTTTTATAACATTTATGTAGCACCTTCTAGTGTGCTAATAGGCTAAAAGAATAGTGTAGGCAAATCTATTGTGTATGTAATTGTGTGAGTCTGTGACTAAGGTCGGGTTACTGCAGGTGAAGCTAGATGGCATAACAGTATGTATAAGAAGTGCAGCGCTAATAAATCATGTGATAAGTAAAAATGAAGTAAAAATTAAAGTTCATAAAAAGTTCACAAAATAAGTTCATAAAATATGTATAAGATCCCTCCTTGTAGTAGAAAACCCTTATTTTTACCACTTGACCTCCAGAGGATTTACCCCCCTTAATGACCAGGCCTCTTTTTGCTACTCGGTGCTGCACTAATTCAACTGATAATTGCGCGGTCATGCAATGCTGCACCCAAACAAAATTTACGTCCTTTTTTCACATAAATAGAGCTTTCTTTCGGTGGTATTTGATCACCTGTGCGCTTTTTAGTTTTCACGCTATAAACAAAGAAAAGGCCAAAAATTTGGAAGAAAAACAATATTTTTCACTTTCAGCTATAAAAAAGATATAGTAAACTCAAAGTTGGTTATAAATTTAGGATAAAATGTATTCTGCTACATGTTTTTGGTAAAAAAAATCCCAATAAGTGTATATTGATTGCTTTGTGTGAAAATTATAGCGTCTACAAACTATGGTATAGATACTGCAATTTACGCCATTTTTTTGCTATACAGCGCTGCGCTAGTTTAACGGACAATTGCGCAGTCATGCAATACGGTACATAAATGAAATTTACATCATTTTTTTTCCCACAAATTGAGCTTTCTTTTGGTGGTATTTGATCGCCTGTGCGGTTTTTATTTTTTTTAAAAAAAGGCTGACAATTTTGAGGAAAAAAACAATATTTTGGACTTTTTGCTATAAAACATGTCAAGTAAAAAAAAATTTAAAAATCAAATTTAGTCATAAATTTCTGCCAAAATGCATTCTGAGACATGTCTTTGCTAAAAAAAAAAAAAACAATATGTGTAAATTAATTGGTTTACGTGAAAGTTATAGCGTTTACAAATGGCGGGAAAGATACTGGGATTTTTAAGGTTTTTTTTATACTAATAATGGCAGCGATCAGTGACTTATGGCGGCGATCAGTGGCTTATGGAGGCGCTCAGCGGCTTATGGAGGCGATCAGAGACTTATGGCGGGACTGCGGTGGACATTCTGACATTGGGGGGTACTGACTTGGGGCCACTGACATCCCCAGTGACACCAATACAGTGATCAGTGCAAAAAAAAAAAACCACTGACACTGTACTAATGGCACTGGGGAGGAAGGGGTTACGTTTATTATTCAGGGAAAGGGTTAACTGTGTGAGGGGAGTGTTTTACTAGGGGGTGGGGGTGTGTACTGCGGGGAACACGGCTGATCGGGAGAGAGAAACTCTTCTGTCCCGATCAGCGTGTCCTGGAGCTGTCAGGGAACTGACAGAAAGCACAGCTACTGCAGCTGTGCTCTCTGTCAGCGATTGCCGCCGATCGCCGGGACATAGAGCGCAATTTTACCACTGTTTCCAGGCACAAGTTTTCTACTACAAGGAGGGATCTTATACATATTTTATGAACTTATTTTGTGAACTTTTTATGAACTTTCATTTTTACTTCATTTTTACTTATCACATGATTTATTAGCGCTGCACTTCTTATACATACAGTTTTATTGGGGTTCATTTGGTTACCTTTAGTGCTACAGCTGCTGTATCAAGAGCGCTCACTTTATCCTACCATATGCTTGGATGGCGTAACAGGTTGGGATATCGCCTCCACCTGGTTTTGGAGGGCCATGGGAACCTTCCAGAAGCCAGTAGGTGGAAAAGGTGGAGACTTAATCTGCATGTTTATGTTAGTCTAACCAATCCCAGGTTTGGAAGCCCTGGTAGAGTGGTGGACCGGCCCATAAATATGGGATAGTAAGGCCAGCTGGGGAGTCGGATGAAAGATGGAGTACTGAGGAGACTGTCGGTGACCTGGGAAGGGTCACCTATGTCTAGAGGGGGCTGGCCTACAGGCTGGACTCGGGTTGGCTCAGGAGGATCCATTCAGCAGTACGGAATCAGGCGGCTCTATCTTTCATTTGAGACAGATAGAGATTTCTTTTGGTGGTATTATATCACCACTGTGTTTTTTATTTTTTGCTATATAATTGAAAAAATACCTAAAATTTTGAAAAAAAAAAATCATTTTTTGCTGTGTGTCTGTGTGAAAGCTATAGAGCCTACAAACTATGAGATATATATTTGAAAATTGATCAGCTGAGATCCTAACATGCTGGACGTTGGTTTGACATATGGCGGTTATCAGGACGCTGATATGGGGCGATCAGAATGTTGGTATGGAGTATGGTGGGGATCAGGACATTGGTATTGAGTTTGGCAGTAATGAGGATGCTGATATGGGGCATGGCAATGATCAGGAATCTGGTAGCATGTATGGCAGTGATCAGGATGCTGGTATGGGGTATGGAGGTGATCAGGACGCTGGTATGGCAGTAGTCAGGATGCTGGGATGGGGAATGGGGGTGATCAAGATACTGGTGTGGGGTATGGTGGTGATCAGGATGCTGGTATAGGGTATAGTGGTGATCAGAATGCTGGTATGGGGTATGGCAGTGATCAGAATGCTGGTATGGGGTATGATGGTGATCAGGACACTGGTATGGGGTATGGCTGTGATCAGAATGCTGGTATGGAGTATGGTGGTGATCATAATGCTCGTATAGAGTATGGCGGTGATCAGGACATTGGTGTGGGGTATGGCCATGATCAGGATGCTGGTATGGCATATGGGGTGATCAGGATGCTGGTGTGGGGCATGGCAGTGATCAGGATGCTGGTATGGGGCATGGCGGTGATCAGGATGCTGGTATGGGGCATGGCAGTGACCAGGACGCTGGAATGGGGTATGGTGGTGATCAGGACGCTGGTATGGGGTATGTCAGTGATCAGGGTGCTGGTATGATGTATGGCGATGATCAGGATACTGGTATGGGGCATGGGGCAAGATGCTGATATGATGTATAGGGGTGTTTTTATGCACACTCAGACAGGTAACAAGGGTTGGCTGCATGTTTTATTATGTATATACTGGGGCAGTGACTGGGGATACTGGAGTGTCTGGAACAGCAGTCTGTGAGTGTATAATCAGCCTGACAGGCATTGGCAAAGGTTCCCGTCCTCCATCTACTGTATGTGCAATGGGCAGAGGGGAAGAGGTTAATGGAAGGTTGCACATGGGAGATGCAGTGGTGGGGATCCTCCTAAATTCAGATTGCCAACTATTTGACATTAGCTAAACTGAGTATAATGTTCAAAATTCTTTTTCCTCCAACCTCCTTGGGAATATACGTGAGTACACTTCCCCTTCTCTCAAGGGTACAGAGGAGGCATGCTTAAGCTCATGGGGTTTATTTCATGGATGCTGCTAATGAAACAGATATAGCAACACCGTTCACTGTATTGGCATGGCCCCTTATAGTCTCCAAAGGAAGCAAAAATGCATTGGGAGACTGCAACACCCTATACACGCTAAAGATTGTCACCATATAATAGGAAATGCCTAATGATGTGATCACAGGTATTATTTTACTGAAAGCTGTAGATTTAAAATAAAAAATATTAATTATACAGTACATGATTTTAGTTTAGATCTATTTTAAATGGCTGAATAGTCACTGTGCCTTGCTTACAAGATTTTGTAATGTGATGATATCACCTTTCCATGCCCCTAAGTTTCCACCTGGGGCATGGGAATCTGTCCAGTATTTGTCTAATTAATTACACAAGGTTTCAACTATTGTATAATTCTTTACCAGTCTGTATCATGCTATACTGTACAAAGCTGTTTCACGTTACAGTATAAAAACCCACTTATATTTCCATAAACAGTCAGTCTGAACTGAACTTGGACTGATTCTGTACACGTACACATGCTGGCCTTTATGTGTGACTTAGGTTCTGTCAAGTCAATTTGGTGAACCAGCCAGGAGTGAACTGAATTGATGGAACAGCCGTAAGAGGACCATTGACTATGTGTGTGCAGACACCTAAAGGCGTCTGGTAAGATAACCTTTTTGCTTACTCTTGTCTCTGCGTTAAGCTTGCCTTGTGTCTACTGACTGAATGACACTAGTAAGTTTCACTTTTCGAACCTATCAAACAGGCTTTGTTCCACCTAGATCTCCGAGATGATATTATTGTTTGTAATACATTTGTTGACTGCCAAGGTAGACTATGTTGTTGCAGCGATTATGGGTCCTAAACTATCCAATTGTAGAGACGTCCCAGCCAATTGTGCAAGGGCCGGCAATTTTGTTGAAAGGAATTTTCATCCCACTGGTCACAAATTGTCTGTACTTGATTAATAAGTGGACATTTACGTGGATAAATCCAATTACTATTGATGGTACCTTTTAATCCTAAAGCATGGAAAAAGCTGTTATAAAAAACACACACACACATATATATGGACTGGGGGTGATTAAACTCAAGCTGTAGGTGTGTTTTCAATGAGTTGCACCAGTCCAAAACTGTATTTTAGGGCATGGCAGCCCACTTTTATTAAATAAAGCGAAAGTTCACATGTAGATCAGTTGCCCATGCAGGGGTTTCTTCCACACATTATACACAAACAAAAATGCTGAGCCACCTTGCTCACTTGTTGGCAGTACTGCTGCTTCTCTCAGCAGTCTCTCACTGTTTTTTCTGGCTCACCTGGAATATTTGCCTCTTAGCCTTTAGTCGCAGGCTCACCTCTGGCCTATGGATTGGGGTTCTCCTGACACCCCGGATAGGGGTGAACCTGACTCCTAGAACTGAGACCTGCTCTCTCCTGGCTTCTGGCTGGGGCACCACTTACTCCTTGGTAAGACCCTCTGTCTCTTGGCTTCTGGCTGGGGCACCTCTGACCCCTCACTGAGACCCTCTGTTTTTTGACTTCTGGCTGGGGCTCCCTGACCCCAGATGAGACTTTCTGTCTCCCACACTGGGAGTGGTCTCCAAATTGGCCACAGCCCTGAGCTTTCCTCAGACCTGTGTGTATATTGGCCCCTGCACACCTGTGCACTCAGACAGGTTGCAGGCATCTGGCAAAACCCGGACACAGGTTTGAAAGTTCAATCCAGAATCCCGAGAAAGCCAGACACCGCTTTCTCTCCTCTGGAACAGCAATATGGAACTTTGCATTAACCCTAAATGCGAATCCTGTGTTACATTTTCCTATATTCTCCCAGTGACAGAGCCTCCCCCTGTCACCATATTTATATACACAGTGGGGTAAATAATTATAGCCTGCAGATTTTGTAAGTTTGCTCACTTACAAAGAAATGAAGGGTCTATCACTTTTATCAAAGGTGTATTTAAATGTTAAGGACAACCAAAAATCCAGAAAAAAACATAATACAAATGCTAAAATTGAGTTGCAGTTCAGTGAGAAAAATAAGTATTTGATCCCCAAGCAAAACATGACTTAGTACTTGGTAGAGAAACCCTTACTGGCAAGCACAGAGGTAAGACTTTTCCCATAACTGGTTACCAGGTTTGCACACATCTTAGGAGGGATTTTGGTCCACTCTTCTTTACAGATTTTTTCTAAATCCTTAAGGTTTCTTAGCTGTTGCTTGGCAACTCGAAATTTTCTGTAAGATTAAGGTCTGGAGACTGGCTAGGCCACTCCATGACCTTAATGTGCTTCTTTTTAAGCCACTCCTTTGTTGCCTTGGCGGTATGTTTTGGGTCATTGTCATGCTGGAAGACGCATCCAGGAGCCATCTTCAGTGTTCTGGTTGAGGGAAGAAGGTTCTCATCCAAGATTTTACAATACATGGCCCCATCCATTCACCCCTAAATGCAGCAAAGTCGGCTTGTATCTTTAGCAGAGAAACAGCTCCAAAGCATAATGTTTCCACCTCCGCACTTGACTGAAGGAATGGTGTTCTTGGGGTCTTAGCCAGTATTTTTCCTCCTCCAAACACAGCGAGTCAAGTTAATGTCAAAGAGCTCAATTTTGGTCATATCTATTACATAGTTAGTCTGGCTGAAAAAAGACAGTTCATTCAGTTGAACCATAGCAAAAAAAAAAAAGTCATAATCCTATACCCACAGTTGATCCAGAGGGAGGCAAAAAAACCCCAGTAAAGCACAATCCAATTTGCTCCTGCTGGGAAAAAAATTCCTTCCTGATCCCCCGAGAGGCAATCGGATATTCCCTGGATCAACTTTACCTATAAATGTTAGTATCCAGTTATATTCTGTGTATCTAAGAAAGAATGAGCTGGCCAGAACCAACTCTTGAGAGAGTCTATTCCACATTTTCACAGCTCTCACTGTGAAGAAGCCTTTCCGTGTTTGGAGATTACATTTCTTTTCCTCCAGACGTAAAGAGTGCCCCCTTGTCCTCTGTGATGACCTCAGGGTGAATAGATCTACACCGAGTTGACTATATGAACCACTGATGTATTTATACATGTTGATCATATCCCACTGAATCTCCTCTTCTCAAGAGAGAATAAATTCAGTTCCTTTAATCATTCCTCATAGCTGATCTCCTCCATGCCTCGTATCAGTTTGGTTGCCCTTCTCTGTACTTTCTACAGTTCCCCAATGTTCTTTTTGTGAATTGGTGCCCAAAACTGAACTGCATATTCCAGATGAGGTCTTACTAATGATTTGTACAGCGGTAATATGATATCTCTCTCTCTGGAGTCTATACCTCTTTTAATACAAGAGAGGATTTTACTCGCTTTAGAAACCGCAGCTTGGCATTGCATGCCATTATTAAACTTGTGATCTACCAGAACTCCCAGATCCTTCTCAACCATGACTCCCCCAGTTGTACCCCCCCCCCCCAGTATGTATGATGCATGCATATTCTTAGCCCCCAAGTGCATAACCTTACATTTATCAACATTAAACCTCATTTGCCACATAGTTGCCCAATTAAACAGTGCATTGAGGTTGGCTTGTAAATTGAAGACATCCTGTAAAGACGTTATTCCACTGCACAGCTTGGTGTCATCTGCAAAGTGTGAAATGGGATTTTTAATCTCAGACCTTATATCGTTTATGTAGACGCTAGAACTTTCACATAAGCCAATTAATTTACATGTATTGGGATTTTTTTTTTAGCAAAGACATGTAGCAGAATACAGTTTGGCCTAAATTTATGAAGAAATTTTATTTTTTTAAAATTTTCGTTGAATATGTTTTATAGCAAAAAGTCAAAAATATTGGGTTTTTTTTTTAAAATTTGATGGTCTTTTTTTGTTTATAGCGCAAAAAATAAAAAAACAAAGAGATGATCAAATACCACCGAAAGAAAGCTGTATTTGTTGGGGAAAAAATACATAAATTTCATTTATGTACAGCATTGCATGACCAAAAATAGTAAATTATTTTTAAAATACACTGCTCAAAAAAATTAAAGAATCACTTTGAAAACACAAATCTCAATGGGGAAAAATATAATTCTGGAGATCTATACTGACATGGACTGAGTAATGTGTTAAGAATGTAAGCAAGCCCCATCGTTTGATGGAAATGAAAATCATCAACCTACAGAGGACTCAATTCAAAGACACCCCGAAAATCAAAGTGAAAAAGTATGCAGCAGGCTAGTCCATTTTGATGAAATTTCATTGCAGCAACTCAAAATGGTACTCAGTAGTTTGTATGGCTCCCACGTGTTTGTATGCATGCCTGATAATGTTCAGGCATGTTCCTAATGAGACAACGGATGATGTCCAGGGATATTTCCTCCCAGATCTGGACCAGGGCATCACTGAGCTCCTGGACAGACTGAGGTGCAACCTGGCGGCATCGGATGGGCTAAAACATGATATCCCAGAGGTGTTCTATTAGATTTAGGTCAGGCAAGTGTGGGGGCCATTCAGTGGTATCAATTCCTTCATCCTCCAGGAACTGCCTGCATACTCTCGTCATACAAGGCCGGGCATTGTCATGTAGAAGGAGGATCCCAGGGCCCACTGCACCAGTGTAGGGTCTGACAATGGGTCCAAGGATTTCATCCCGATACCTAATGGCATTCAGGGTGCCACTGTCTAGCCTGTAGAGGTCTGTGCATCCCTCCATGGATATTCCTCCCCAGACCTTCACTGACCCGCCACCAAAACGATCATGCTGAACAATGTTAAAGGCAGCATAATGTTCTCCACGGCTTCTCCAGACACTTTCACGTCTGTCATGTGCTCAGGGTGAACCTGCTCTCATCTGTGAAGAGCACAGGGAGCCAGTAGTTGACCTGCCAATTCTGGTGTTCAATGGCAAATGCCAATCGAGCTCTATGGTGCCGGGCAGTGAGAACAGGGCCCACTAGAGAATGTCGGGCCCTCAGGTCACCCTCATGAAGTCTGTTTCTGATTGTTTGGTCAGAGACATTCACACCAGTGGCCTGCTGGAGGTCATTTTATAGGGCTCTGGCAAGGCTTATCCTGTTCCTCCTTGCACAAAGGAGCAAATACTGGTTCTGTGGCCCTGTCCAGTTCTCCTAGAGTAACTGCCTGTCTCCTGGAATCTCCTCCATGCTCTTGGGACTGTGCTGGGAGACACAGCAAACCTTCTGGCAATGGCACGTATTGATGTGCCATCCTGGAGGAGTTGGACTGCCTGTGCAACCTCTGTAGGGTCCAGGTATCGCCTCATGCTACCAGTAATGACACTGACCGTAGCCAAACGCAAAACTATTGAAAACCAGTCAGAAAAGATGAGTAGGGAAAAAATGTCAGTGGCCTCCACCTGTAAAACCTTTCCTGTTTTGGGGGTCCTCTCATTGCTGCCCATCTAGTCCAAAGCAGCTGTAACTGATTAACAGCCCCCTCTGCTACTTAACTGACCAGATCAATATCCCAGGAGTTTCATTGACTTGATGCTATACTCCGATTAAAAAGTGTTCAATTTTTTGGAGCAATGTATTAGATCAGGGGTCCTCAAACTACTGCCCGCGGGCCACATGCGGCCCGCCGAGGCTATTTATCCGGCCCGCCAGCAGGGGCGGGACAGGAAGGGACACTAAGTACAGGGGTGGGCAGGGGGCTGCTGTACCTTACCTGGCTCTGGTCCCAGTCCCACGACGATCCAGTCCAGGAAGCCCTGCTCCTTCATTCACTCTGGCCACTCCCTTACTCCTGCCGCTCGGCTCCGCCTCCTCACCGGTGATTGGGCGCCAGAACTGTAGCTCAGGAAAGGCACACAGGTGGCCAATCACCTGCGAGGAGGCCGAGCCGGGCGGCCACGCGAACATCGAGTGAGAGAGAGGTCGGAGTGAAGAAGGACAGCTGACAGGTAAGTGTGCCGTGCTGATGGTGCTGCTGCAACCAGGTATGCTGGCTGCAGTAGCACCTAGGCTGGAGCAGGGATCAGCAAGTTACGTGTCATTGGTGTCAGTGGGAGGAATAGTGCCCCATCATTGGTGTCACGGATACTAATGATGGCACATTATTCCTCCCACTGACATTAATGATGGGGCACTATTCCTCCACTGACACCAATGATGGGGCACTATTCCTCCACTGACCCCAATGATGGGGCACTATTCCTCCACTGACACCAATGATGGGGCACTATTCCTCCACTGACACCAATCATGGGACACTATTCCTCCCCCCACTGACACCAACGATGGGGCACTATTCCACCCTCCACTGACACCAACGATGAGGCACTATTCCTCCCCCCCACTGACTCCAATGATGGGGCACTATTCCTCCCCCCCACTGACAACAATGATGGAACACTATTCCTTCCCCCACTGACACCAATTATGGGACACTATCCCCCCCACTGACACCAACAATGGAACACTATTCCCCCCACTGACACCAATGTTGGGACACTATCCCCCCCACTGACACTAATGACGGGGCACTATTCCCCTCCACTGACACAATGACGTACTATTCCTCCCACTGACACCAAAGATGGGGCACTATTCTTCCCACTGACACCAATGATGGGACACTTTTCCTCCCACTGACACCAATGATGGGGCACTGTTCCCCCCCCACTGACACCAATGACGTGCTATTCCTCCCACTGACACCAGTGACAGAGCACTATTCCCCTCCCACTGACACCAATGACATACTATTCCTCCCACTGACACCAAAGATGGGGCACTATTCTTCCCACTGACACCAATGATGGGACACTATTCCTCCCACTGACACCAATTTTGGGACACTATCCCCTTCCCCCACTGACACCAATGTTGGGACACTATCCCCTTCCCCCACTGACACCAATGACGGGGCACTATTCCCCCCCCCCCCACCAACGATGGGGCACTATTCCTCCCCCTACTGACACCAATGATGGGGCACTATTCCTCCCCCTGATACCAATGATGGGGCACTATTTCGCTCCATAAGACACACTTAGGGGGAAATGTCTGTGCATCTTATGGAGCGGCCGGCCCAGTATTCCCGCCGCCGTTATATGTCCGCAGTCTCTGGTCATCTCCTGTACTGTGTCCGCAGTCTCCGGTCATCCTCTGTACTGTGTCTGCAGTCTCCGGTCATCCCCTGTACTGTGTCCGCAGTCTCCGGTCATCTCCTGTACTGTGTCCGCAGTCTCTGGTCATCTCCTGTTCTGTGTCCGAGTCTCTGGTCATCTCCTGTACTGTGTCCGCAGTCTCTGGTCATCTCCTGTACTGTGTCCTCAGTCTCTGGTCATCTCCTGTACTGTGTCCGCAGTCTCTGGTCATTCCCTGTACTGTCTGCAGTCTCTGGTCATCTCCTGTACTATGTCCTCAGTCTCTGGTCATCCCCTGTACTATGTCCTCAGTCTCTGGTCATCTCCTGTACTATGTCCGCAGTCTCTGGTCATCTCCTGTACTATGTCCTCAGTCTCTGGTCATCTCCTGTACTGTGTCCGCAGTCTCTGGTCATCTCCTGTACTGTGTCCTCAGTCTCTGGTCATCTCATGTACTGTGTCCGCAGTCTCTGGTCATCTTCTGTAGTGTGTCCGCAGTCTCTGGTCATCCCCTGTAGTGTGTCCGCAGTCTCTGGTCATCCCCTGTAGTGTGTCCGCAGTCTCTGGTCATCCCCTGTAGTGTGTCCGCAGTCTCTGGTCATCCCCTGTACTGTGTCCACAGTCTGTGGTCATCCCCTGTACTGTGTCCGCAGTCTCTGGTCATCTCCTGTAGTATGTCCGCAGTCTCTGGTCATCCCCTGTACTGTGTCCGCAGTCTCTGGTCATCTCATGTACTGTGTCCGCAGTCTCTGGTCATCTCCTGTACTATGCCCTCAGTCTCTGGTCATCTCCTGTACTATGTCTGCAGTCTCTGGTCATTCCCTGTACTGTCTGCAGTCTCTGGTCATCTCCTGTACTATGTCCTCAATCTCTGGTCATCTCCTGTACTATGTCCGCAGTCTCTGGTCATCTCCTGTACTATGTCTGCAGTCTCTGGTCATTCCCTGTACTGTCTGCAGTCTCTGGTCATCTCCTGTACTATGTCCTCAATCTCTGGTCATCTCCTGTACTATGTCTGCAGTCTCTGGTCATCTCCTGTAGTACGTCTGCAGTCTCTGGTCATCTCCTGTACTGTGTCCGCAGTCTCTGGTCATCTCCTGTACTGTGTCCGCAGTCTCTGGTCATCTCATGTACTGTGTCCGCAGTCTCTGGTCATCTCATGTACTGTGTCCGCAGTCTCTGGTCATCTCCTGTACTGTGTCCGCAGTCTCTGGTCATCTCATGTACTGTGTCCACATTTGTTCATAGTTTTTTTTTTTTTTAAACTATAGTCCAGCCCTCCAACGGTCTGAAGGATAGTGAACTGGCCCTCTGTTTAAAAAGTTTGAGGACCCCTGTATTAGAGTGACCTGACAATAGCGAGCCTAGCAGATGTGACTTAACAGCACAGCCATCTACTATAGAAGGAGCAGGGCTGTATAGTGAAAACTGTCAATTCATGTCGATGTCTCATGATAAGCGGCAGCAAGCACAAAGCTTTTTAAAGTACATTGCGCAGCCCTGACTGAGGCGTGGTCTCTGGTGCACGTACTCCTGACGTACAACTGTCTTCGGGCTAGCTTCTATTCGCGCATGTGCAGTCCTGTCACCAGGGTGGAGGAGTGTGGAGCCGGCAGCTGCGCAGTGTGGATCTGGACTCTGATCACTTCCTGGTTTGAAGTGTCGGGTGTTCGTAAGATGACCGAGGGCTCTGCGGAGCCCCCACCCTGCCCCGGGGCCCGGCGTCGCCGGCTTCTCCTTTCACTCCCCAGTGTGTTCCCTGGAAGAACCCGTTCAGTGCCAGAACCATCCATCCCATCCCCTCCGCCGTCACCGCCTCCTCCCCCCGTAGTACCGGCCTCGGTTCCCCCGCCACCCTCCTCTCCGGGCGGTCAGGACTCGCTGCTAGAGTGCCCACTATGTCTGGTCCGTCAGCCGCCCGAGGAGCTGCCCGAACTGCTGAGCTGCCGACACCGATCCTGCCTGCGCTGCCTTCGCCAGTACCTGCGGATTGAAATCACCGAGAGCCGCGTCAATCTCCGCTGCCCTGAGTGTGCCGAGCGCCTCAGCCCCCAACATGTCCGGGCCATCCTGCGGGACCCCCAGCTCACCCGCAAGTATGAGGAGTTCCTACTGCGCCGCTGCCTGGCCGCCGACCCGGACTGCAGGTGGTGCCCGGCCCCGGACTGCGGGTGAGAGCCCAGCTACACTCCAGGTCATGGGGTGATAGACAAAATGGGGGGGGGGGGATCGATCAGTTTGGCCTGGAAGTGAGGGAGAAGCTGCAATGTTGTCACTGAGAGGGGAAAGCTTCCAGTAGGGGTTTGCTTGCCCTTGTGATAGCCCTTGCCACTCCTCTGAAAAATGATCTGTGGTGGATTGCTGTTCAGAGGGTTGGTGGCTAGGAGGCTCGCTGTTTGTTACTAAACCCACAACAGTAAATTCAGTCTGTATGCAGTAAAGCATGATTGTTATACTCACTGTGGGACCTAAGGGGTTAATCCTCTGCATTGTGTAAAAACGCTGTTTGATCCTGACTTCTCTGATCCTCTCCTTCCAGTGTCCCCCCTCTTATCTCCTGATAAGACATATGGTGTGAAGGCACTCTGCACATGCTCAGTTTGGTGTGTATTGCTACAGAGGGTTTTTTTTTTTTCTTAGAGTGTATGTGATGAGCACAGTACCAATCAGCATTGTGCAGACAGAGGTCAGGGGTTCTGCATCCTCCTAGAGCAGAAAGAAAACTCATCCTCCAAGCTTTAACCAGTGCTCTGGTGGACACTGATAGAAGTCACAAGACTTCTAGTTACTTTATAATTAAAGCGGAGTTCCACTCACGCTGTCAAAAAATAAGTCAGCAGCTACAAAAACTGTAGCTGCTGACTTCTAAAAAAACAGCCACTTACCTGTCCCTCGGTCCTGTGATGTGTCCCCCGCAGCTGGTTTCACTGGCCGTCCTGTATTCCAGGTGGCCGGCATCTTCACTATGGGCACCCGGCTGTGATAGCTTGCGGCTTCATAGCCAGGTACCCACTGCGCAGCGCTGCACTTCATGAATGGTCCTGTAGTCTTCTGGGACCTTTCACGTGTCCCAAAAGACTACAGGGAGGGAGGGAGGACACCTTCTGTTTCTGATCGCCTAGGCAATCTGACTGGGAGCGGGTTCCTGTCAAATTCGAGTGCCCCTGCCCCCCAAAGGTGCCAATCCTTAATGGGGAGCGGGGCAGCAGCCCTTAAAGTGGAACTTCCCCTTCTGGGTGGAGCGCCTACTGTCTGCATTTCTAAGTGGCAGTGCTACTTAGTGTTACTAAACCCACAACAGTACAATCAGTCTGTATATGCAGTAAAGCATGATTGTTATACTCACTGTGGAACCTAAGGGGTTAATCCTCTGCATTGCGTAAAAAGGCTGTTAGATCCTGACTTCTCTGCCCCTCCTCTTGTTCAACTGTCCATGCTGATAAGACAGACTGAACCCGCAGCCACATGTACATGCTCAGTTTGGTGTGTATTGATACAGAGGTTTTTTTCTTCTTGGGAGAGTGCATGTGATCAGCACAGGGCCAATCAGCACTGTCCAGACAGAGGTCAGGGGTTTTGCATCCTCCTAGAGCAGAAAGAAAATTCCTCCTACAAGCTTTAACTAGTGCTCTGCTGAAGTCACAAGACTGCTCTAACTGCTGATGAGAAAAGGTATTTAGCAGGTTATATTTACTAAAATAATTGCATTTCCATATTCTGTGTACTGTGAGAGACCAGATATAGTGAATGCAGGGTCCTGGGTTTAGTAACACTTTAACCCTTGATAGCAAGTACCGCAATTTTGGGGTGTTTACAGTAAGACCCCATTTACTTGAACGCTTTCAACTCCAATTTGTGTGTTTTATGTCTAGGGTTGCAGCGATAAGGTGTAAATACGTTATTTCTCGCTTCCTCCAGTGCTGTGACCAGCAGTTTCCCACAGATGCTTCTGTAAGCGACAACAGGCTCTGCTCACTTTCCAGCCTCTTCAGTATGCAATACAGGGTTAATGTCCCTATATTGTACGCGATGACACTGGACCTTCAGGTAGAGGAGGACAAGCATTTAACCACTTGCCCTCAGGAAGTTTTACCCCCCCCCCTCCTGACCAGGCCTAATTTTGCAATACAGCACTGCGTTACTTTGACAATTGCGCGGTCATGCAGCGCTGCACCCAAATTAAATTTACATTCTTTTCCCCCCACAAATAGAGCTTTCTTTCTGTGGTATTTGATCACCTCTGCGGCTTTTTATTTTTTGCACTATAAACAAAAAAAGTCTGACAGTTTTGAAAAAAAAAACCCCATATTTTTTGACTGTTTTCTATTAAATATGCGCAGTAAAAAAATTGAAATCAAATTTTGTCATAAATTTAGGCCAAAATGTATTCTGCTACATGTCTTTACTAAAAAATAAATCCCAATACGTGTAAATTAATTGGTTTACGTGAAAGTTATAGCGTTTACAAATGGCGGTATATATACTGGTATTTTTTACTCTACTTATATGTATTTTTACTAGTAATGGCGGTGATTAGCGACTTATAGCGGGACTGCGGAGGGCATTCTGACACGGGGAACTGACTTGGTGTCACTGACATCCCCAGTGGCACCAATACAGTGATCAGTGCTAATAAAAAGCACTGACACTGTACTAATGGCACTGGACAGGAAGGGGTTAACATCTGGGGCGATCAAAGGGTTAAATGTGTGCTGGGTGTGTGCTTTACACTGTAAGCACACTGCTTTGTATGACTCTGCTATGCAGAGCCATACTAAGTAGTGTACAGGAGCTGACAGGGGAGAGATCTGTGGTGTTTATAAACAGGTCTCTTCCCCATCAGTGATACTCCGTGATCGCCGGGTGCCGGCGGGGAATTGCCAGCCTGGACCCAGTGATTGACAGCCGAAGCTGCCAATGGCGGCGCGCCTCCTACCCGGAACTGCAAAATTACGTGTATGTACGTGATTTTGCGCAGCAATGCTGCCCTGTAGCAATATTTCTGCTGTAAGGCGGTGCGGAAACGGTTAAGACTTGCAGTGCTGGATCTCACTGCAAGGGTGGAATTTTTTTCTACTTTTTAAAGGGTAACTTCACTTTCCTGGAAAAAAAAGAAGCAAAAAACATGGTGTATACAATCGCTACACAAGTCATATTACAATTGAATGTTAGTAAAAAGTATCTTTCCTTTTTAGTGTGCAATGCTGTAATTTTTCTGGAAAATGCAGTGTGCTGTGGCAACCTGAAGACCTTTTGTACACCGTGTACAGGGCTTCCCCAGAATGACATTTTCTGCTTGTGTGATTGGCTCACTGATATTCCCAGAAGTCTGTACTAAGATACAAATCAGATTTTTGGCATCACCTACAACAAAAATTTCATTTTTGGTGAGATACTTCCTAAGGGAAATTATGGATAAAGGGATGCAGGCCCTGCCATTTTCCTCACTAGAGCCCTGCAGATGCAGCAGCTGATTGATAGTTTATAGAGATGCACCAATACCATTTTTTGATTGGCGAGTGCCGATATTTTTGGACAAGTACTCACCAATACTTTGTGGCGAGATTTGCGTCAATAAAAAATGCATGGGCGCAAATTGCACCACAAAGAATAGCATGCAATTTGAACAGAAATGCTATTCCTGTCCAAGTCGCATGCGGCTTCCCCACTGCTCCCGTGTGAACCTAGGCTTGTCATAGCTTACGTTCACATAGGAGCGGGAAACTTTCCCTATCTCTTACACTCTCCACTCAACGTGAGATTGGTGCAGGAGGTTTCCCGCACCGGCCTTGTGTGAACCCAGGCTATGACAAGCCAGGGTTCACACAGGAGCAGTGGGGAAACCGCATGTGGACAGGAATAATATTCCTGTTCAAATCACATGCTGTTCTTTGCGTACAATTCCAGATCACAATCCTGTGCAGTGTCTTTTTCAGTCAATTGACCAGGCTGACCTTACTTTTGCCGATGGCATATTTTCTGGAAACTATATGCTGTCATAACCTTTTGATACTGTTCCTTGTGATACGGCAAATAGATTGGCTACTTCAGTAACAGAGGCACCAGCTAAGTCCTCTTTGAAACACTGCAAGATCTGACATGGTTCTGGATTGCTAGTAGCAAAACATGTCACTTTCACACCTGCAGATCATGTAGTGTTTCCATATTTGTCCAACCCCTGTATTTCTTCAGAATTACAAAAGGTAGGAATCTGCAACAAAGTTTGTTAAAATCCTTGCAAAGTACTTCTTTTTTTTTTTTTTTTCTTCTCTCAACAAAAGTGGCTTTGGAAAGTTTTCACTTCCATTTTATGGTGTCTTTAAGGCAGGAACTTAAGGTGATTTTAAAGATTGTATTTTTTTGTGTTTTTTACTTTAATGCATAGAAAATCTTGTTCGAGGTGAGTTTTCCATTCTGCTTCTTTGAATTTGCCTATCACTGTGGTTGAAAACAAATGTCAGTTTGACCCCACTAATGATTAGAAAATCGAATGGTTTTTAAAATGAAAGTTTTAGTGAAAATGTATACATGTATTGCAAGCATTAGATGTAGTGGCTGCATTTGTTTTCTTTAGAATTTTCCCTTTTATTTTCATCTAGTGATATGACCAGTAAGGCAGGCCATAGATGGTCTTTCCTGCAAATCGTGGTTCACTCGATTCCCACATCAACATCAACAGTTTTTTTTTGTTTTTTTTTTGCTGTTATACCATTTTGCAAATAAGCAATTTTTCTCCACTGATGTGTGGTGATGAGGCTGCACTGATAGGCGGCACTGATAGATGGGCATGTACAGGCAACACTGATGGGGCTGCACTGATAATCGGCACTGATATTCAGTGCCCTGATTGTCAGTGTTGATGTTCCGTGAGAATCGCCAGTTACTGGCTCTCTTTTCCTCTCGCTGTCACAGCGTGAGGAGAAGGCTGCCGATAACCAGCAAGTTTACTTACACTGTGATCAGCTGTAATTGGACACAGCTGATCACGTGGTAAAGGGTCGCTGTGATTAGCCATTTACCTCTTTCTGTGGTTAGCTGTGTCCGAAGGACATAGCAATCACAGAGCACTCCAGATGCATGGTGCAGGAGGCATGCAAGGAGGCAAGGTTCTGGGAGGAACCAGCCGGCCATGCTGTAGCTATCTTTTGGCTGTAGTCCGGTCAGAATGTAGTTAACAGACCAAGCTATCCAACAAAAATGGCAGTTAGAGTAGAGACAAACCAACACTGACAGGGGGCAAATAAAATGATCAGCTTTTATTTGTTTGTATAAAACCTTTATCCCAAAAAGGATAGAAATGTTTTGCTGCAACTGATTATAAAGAGTTACCTGAAGTTCAATTAATTCATCTAAATCTGCTAGTCTAACAATACCCTACCTCCAGATTCCCAATACTGCTAGGTGAAATAAAGGGGGTGGGGGGGGAAGCCACCAGAAAGAAAACTGATGAAGCCACCAAATTTTTTTTTTTGTTGGTGGTGTGCACAATTCACAAACCCACTTGCAGAATCCAACGATGACCTATTATTTCCCATTGACCTATTAGAACCTGGCACATTGTCATCAGGGGGTTAGCTGCAAGGACCAGGAAGTGACAGCTAGCTCCCGATGACAGGAAGATGATGTAGCGCCTAGTATGTGGAGAGACTGATTACAGTGGAACAGCGCTGGTTTCATTGTTCATGCAAGTATGTAAATTTTAGGATAAAATTTAATGGGAGACTAAATAAAAAGTAAAGTACTGGGGGAACATGTAACAGGTCCACATCAATAAAGATTTCCATGGAGGCTTATTCTTGCCTTCCTTTCAATCCCTCACCAGTCTGTTCAGTCACAGGGAGCAAAAAGAAAGCACTATATACCTAGAATACTCTGTGTTGAAGGTAATTGGCTTAAGGTTGCAAAAGTCATTGGGAAGATCAAGGCTGCATGGCACCAACAGTTCCAGTCATTTCACAAGAACAGTTGCTGTGGATTGGCTTACTAAAAGTGACATGAGTGGACCGTGCCAATGCAGAGTGTAACAGTATGGCCCCTTCTTGCCTCCACCAATGGTGCATGTAACAGGCTGACAATGCAGGCGCAAAAGTGGGAGACAGTTGTCACGCCATAACAGACCCCATAACAGCAAGTATCTGAACAAAAACCTACAGGGCAGCTAGCAAAAAAACAGCTGCTTTGCAAGTAAGTGTCTGTCTTCAGCTCCCAGCACTTGTCTGAGGCAAGCACTGGTAAGAGGAATGGGGAGGCGTATCAGTCGACCATGTGCTGAGGGGAACCTGAGGCAGATGGCATGTTGTCCAATGAGGAACTGAATGTAATAATAAAGTGATACTTCTATTTTGACATGCTAAAACTTTAACATGTCAGACATTAAAATGAATCGAACATCAGTCATTTTGTTCCTTCTTAGTATTGCAACTTTGCGTCATTTTAACTGATAATGTTGTGAACAAAGGAATAGCCTAGGGTCTAAATTTTGTTAAATCCTTATTCTTCACTAGGTCCTCACAGGGGTGTGCAAATTATATCACCGGATGCGTGGGGCAATCCGTTCCGAGCAAGAGGGTTTTTTTTTTTTACCTTTAGCCCTGTGTTGTAAAAGCAATCTGAGCTGCTATCTAGCCACTGGATCACTTTTGCAAGCAGCGGGAAGGTATGTACCTCCCTTGGCCATCCTTGACCTTAGTGGGCTGTGCGCAGGAATAGCAGGCTGTTTGTCCATTGAGCGTGGCCTGTCCCTGGTTCAATGGCCATGCGTCTGCAGCCTGGTGAGTGTTAAAATATAGTGCTGTGTATTGTTGTAATTTCTTTATGTACACAGTTAATTCTTGTCATGGCATGTCCTAAATACACTGCTCAAAAAAATTAAAGGAACACTTCTTAATCAGAGTACACCATCAAGTCAATTAAACTCCTGGGATATTGATCTGGTCAGTTAAGTAGCAGAGGGGTTGTTAATCAGTTTCTGCTGCTTTTGTTGTTAATTAAATTAACAACAGGTGCACTACATGGGCAACAATGAGACAAACCCCACCACAGGAATGGTTTTACAGGTGGAGGCCATTGACATTTTTTTTCCTTCTCATCTATTCTGACTGTTTTTCACTAGTTTGCATTTGGCTGGGGTCAGTGTCACTACTGGTAGCATGAGGTGATACCTGGACCCTACAGAGGTTGCACAGACAGTCCAACTCCTCCAGGATGGTACATCAATACGTGTCATTGCCAGAAGCTTTGCTGTGACTCTCAGCACAGCAAGAGCATGCAGGAGATTCCAGTAGACAGGCATTTACTTTAGGAGAGCTGGACAGGGCCATAGAAGGTCCTTATCCCATCAGCAGGACCGGTATCTGCTCCTTTGTGCAAGGAGGAACAGGATGAGCACTGCCAGAGTCCTACAAAATGACCTGCAGCAGGCCACTGGTGTGAATGTCTCTGACCAAACAGTCAGAAACAGACTTCATGAGGGTGGCCTGAGGGCCCGACATCCTCTGGTGAGCTCTGTGCTCACTGCCCAGCACCATAGAGCTCAGCAGGCATTTGCCATTGAACACCAGAATTGGCAGGTCCACCACTGGCGCCCTGTGCTTTTCACAGGTGAGAGCAGGTTCACCCTGAGCACATGTGACAGACATGAAAGGGTCTGGAGAAGCCCTGAAGAACGTTCAGCATGACTGTTTTGGTGGTGGGTCAGTGATGGTCTGAGGAAAAATATCCATGGAGGGACGCGCAGACCTCTACAGGTTGGACAATGGCACCCTGACTGCCATTCGGTACAGGGATGAAATCCTTGGACCCATTGTCAGACCCTACGCTGGTGTAGTGGGTCCTGGGTTCCTCCCGGTGCACGACCATGCCTGGGCTCATGTGGCGAGAGTATGCAGGCAGTTCCTGGAAGATGAAGGAATTGATACCATTAAATGGCCCCTACGGTCACCTGACCTAAATCCAATAGAACACCTCTGGGATATCATGTTTCGGTCCATCCGACGATGCCAGATTGCACCTCCAACTATCCAGGAGCACAGTGATGCCCTGGTCCAGATCTGTGAGGAAATACCCCAGGACACCATCTGTGGTCTCATTAGGAGCATGCCCCAACGTTGTCAGGCATGCATACAAGCATGTGGGGGCCGATACAAGTACTGAGTACCATTTTGAATTGCTGCAATAAATTTTCAGCAAAATATACCACCCTGCTGCATCATTTTTTTTTCAATTTGATTTTCAGGGTGCCTTTGAATTCAGTCCTCTGTAGGTTGATAATTTTCCTTTCCATCAAAAGATGGGGCATCTTTTCGTTCCTAACACATTAACCATTCCATATCAGTATAGATATCCAGCATGATATTTTTCCCCATTGAGATCTGATGTGTTTTCTAAGTGTTCCTTTAATTTTTTGAGCAGTGTATATGGGACATTTTATTTACAGGAAAGACTTGCCTTGGAATTTAAATATGGATGTTCTGGGTTTCCTATAGTGGAGGTACAAGGGTGCCCTGTGCTTGGTTCATAGTGCTTATCATGTCCTTATAGGTTGTGTACAATCATTATCTAAATCCTGTATTGCTGAGCCTTACCCTAAACTACATCTGCCCCCCTTTCTGCTGGCCCATCAGCTTATTTAGGGACACCTTCATATAGATGTTGCAGGTTTACATTTTTATTTATTTACTATCCTCTAAATTGCTTTTACAAGCAGCGGGAGGAGACGTCTGCCCCCCCCCCCCCTCCAGGGACATCTGATCGACCAGTCGGTGCTTCCACTGGCTGATCATTGAGGGGGAAAAGACTGGAACTGCTCTGTCCACCTTTATGATATAGGAAACAGGTAATGAGCATACATCACTTACAGTGTCCCCTGAATTAAACAGCGCTATTTTTTAACCCTTTGAGGACCAAGGGACGTATTTGTCCCATGTTTTTAATTGTGTGTATCATCTGATTAAGAACTTAAAACTTTTTTTTTTTTTTTTGGTTTGAGTCAAAATCTTAGTTCTTATCAACAAACAACAAATGGATCTAGCTTTTTGCCAATTATTTCATGAAATGGCTTAGTTACAGCAACTGAAGTGTACGAACTTTAAAAACCAAAAAATTGATTCTTTTGGTATTCCAAAATCTTACGGTCCTCAAAGGGTTAAAAATGGAAAGCATTTGATCACACCACCAATCTTGGTGTGATCATATGCTTTTAAGGGCACAGGAGAGATCTGGGGTCAATATCTCCATAAAGAGTACCTGTCACAAGTGACAGTGTAAAAAAAAAAAAAAAAAAATTTAAATCACCCCTGTAATGCAAATGTACATAAGTATTCACAGCCTTTGCCATGACACTCAAAATTGAGCTCAAGTTGTCAGAGAACAAACCAATCCATGAAGTCCAAGGAATCGTCCATAGACCTCCGAGACAGGTTTGTATCAAAGCACAGATCTGGGAAAAATTTCTGATTTCTGCGGCATTGAATGTCCCAATGAGCACAGTGGCCTCCATCATCTGTAAATGGAAGAAGTTTGGAACCACCAGGAATCTTCCTAGAGCAGGCCACCCGGCCAAAATGAACGATCGAGGGCCTTAGCCAGGGAGGTAACCAAGCACCCAATGGTCACTCTGAAAGAGCTCCAGCATTTGTCTGTGGAGAGAGGAGAACCTTCCAGAAGAACAACCATCTCTGCAGCACTCCACCAATCAGGCCTGTATGGTAGAGTGGCCAGATGGAAGCTACTCCTCAGTAAAAGGCAAATGGCAGCCATCCAGCCCCCCTCCTGCCAAAAGATAACCTGAGGGACTCTGACCATGAGAAACAAAACTCTGGTCTGATAAAACAAAGATTGAACTCTTTGGCCTGCATGCCAAGCGCCATGTCTGGAGGAAACCAGGCACCGCTCACTACCTGGCCAATACCATCCCTACAGTGAAGCATGGTGGTGGCAGCATTATGCTGTGGGGATGTTTTTCAGTGGCAGGAACTGGGAGACTAGTCAGGATTGAAGGAAAGATCAATGCTGCAATGTACAGAGACATCCTTGATGAAAACCTGTTCCAGAGCATGTTGCGGGAAAAAAAATGTAATCCATTTTGGAATAAGGCTGTAACCTAACAAAATATGGCAAAAGCTAAGCGCTGTGAATACTTTCTGGATGTACTGTATCTAGAATTTTTTTTATAATTTTTTGTAAATATAGAAAATTATAGGATTTTTAAAATTATTGGATCCTGACCCATGGGGTCCCTGCATGTTCTATACTTGCCCTTGTACTGTTTCCAAAACAGGGAAAATCTACATTGCTTATAGAGCATTGTTCTTTTTGCAAGCCTCCACCTCTCTCCCTTTGGGCCTAAACACAGAATAAACAAATACATAAATACACTCAGCTGTTGTTGCCATTAGGGAGAGCTCAGCTCTGACAACTGCTCCACAGAAACATTTGTCATGGGAGTATTCACAACTTATCTAAAGAGGTAGCCTGTTAACCCATGGGGTTATTTAAAAAAAAATAGATCTTAAAGTGGGAATATACTCAAATATTTACATAAAGCTACAATTAAATTTTTGTCGGCATGAATAAAAGTATAGATAAAGGTACAGTTTTTCTGGAAAAATAAAATCTGCTCCAGGCTATCTACCTGCTTGCATAACCTACAGATTAGGTATCTGATCCCTGTTGATGCAGAGGATCAGAATCCAGTTTGACCAGTGCTCTGATTCAGCAGAGATAATGAAAGCTGGACTTGATGGAACTTGGACAGCATGATATTTTAGCCCTTTTGTTACTCTTTCAATATGATTGAAAAATATGCCGACAGTCTTGCTGAAATGAATTGGAGTATATGACCAAGTAAAAAAAAAAAGCCCTAAACATAATGCACCTTCGCCTACATACATAAAAATCCTTGCACTGGACCTGGGAGCAGGCGGCATGAAAAACCTGGCTACTAACTTTTTTAAGCTGGCTCCTAGCTTCAAAGCAAATTTCTTTTTGGTTTCTTTTTAACACCTTTGTGACCACAATAAAACTTTCTAAGACCAAATGTGATTTGCACTTTGCCAGGAGAATATAATTAACCTTGAAGCAGAAAACTAGGAATGTGCTACTGTATGTTTGTTCTCAGACCCGTTTTCAATCAGAAAAATGAGTCCATTATTGTGAAGAGGAACCACACACTGCACATATGGATATCCGAGTGACCAGTGTTTCTGTACTCCTAGCACAGAGAGTAGGGAAGCTTGGAACAGAAGAGTTTATAAGTTGTTTTTTTTTTGTTTTGTTTTGTTTTGTTTTGTTTTTTAAATAAAGCTCAAAAGATATTTTTTTTTATTTTTACTATCAATTAACTTTTATATAGAAAATAATTGTAGGATTTTGAAAATTTGTTGGATCTTAACCCACAGGGACACTGCATGTTCTAATACTTGCCCTTATACTGTTGTAAACCAAAGGCTGGGCATTAATGAGCACACGCCACACATATGGGCTGCTGGGCGGCCAATGTTTCTGTGTTGAGAACATGCTCATTGTGCACTCCCAGCACAGAGACCAAGCTATCAAAGACAGCTCTTGGTTCAGACTAACTATCAGTAGCCTGCAGGATCGGCTGCTGATCATGTGACAGCTGATCACTGATCCTTACCACTCCCCCAGGCATTTAGAACTTTTTCAGAATGACTGCGGGTGGGAAGGGGTTAAAAAGTATAGTTTCGCTTTAATTTTAAAAACTAAAACTAGGCAGGTCAATATATATTTACAATGGTCTGAAGATATCTGCACATCCTCTGAGATCACTCAGAAGGCAAGAACCTACCAGATTTTCCCCAGTGGTGACGCTGGTATGTGCACAGTAATTTTCATCCTCTACTCTGCCTAGAAAAGTGAAAGTTTGGGCACTTATCACACATTTGTATATTTGGGAAATCTTCATTTGGTTTGATATATAGGTGTTTGCTAAATGCACATTGGTAATATAACTTGCATCAGAATGTTGTGTTCTGTGAGTACATGATTGTGCTGCAGAGAATGTAATGGATACTTGGAAGAGTAATCCCTGCATATTTTTTGTATACTGCAAACAATGACCCAACTAAGCCAGAATCCTAAGAGCCACGTAGGTACTGCATCTTTTGATTGAACCAGCAAATTCTTTGTCATCTAATTACTTACCTCATGGAGGAAACAGAAGAATATGCATAGTTGCATAGTTCAAGTGCCAGTCACCAGAGTCTACCAGTCAAAAGGCCTTTAATGGAAACCTGTTGAAGGAAACATGAAGGCTGTGGTTGCTGTCTTCTGCTTCTAAAAGTGCTAGTTACCTGGCCATTATGTCTCTTGCTTTATTACTTAGTCTCTGACCCTTAGCCAGTGTTCAGACAAGGATATTTGACACTACCCTGACATTTCCAACCTGCATATGTGTTCCAGGTCAGTGACTGGACAGGAAGTATTAAATCCAGTGGGTCAACATAACCGCTAGTATTTTAAAAAAATGGCACCAATAATGTCTACCCTATACTTCTTTCATAACAGGTTTACTAATTTGTTTATGATGTGGTATTATGTTATGGTTTATGATGTTGGTTTATGTGGTTTTTGATGTGATATCTTGGTATATTTTTGCATGCATTTCAAGGGATATGAATTTCACTACATAAAGTTGTAAATGAGAAATTATTGGGAACCTTTTCTTTGTTCATTCACTGATAAGGAACAGGTTTGTTTGATAGCCATACCTCTCCTTTTCTGATAGTTGTCTTCCCCCACGCTACCCTGCTGTCTCATTTTGTCTCCTGGAGTCCCACACCGGTGTTAGTTCCAGTTCATTCTGGTTGGAGCTTAGGTAGAACCCCATTCCAACCCCACTTGCTAGCATTTATACCCTGTGATTGACTGCAAGAGCACCAGGTCTTGCTTTGTTGGAGGAAGGGGTTAGTCCAGCAATGGGCAAACTACGGCCCGGCGGACCTTTTAATCCGGCCCGCGGAGCGTGATACAAAAAAAAAAAACAGCCAGGGCAGGCAAACATTTGCATCATTCAGCGCGCCATTTGCATCATTCAGCGCGCTCAAATGCAATGATTGGCCAGTCTCGCTGCCACTCACATCCTGATAGCCAGTGATTGGCTGTCAGGATGTGTGTAGGCGGGGCAGCGTGACGAACGTGAGGGGAGCTAGGCTCCTCTCACAGTCCGCCCTGAAGACCGGAACGGCGCGGGAACACGGCAAGAGGAACGCGCGGAGCAAAGGTAAGTAAAATTTTAATTGTTAATCTTGGTCCGGCCCCCGGGTCCAATATATGAACCCATTGCGGCCCTCAAGTCAAAAAGTTTGCCCACCCCTGGGTTAGTCAGTACATGCATGGAAATATGAGCTATTTTATAAGGCTGCACTGTGAAACCGCGTAGAACTGTTGGAATGGTGGGCTATCAAGCAAACTTGTAATTCTTTAATTAGCAGCAAAATGTTTCAGAAGATTTCTTTTGTTTAGTAGCAGTTTTATTAGGGTAGTGATGTGCAGTTAGCAATTATAAATTGCCTATCATTATTCTGACTATATTAAGCTGAAAGAAAACTAATCTGTTGTTGTTTGGATTAGCCTACTGCTTTTCTTTCCTTGTGATCTTACTTAATAGTCCTCAGTTTGCCACTCGTATGTACATTTTTTGTGTTTTACTTATGTGTTTATTTTGTTTTTATGATTTAGTTATGCCGTCATTGCCTATGGCTGTGCCAGCTGTCCCAGACTTACTTGTGAAAGGGAAGGCTGCCAAACAGAATTCTGTTACCACTGCAAGCAAGTGTGGCACCCTAACCAGACATGTGACATGGCACGTCAACAGCGTGCACCATCATTCGGAGTGCGAAGGAAGCACCCTTCTGGGATCAGCTATGGTCAGGAATCTGGCTCAGGTATGTGTTTGATGAAGATGCCAACCCTGAAACATATATTTTATGCATGAACTCCAGGTGTGAGCTTTATTGCATGCTTGCATGCATATCTCCTACTTGAAGGGCCACTGGGAGAGTTGACAGTCATTGTAGTACTCAGTGCTACTACAGCGATAGCCACAATCTTCCAGGTCCTGCCCAGATTCTTTTGTGAGCAGTTTTACTCTGCACAGTGACCACGGGATTACCTGCACAGCACTGCCCCCATATGCAAATTTGTAGAATATTAGTTGTAAGCAAAGCATTCTCTGATTGAATTAGGTAGAGTTTGTGATGTCACCAACCCTGCTCTCCACCTTCTTCAATCAGAGATTGCCTTGTATTCACTAAGAAAAAATACAAGGCATTCTATGAATGGCAACAATGCCGAGTGACGGAGCCCCTGTGATCTGTGTGCTGAGTGGAAGCTGCAAGTACAGGACTTGACAGGGGCTATTACTGTATTAGCACCAAGTACTACAAAAAAAAACAACAAATGAATATTTGTACCTTGTGAAAATTTTGTAATTTGAATTGATTTCACCCACCTGTAAACCCCTGTACAGAAGCAATGGGGAAGGGTAGGAGTCAATGAGGTGCCCTGTATGCACATGTACTTATAAGGTTGACAGGAGGAGAGTTTACCTTATCAATGTGTTGCTGCTCTTTCATGGTGTAAGCAAAGACTGGGGGCAGGGAGGTGACCTAGCTGCATTGCTTAAAGCAGACTTCTAGCCACAATTGATTAATAAACCCATTTAGAGCCTAAGATCACTTAAAAATAAATAAATAAATAAATGCACATATTTTATTCACAAGACCCTCCAGGACATTGCACCTGTGATCATGGGTGCTTTGTCAGGCTTTTGGCAGACAAGCACTACAGCTTTCTGTCCATAACTCTGTATGAACTATCAAAAAAACTGCAGGGCTTAAGTATAAACTACAAGGGCTTGCTCATCTGCACCCTCACAGTTCTTTGAAAAATTCTAACTATCTTCCGTAGCGGCAGACAGGATTTGTTTTCTTACTCATAGATTCCTGTGAATGAATGTTGCGACTGTGCAGGCGGTGCCACACAGATTTCAAATGTGACAGCAGGAAAAAACCCCACCCGTTGTCACAGGGAGTAGGGAATCTGGCCGTTGGAGCCATGTGACAAACAGCATGTTACGCCTTTTAAATATGGGTGTAATATGCTCCTAAAGGTGAACCTATACTTTAACCACTTGCCTACAGGGCACTTATACCCCCTTCCTTACCAGGCCAATTTTCAGCTTTCAGCGCTGTCGCACTTTGAATGACAGTTGCAAGGTCATGCAACATTGTACCCACATGACATTTTTATCATTTTTTTCTCACAAATAGAGCTTTCTTTTGGTGGTATTTACTTGTCGCTGGGGTTTTTATTTTTTGCGCTATAACCAAAAAAAAAGCAAAAAATTTGGAAAAAAAAGGTTTCTTTGTTTCTATTATAAAATTTTGCAAACAGGTAATTTTTATCCTTTACTGATGTGCGTTGATGAGGCTGCACTGATGGACACTGATAGGCAGCACTGATAGTCAGCACTGATAGATGGGTACTGATAGTCGGCACTGATAGATGGGTACTGATAGTCGGCACTGATAGGCGGGCACTGATAGTCGGCACTGATAGTCGGCACTGATAGGCAGCACTGATAGGCAGCACTGATTGGCACAACTGCTGGGCACTCACTGGCAGCACTGCTGGGCTGCACTGATGGGCACAGGTGGGTGGCACTGATGGGCAGAGTTGGGTGACACTGGTGGGCGGAACTGGTGGGTGGCACTGCTGGGCACCCTGATGATCGGTGCCGATCCCTGCTCTGACAGCTGCCGGTTCTCGGCAGTACTTTCCCCACATTCTGACAGCGTGAGGAAAGTGCAGCCGAGAACCGGCAATTGCATTTCCCTGTGATCGTGTCATTGGAGATTGCCGGGGGGGCGTGCAGGAGAGCGCGTTCTAGGAGGACGTCATATGACGCCCTCCCAGAACTGGCCGGCCGCAGCGTAGCCGACATTCGGCTATCTGCGGTCGGCAACTGGTTATACTGCATCTATGGTCAAACTTTTAAATATTTTTTTCATTTCCACATTGAAATTCAATCATTTCTGTACTACACCTATTCATTAAAATGATCTTGAAGCTTGAAAACCTTACTTTCTTATTCATACAGTGCAGGACACAGACAAAGTATTCATAAACCCTGGGTTTTAGTCTCCTACTTTCAGGTGATTGGACACTGGCAAAATCTTCGAGAACTGAGCACCTCCCCTATAACCCTACCCTACTCAGTGAGTCCTCAGTTTTGTGCTAAGGTTGTGTCCTAAGGGTATAGATCTTTTTTTCTGTTTTAGAGAAATCACTCTTAGTGAAACTAATTTTTCAGTCAATCTCACTTTCTTCTAATGCCACAGATAGTCCAGATTGGCTTATCCTCAGTAAAACATATGGGAGACCATGCTGTGGGGATGGCCTGTAATGTTGCTTTAGGCACTGGAAGGGCTCTCAACTCAGCACTTGTGCAGTATATGTAGACATCAGCAGGATGCTATATACAGTGCCTGTATTCATACTCTTTGAAATTTTCCACATTTTGTCATGTTACAACCAAAAAGGTAAATGTTTTTTATTGGGATTTTATGTGATTGACCAACACAAAGTGGCACATAATTGTGAAGTGGAAGGAAAATGATAAATGGTTTTCAAAATGTTTTACAAATATCTGAAAAGTGTGGTGTGCATTTGTATTCAGTCCCCTGAGTCAATATTTTGTAGAACCACCTTTTGCTGCATTTACAGCAGTAAGTCTTTTTTGGGTATGTCTCTACCAGCTTTGCACATCTAGAGTGACATTTGTGCCCATTCTTCTTTGCAAAATAGCTCAAGCTCTGTCAGATTGGATGGATAGCATCTGTGAACAGCAATTTTCAAGTCTTGCCACAGATTCTCAATTGGATTTAGGTCTGGACTTTGACTGGGCTATTCTAACACTCCTTCCATCCATCTTCCCATCAACTTTGACCAGCTTCTCTGGCCCTGCTGAAGAAAAGCATACCCACAACATGAAACTGCTACCACCATGTTTCACGGTGGGGATGGTGTGTTCACGGTGGTGTGCAGTGTCAGTTTTCTGCCACACATAGCGGAAATGATTTTCTCCCCTTCCCAAAGCTTTGTCAAACCCTACTTAGTAGAGGGAGATCACTAAACAGTGGTTTATTTGTAAAGTCAATCCTATCATGTCAGTCTTAAAACAAACATTTCACTGTCCTTATTGAAGGTATTCATTCCTTCAAAGGTTCCGTAAATAGAAAGTTTGGGATGCTTCTAAAGGCTTCTCTTACTCTGACTGGCCCAGACCTGCTGTCAGCTTTCGTTCCAATTTCAGTTTATCAAACTGCAGCTAACTGAACTAGGGCAATAAAAAAACCAACATGACCCTGTATTCCAGGATTTCTGGATTCTACGACAAATTACCACTGTTGTTGGCCTAGGCCAAGAATCCTTTAGTGCTGGCTTTGGATGCCCTAATAATTCCCTGTTCTCAGTTCAGGCTAATTTATGTTAAGACACCTGTGAAGGACTTGAGAAAAGTTGAAGGTGTTGCATATTTTTATGTTGCACAGTATTTGCAGAGAATTCTAAAAAGCAACTTTTTTAAAGAAAAAATAATGCACTTTATTGAATATTAATGCACAAAAACACAATATAGTACCCCATTTTTGGTAAAATATAAAAGCTATTACACCAAGTGAATAGATGCCAAACATGTCACATTTTAAAATTGCCTATGCCCATGGATCGGCGACAGACTTTGGTACCTAAAAATCTCCATATAGGCAACGCTTTAAAAGCCTTTACAGGTTACCAGTTTAGAGTTACACAGGAGGTCTGGTGCTAGAATTATTGCTCTTGCTCTGATGTTCACGGTAATACCTCACATGTGTGGTGCAACTGCCGTTTACATATGTGTGCATTCTCATTTGTGTATAAGCACATATTTGTTTTATGTATATATTTTATTTTTTTTTACACCAACTTTTAAATGTTTTTTTTAATCCCTTTTATTGCCATTACAAGGGATGGACAACATTCCTTGTGATAACATGGGCTATGACAGGTCCTCTTTTTGTAGAGATATGGGGTCTGTCTATGTCTCTTCTGGCCTCCACAAGATCATATCAAACTGATAACGGTTTGAGCCGATGCTTTTACAAGCTGGTAATGGCTTGTTTATATGAGACCAAAACTGGAAATGACAAAATCCTTTTTACTTCCTGTTTGACGTCACACAGTGGGAGGAATGACATCCGTTCCTGTCACTGTGTCTTAAGAACCAGATGCCGCTGGGTGCATCCTTCCAGAGCTCCTCTTTAGCCACTGATTATTTTAACAACATGCGGAATTGCTCTAAAAAGTATATCTCGGTCATCGCTGTCTCGGTCACCCTTCCCATCCAAGTACGTATGGATACGTCCTATGGATGGGTAGTGGTTAAAGCCCAGGTCTCAAAAGACAGTGGTCACTGAGACTTACTCCTACCTTACTGAAAGTAATAAAAGCCACTTCTAGGATGGTCTACTATCATACCCGGAAACTCTTCTTTGCCTGGTGTGAACATAGGTACTTCAATCCCACAGATTCTGTGTCTCGCATTCTGGCCTTCCTGCAATCAGGTCTGTACCAGAACTTGGCCTTAAGCACATTAAAAAGGCAGGTTTCGACTTTGTCTTTTTTCCTTTTTTTAAAGACTCCTGGCTTAGCTCTTCCTTGTAAAAACTTTTGTTCATGGTGTATCCTGCATTAAGCCTCCCTTGCAACACCCTGTTTTTCTTTGGACTCCTAACATGGTTCTCTCTGCCCTGCAGATACCACCCTTTGAACCCCTCAGGGATATTCTCTTGTATGTCCACTCCTGCAAAGTAGCCTTTTTGGTTGCCGTCAGATGTGTCTGAGTTGGCTGTTTTCTCTTGTAAGGAGCCTTATATTTCACTTATGCACCAGACCATCCTTTCTTCTCTAGATGGTATTGGTCTTCCACCTAAGTGAGGACATAATCCTACCACCCCTATGCCTTGCTCCAATGCATCTGAAGGAAATCTCTCTTACGTTGCCCGCAATAGGCCAGCAGGGGAGGGGAGTGCATAGCTGTCTCTCCCTTCTGGGTGCATACAACCCCTCTCACTGCCAGTGCACCAGCACTCACAACCCTGCTTTCTGCCACTGCTCTCACTGCACTGATGCTGTAACTACGCCCATTGTGCACTCATCCACTCGCTGCCACTGCACCTGACATGCACTCATGATCTCTCTGGACCAACTGTGCGTGTGGGTGGGTGTGTGTAAAGTTGTTTGCTGTTTTGTTTTTGTTTTTTTTTAATTTGCGCTGACACACATTTCTGTGTTCAACCCTTTCAACCAATGGGCACACTTTTAAAATTTGATTTATAAAAGGACTGTAAATAACACTGATCTCTGACAGTCTCATGTAGTTTGTGTCTAGTCTATAAGACTGTCTCTGGAACAGTTCTGACATCTCCTGTTGCACATCAGCAGTCTGACAATTTTCTTTAACCACTTGCCCTCCTGAGGATTTACCCCCCTTAATGACCAGGCCTCGTTTTGCTACTGGGCGCTGCACTAATTCAACTGATAATTGCGCGGTCATGCAATGCTGCACCCAAACGAAATTTACTTCCTTTTTTTCACACAAATAGAGCTTTCTTTTGGTGGTATTTGATCACCTGTGCGCTTTTTATTTTTCACGCTATAAACAAAAAAAGACCAAACATTTTGAAGAAAAACGATATTTTTTACTTTTGGCTATAAAAAATATATAGTAAACTCAAAGTTAGTTATAAATTTAGGACAAAATGCATTCTGCTACATGTTTTTGGTAAACAAAATCCCAATCGGTGTACATTGATTGCTTTGTGTGAAAGTTATAGCGTCTACAAACTATGGTATAGATATTGCAATTTACGCCATTTTTTTGCTTTACAGCACTGCACTAGTTTAACAATTGCGCGGTCATGCAATACGGTACATAAATTAAATTTGTTTTTTTTCACACAAATAGAGCTTTATTTTGGTGTTATTTTATCACCTGTGTGCTTTTTATTTTTGGCGCTATAAACGAAAAAAATTTGGAGAAAAAAAATGTTTTTGAAAAGAACGATATTTTCTCATTTTTGTCATAAAAAATATCCAAAAAAACTAAAATTTCGTCATAACTTTAGGCCAAAATGTATTCTGCTACATGTTTTTGGTTAAAAAAATCCCAAAAAGTATATATTTATTGTAGACGCCAAAACTTTAACAGAAAGCAAACTATGGTATAGATAATGGAATTTACACAGCTTTTCCTTTCTGACTGCCCATCACATTTCACCTTTCCTAAGCTATCTGCTGAGAGGCATATTGAGTCCATGGAAGATTTATTTTTTTTCCACAAGTATCTGGAAAATGACAAAAACCTTTTTTTTTTTACACAAAGTTGTCATTTAAATTATGTATTTCTCACACAAATCATGGGTATATGTGGAATTACACCCCAAAATACATTCTGCTACTTCTACCGAGTATGGGGATACCACATGTGTGAGACTTTTTGGGAGCCTAGCCACATACAGGAGCCTGAAATCCAATGATCACTTTGAAAGCCTGAAGGTGCGTAACTTCCTCACTACCTATCACAGTTTCGGAGGCCGTGAAATGCCAGGATAGCACCAAACCCCCCAAAATGACCCCTTTTTGGAAAGTAGGCACCCCAAAGAATTTAAAAAGAGGCATGATGAGTATTTTGCAGATCTCATTTTTTCTCTCAAGGCTTTGAAATATAAAATAAAAGAAAAAATGTTTTTGTTTTTTTTCTTCAGTTTTCAAAAACTTGTGGCAACAGATGAGATCTGCAAAATACTCACCATGCTTCTGATCAAATTCTTTGGGGTGTCTACTTTCCAAAAAGTGGTCATTTGGGGGGGGTGAGGGTTGGTGCTATCCTGGCATTTCAAGGCCTCCGGAACTGTGATACTCAGGAAGTGTAATGAGGAAATAAAGCCCTTTTTAAAGCCTGAGGGTGCTTATTGGATTTTGGGGTCCTGTACTTGGCTAGCCTGCCAAAACATCTCTCACATGTGATACCCTCATGATTGGGAGAAGTAGCAGAATGTATTTTGGGGAGTAATTCCACATATACCCATGGCATGTGTGAGCAATAAATCATTTGTGACAATTTTGTATATTAAAAAAAAAAAAAAAAAAAATTTTTTGTTTGTCATTTTCCAAAAATTTGTGGTAAAAAAATTAATTCTTCTAATGATTCAACATGCCTCTCAGCAAATAGTTTGGGGTGTCTACTTTCCAAAAAGGGGTAGTTTTGGTGGGTGGGGGCATTTTATGCCCAGCATTAGAAGTTTATGCCACACATCACTCACTCTTCTAACCACCTGAAGACCAAGCCTTTTCTGACACTTTTTGTTCACATGAAAATAATCTGTATTTTTTGCTAGGAAATTAATTTAAACCCCAAACATTATATATTTTTTTAAAGCAAACACCCTAGTGAATAAAATATTGGGTGCTGCAATTTTTTATGTCATCTAGTACTTTAAGAAAAAAATACACTTTTTTTTACTTTTAATGCACAAAAACACTAAATATTGGCCAATTATATGGTAAAATAAAAAAGAAGATGGTATGCCGAGTAAATAGATACCAAACATGACATGCTTTAAAACTGTGCATGCCTTGTGCAATGGCGACAAACTGCATACGTTTTAAAAGCCTTTACAAGCTACCATTTTAGATTTACAGAGGAGGTCTAGTGTTAGAATTACTGCCCTTGATCTGACGTTCGTGTCGATACCTCACATGCATGGTACAACCGCTGTTTCCATACTGGCACAGGTTCAATGCTCACGAATGCAAATGCAGGGGGGCAAGGGTACTTATTTTTATTTATTTTTTATTATTTTTGCACTGTCCCTTCATTTTTTTTTTTTTTTTTTTTGATCACTTTTAATGCTATCACAGGGAATGCAAATATCCCCTATAACTTCAATGGGCATTGTCATATATTCTTTTTTGAGAAATCTGGGTTCTATCAGACTCTGGATTTCTCCTCTGCCCTTACATTATCTAATCAAACCAAGATCGGTGTGATCAGGTGCTTTCCCAATTTACAAATGGCGCTGTTTATATCCTGTGAAACTGAAGTGATGAAATGCTCATATCTTCCGATTTCTTAGGCTATAGAGATGATTGGCACCATTTTGGTGCTCTATGGTCAGCTAGCAGAAACACCGGCTGCATTCTCAGGTTGCCCTGATGGCACAGGACTGCCCGAGAAGGCCGTGGAAGGCAGTGGGGGAGGCATCATCTTCTGCCGCTTGTAAAAGCAATCCTGCAGCTAATTTGCTACTAGGATTGCTTTTACATGAAAGTCGATCGCTGGCTGAAAAAAACGATACCAAGAAGATGCCTGCAGCTGCAGGCATCATCCTGGTATAACCATTCAAAGTTCAGTGATGTACCAGTACCTCGGTTTACGAATTTAATTCATTCTGCAGGACATTTCATATAGCGAAAAATTTGTAAACCGAAACACTGTTTCCCATAGGAATGCATTGAAAACCAATTAATCCGTTCAGAAGGTCAGAAAAACAGTGAACGCTACTAAAATACTGCATGAGTTATTTTATTTTATTAACTCATGCAGTATTTTAGTAGTGACAACCATGTGTTAATATTGCAATGTAAGAAAAATTTTAATTGCAGGTAATTCACTCAGCTGTCAGGTGCTAGTTTTTAAATGTAATTGCTGTTTTTTTTTTTTTCCCCTTCACTATACATTAGTTCAGAAATTCAGCAGTTACTTCCCCCTCCAGCAGAAAGAGAGAAAGTTTCTTTTAGTTTATTTCCCCAAGTTAAAAGATACAATGTTTACTTTCAGTTTCTTAATATTCTTAGTATTGGGAAAAAAAAATAGTAAAACATTTGTAAACCAAGGCATTATTTTCAATGGATTTTCATTCGTAAACCAAAAATTACGTTAACAGAGGCATTCGTAAACCGAGGTATTACTGTATATGCTGTTTTTTTTTGTTTTTTTGTTTTTTTTGTATGTAGCCTGTGGACTGAATGGGGAAAAAAAGAGAAGAAATCTCTGCCAGAAAAAGTGTGTGGTATGTCCACATTGGAATATACCGCCCTGCATCCACCCATTTCTAATGATGGGCACACATTAGGTCACACTTTGCCACATGTGCCAGTTCCAAGATTGTACAAATGTCTAAATAGTGGCACGTTTGAATAAAAATTGTCCATGTATAAGTAGTACCCCATATGGAGAAGGATGACACCAAGTCCCAAACTATCTTCCCACTGCTCCCCATGTAGTCTGGTCATCCGGGGGGCTGCACGTGACTATCTTTTCCCTCGTAAATCCGCACAATACTTGTGCTCGCCACCTCACCAGCTTGTACTACACTTATGGGACTCGCCAAGTCATTCTGCAGTGCTGGTATTATTGTTGTTATACAGGATTTATATAGTGCCAACCGTTTGCTCAGTGCTTTACAATATAACGGGAGACAATACAGCAACAATACAATTCAATACAAGAGGGCTAGGAGGGCCTGATCCTGGGAGCTTACAATCTGAGGTATGTGAAAGACCAGGATGTACTAGACCGCTGGTGTCACCAGTTCACCAAAAGGTAGCACGGTACTAGTACTGGCACTCTGCTGCATATGAGAGTCATCAAAATTTACCGACAAGTGCTAACAGAGATCAGGCCTAATTTTGCCAACACTGCTGTTTTGTGTGCAATGTATCAAGTGACAGTGACCTACTGACACTGCACTTGCTGGGGGAGAAGGGGGGGTAAGCGTAGGGGCTAAATGCCGGTTTCCGGGGCTGATCCTGCTAATGCTGCGTTTTTGGGGACGCTATACTAATGTGAACGCTGGTATAGTGCTGATCTGGTCAAAGATATTGATCCGTTCAGACACTATACTAGCAATGGAGGTTTATTGTGTATGAGTGTCTTCCTGACAATCAAGGGGTTAAATGTGATGACTGGTGTACTGACGGGCAATCTGACGCCATCTGGGAGGGGCGTGAAAACCATGAGAGCGCCAATCACGGGGATATATATATATATATGTGTGTATATGTGATTTTGCGCACCTGTGCCGCCCTGTAGCAGTATTTCTGTGATAGGGCGGTCAGGAAGCGGTTACATAAGCGGTTTGTGTTACGGCGGTGCGTTACTTTAACTGACAATTGCGCGATCATGCAACGCTGCACCAAAATGAAATTTACATCTTTTTTCCCCACAAATTGAGCTTTCTTTCGGTGGTATTTAATCGCCTGTGTGTTTTTTATTTTAAGCGCTATAAAAAAATGACAATTTTGAGAAACAAAATTGAGCTTTCTTTCAGTGGTATTTATTCACCTGTGCATTTTTTTATTCTTCGCTCTATTAAAAAAAAAAAAGGACAATTTTGAGAAAAAAAAACATATTTTGGACTTTTTGCTATAAAACATGTCTAGTAAAAAAATTAAAAAATCTAATTTTGTCAAATTTCAGCCAAAATGTATTCTGCGACATGTCTTTGTTAAAAAAAAAAAATCCCAATACGTGTAAATTAATTGGTTTATGTGAAAGTTATAGCGTTTACAAATGGCGAGATAGATACTGGATTTTTAATTTTTTTTATACTAATAATGGCGGCGATCAGCGACCTAATGCGGGACTGCGGCGGACATTCTGACACTGGGGGGAACTGCCTTGGGGTCACTGACATCCCCAGTTACACCAATACAGTGATCAGTGCAAAAAAAAAACACTGACACTGTACTAAAGGCACTGGGGAGGAAGGGGTTAACTTTTTTAGGCAATCAAAGGGTTAACTGTGTGAGGGGAGTGTTTTACTAGTGGGCGGGGGTACTTTACAGGAACACACTAATCCTGAGAGCTAAACTCCGTTCCCAGGAACAGTGTGTTGGGAACTGACAGGGAGCAGAGCTGCATTGAAAACAATGCAGCTGTGCTCTGTGTCACTGTTTGCCAGCAATCGTCGGGACCCGGTGACCACGGGTAGGGCGGTCGCTCGCTCCCTACCTGTTTTGCAAAGTGACGATTTAAAATGTGATTTTGCGCAGTGGTGCCACCCTGTCGCCGTTTTTATACGTTCGGCAACCAGTTAATGTTACATTCACTGAATATTGTGTGGTGATGTCAGCCCCCCTCTATCAAGAAAGTTGACCACTACTGCAGTAGCTTGCCATACATATTTGGTTTCTATATTTAGTGCCGTACTTCATTATCATTGCCGGTACTGTTATGAAAAATACTACATGCTTGTAAGAGTTTTATGTTTTGAATATGGTTTTTTTTTTTTTTTTTTTTATTGAAGCTTAAATTTATTTATTTTTTATTTCTCTCCAGCTGATGATATGAAATCCTGCCCTCGGTGCAGTGCTTACATTATCAAGATGAATGATGGGAGTTGTAATCACATGACCTGTGCTGTGTGTGGCTGTGAATTCTGCTGGCTGTGTATGAAGGAAATCTCTGACCTCCATTACCTCAGGTAAATCTAAGATTTATTCCTTGCCTTGGTCCTTACGTAATACTTGTTTTAATACTCTTACCCCTTTTACATTTTACAGCCCCTCAGGGTGCACATTCTGGGGAAAAAAGCCATGGAGCAAGAAGAAGAAAATCATTTGGCAGTTGGGCACTCTAATTGGTGCTCCTGTTGGCATATCACTGATCGCTGGCATTGCCATACCTGCTATGGTCATTGGGATCCCTGTTTATGTGGGCAGAAAGGTTAGTTTTATCCTGTGGTGCTGGTAATACTTTTTATACTTCTAAATACAGTGTACTAACAGATTCTGTTATGATTATACACTGATAGGTTAGGACATCTTACAATATTAGGTCTCTATCTGCAGATCCATGGCCGTTTTGAAAACAAAAAAACTTCTAAACACAAGAAGAATTTGGCTGTGACAGGAGGGGTTATTTTATCTGTAATTGCATCTCCTGTTGTGGCAGCAGTCAGTGTTGGTACGTGTTAAATTATATTCAAACGTGTTATTTGCCATTGCCTTCTTTGTCCTGATCTTTTTTTTTTTTGGTTTTTTTGTTTTTCCAGGCATTGGTGTTCCTATCATGCTAGCTTATGTGTATGGAGTTGTGCCAGTGTCCCTATGCCGTGGAGGTGGTTGTGGTGTAAGCACAGCCAATGGCAAAGGAGTAAAAATTGACTTTGAAGAGGATGGACCAATTACAGGTAATTACATTAGAAATGAATTGTGAAAAGTCTGTATATGACCTGACAGGATTCTGTACTGAAAACTGAAGTTCTTCCATGCTAGATATTTTTCAAAGCTGTCATTTTGTGCACTTTAATTTGTTTAATTTTTCCATTTGTAGTGGCAGATGCATGGCGTGCGCTGAAAAACCCAAGTATTGGGGAGAGCAGCATGGAGGGTCTTACCAGTGTGCTAAGTACAAGTGGGAGCCCCACGGACGGATTAAGTGTTTTACAGGGAAACTACAGTGAAACGGCCAGCTTTGCTGCTCTTTCTGGGGGGACCTTAACTGGTGGCACATTAACTGGTGGTATGCTAAGTGGAGGGAGAGCCAAGTACTGCAGGTATTGTCCCTATGTGACTTATAATTGTTGCTGTTAGATCAGTCATAAATGACCCTAGGTTCTATCCATGAAACCATTACCTAGTATTGAGATCAGCTGCTACTCAGTACCACTTTGGGATTTTTGGATATCTAAAGCTTTTTGTTTATCCAAAATGGAAACCAGTGGCTCTTTTAATAGGACAATGTTACATGAATTGCTGGGTTTATAACATGGTGATATAATGTATACAGATACATTAAATCTTAAATCCGAATGAGAGAAGTCCAGTTATTAATGCTAGCCTTATATATGTACTGATGTGTATTTATAATGTGTACGCTAGAGAGAAATAAAGTATAAGACAATAAGTTTGGGATTTCTTGTCATTAACTTGTTTGCACTTTTAATGGCTGGTTAAATGTCCCTAATGATATTTATATTACTAAAATATCCATTATACAGATTGGAGGTTCAGGCTGATGTGCAGAAAGACACGTGTCAGAAAGATTCTGTAAGCCTGGGAGCTGTAAGTGACAGTGCCAGCACAAGAGCAATGGCTGGTTCCATCATCAGTTCATATAACCCACAGGAGAGGTACGTCATCATCACTCACTCACATCATAGTCTTCAGTCTTTGGGGCCCAGTAAATTTACAGACTGTATACTAAACAGTGTATATGTCAGAGAAGAAACTCCTCCCTTTCTGCTTTCCCCCACTCCAGTAAGATTCCCGGTTCTAAAAAACTAAAAGCAACCATACCCATTCCAGTGCTGCAGCAAATACCACTTCTCTTACAGATTTCATGCAGAATTCCACCCGCCCCCTGATGATAAAAATGGAAAGGGTTTTGCAAGCATCTTATCATAGTCATTTGTAGGTATCTGATCATTAAATTGCTGCCTCATGTATACCTGAACATTCACTGTTGTTTTGCCCATGGGGAAGTCCCCTTAAAGAGTACCTGTTATTTGTATAATGCTATTATATATACCACCTCCTCATACAGTTGTGCTGAAAAGTGTGCTTACCCTGGCAGGAATTGTGAAATTTTAGCATTGTTAATGAAAAACTAAACAAAAACCTGTATTTTATTTAAGGAGAGTGAGCATATTAAGCCATTTATTACCACATAGTTGCTTGGCTGCTTTTTAAATTATGATAACAGAAATAGCCCGGATCAAAAGTTTACATACCCTGGGATGTTTGGCCTTGGTACAGACACACAGGGTGACACACACTGGATAAAATGGCAATTAAAGGTTCATTTCACACATCTGTGTCTGTGTATAAATAGTCGAAGAGTTTGTTAGCTCTCATGTGGATGTACTGAGCACGCTAGATACTGAGCCATGGGGAACAGAAAAGAACTGGCAAAAGACCTGTGTAACAAGGTTATGGAACGTTAGAAAGATGGAAAAGAATATAAAAAGATATCCAAAGCCTTGAATATGCCAGTCAGTACTGTTCAGTCACTTATTAAGAAGTGGAAAATTCGGGGATCACTTGATGCCAAGGTCAGGTAGACCAAGAAAGATTGCAGCCACAACTGCCAGAAGAATTGCTCGGGATACAAGAAAAACCCACAGGGTATGGTTGTTTCAAGAAGCATAATATGACGATACTTGAACAAAAATTTGCTGCATGGTCGTGTTGCCAGAAATAAGCCTTTACTGCGCCAGTGCAACAAAAAGGCCACGTGAGGTGTCTCAAGTTGTTGCTGGACATAATATAACTGGGCTTTCTTTTTTTTTTGCGTCATTGACGCAGTAAAGACTTCTTTCTGGCAACTCAACCATACAGCTTATTTTATTCAAGTATCGTCATATTGTGCTCCTTGAAACAACCACACCGTCTTTTTCCAGAGCAGCCTGTATTCCTCCTGAGGTTCATGTGATTGAACAGTACTGACTGGCATATTTAACCAATAGCCGCCCGGCCAATAGCTGTTTGGTGGCCGGGAAAAGGCTGTAGATTTCCGGGTGGACGCCATATGGCGTCCTCCCACACATGCGCAGTTTTTGCGCTTGCAGAGCCGTGCAGCGGCACGATCTGTCACCGGCCGTGTACGTCGGACACGGCCGATGACAGATTTGAGTGACCAATCACAGCAGGTCACATGACAGTTGTATACAATGGATGGCTTCATTCATGCCATCCATTGTATACTAGTGTCTAGCTGTGAATGGTCACAGCAATCACATGCACATGTCATGTGATTAGCTGTGGCCAAATCACAGCTAATCACAAAAAAAAAAAACCCTGAATGAATCGATGTCATTCAGGTAAATGCTTGCTTATAGCAAAGTAATTCTTTGCTATAAGCAAGTTGTGTAAAAAAAAAAAAAAAAAAATGATCACTTCCCCAAAGTAGTACAATGTTACTATGGTAACATTGTACTACTTTGGACAGTGAAATATGAAAAAAAAATCTTAAAAAAAAGTAATAAAAAATTAAAAATAATAAAAAAAATATATATATTTTTTTTATACTGTCACCAGTCAGTGTCCCTGATCACCGCCATGCCAGTTCTATGATGACACTGTACTGCACTGGTGACAGTATGTAAAAAAAAAAAATTGTGAAAATATTTTTTTTTATTTTCATTTTCTGAAAAATACACCTTCAAAAAACTCGCCATGCCTCTTGTGAAGTACGTCGGACTGTCTACTTTGCAAAAAGGGGTCATTTGGGGGATATCTTTACTGTTCTGACATTCTTGGACCTCAAGAAATTAGATTGGCTGTCAGTACTTCAGGATTGATCAATATTCAGATCTATACCATAGTTTGTGAACTCTATAACTTTCCTACAAACTAAAAAATACATCCTAATTTGAGTTATTTTCACCAAATACATGTAGTAGAATACATCTTGGCCTAAATTTATGAAGAACAATATTTATTTGCAAACTTTTATAACAAAGAAAAACGTGTTTTTTGTTTTTGTTTTTGTTTTTTTTTTCAAAATCTTTTTTTGTTAATTTAGCAAAAAATAAAAACCCCGGCGTTGATTAAATACCACCAAAAGAAAGCTCTAATTGTGTGAATAAAATTATAAAATTTTAGTTTGGGTACAATGTTGTATGACCGTGCAATTGTTATTCAAAGTGTGAGAGCGCTGAAACCTGAAAAATGGCCTGGGCAGGAAGGGGTAAAAGTGCCCGGTATGGAAATGGTTAAGGCTTTGGATATATATATTTTTTTTTTTTTCCCAGACACTAATTGCAATTTAAAATCTACAGATGTGGGAAATTAACTTTTAATTGACATTTTAGCATGTGTCTGTGTCTGTACCATGGTCAAACATTCCAGGCTATTTGGGTGATTTCTGTTATAATTAAAAAAAAAAAACAGCAAAACAACTGTGATACTAAACGGCTTCATGTGCAGCCAGAGTGAGAAGAGTAATTTTATGATTTACTCTAAACTGATGAGCTGTAAATGCTTTAAAGTGTCCCCTAAGGACAGTTTTGGATATTGTATTTTTTTCCTCATCTTTTTACAAAATTTAGTAGATATATTGTGTTTTTGTGCAATAATATTAAATATTAGTTTGGTAAATGGTTGTAAATATTGTGCAATAAAAATAATCATTTGCAACTACCATGTTTATTTTTCAGATTCTCTGCTTTTAGAAAATGTTTCGTAGGGTTTAGGTAATCATCAGGTTAAAAATGCACATCTCATGCGTGGGGGGGGGGGAAATGCAGCCAAAAAGGAAAAAGTTAAAATTAAAGATGGCTGTGCCTGAACCTAGTGTTGTACTTGATTTAAAAAAAAAAAAAAAAAAAATACAATATTTCCCTGCACGGTAAAGGCATATTGTGCTAGTATGCATCGCATACTAGCACATTATAAAAGACTTGCCTCAAAATGAATCCTCCAGCAGTGCAGAGTTTAATACCACTTTAACCACTTGAAGTCCGGACACTTTTACCTCCTTCCTGTCCAGTCCAATTTTCAACTTTCAGCGCCATCACACTTTGAGCGACAATTGCGCGGTCATGCAACACTGTACCCATACGGATTTTTTAGTAATTTTTTGAGACAGATAAAACTTTATTTTGGTGGTATTTATTCACCACTGGGATTTTTTTTTAATTTTTTTGCAATATAAATGAAAGTCCAAAACTTTTGAAAAAAAGTGTTTTTCTTATAGAATTTTGCAAATAAATAATCTTTCTTCATAAATCTTGGCCAAAATGTATTCAGTTATCTTTTTAGCAAAAAAAACCCCCAAATTAGTTTTTTTTTTGTACATTATTTTTTTTTATATTATTATTATTATGTTTTGCGGGTTTTTTTTTCTTTTTTACATTCTGTCACCATAGTGACGCTGTACTGCTTGTGGGGGGCTATGAAGATTTTTTTTTTTTAACACTGATTGCTTTTACGGGTGTAAAAACAATCATTTCTCCTTCTCTCTGGCTGCATTCTTGCAGCCATTAAGAAATACTGTGTGAGTTGTGATTGGTCACAGCTTGTCACATGGTACAAGGCTGTTGTGAATAGTCTTGTACCATGTGACCTCTGTGATCATTCAGATTTCACACATAGTAAGCAATGATGTCAGAAGTGACATCTTGCTTACTACTCTGCATGTGATCACTGATTGGCCAATCAGGGATCACATGATCGGAACCTCACACAAAGGTCCTGTACAAGATCGGTGTTCCACTGTGTCCCAGGGAGCGCGCACAAACAGGGGGCCCACCCCTGCACTGCTCCTGTCTGGCCGTTTTTATATACATGGGCCAGATGGGAAGTGGTGAAAGAGTATTTGTCACATTTGCTTCCCATTGTGAGAAAAGCCTCCACACTTATGGTGAATGTGTAAGCCATTAAATTATTTAGCTGTGTTATACATAAACTTTAGGAAAGCTAAGGTTGGAGCGCTTGTTTGCGTTTCATGTTTTCAAACTGGGGGAGGGTGGTTTCTTTGTTTTCTGCAACATATGTAGAAATTAATCTTGCCTATCTTGTCTTTTTCTGTGAATCTGTGATTCAAAGAAATTAATGAAAATGTTGATTTGTGACATTTCAATGAATTGTAGAAAAAAAAAAACGTAAACCTTGCCCTGCATTATCAAAAGCCAAAGCACCATACTGACCATACAGAACGGCACTGGTTGTTTTAGCTGGCAAGCTAGTGTGAACAAGCCCTTAATATAATGTGTAATGAAACTGTTTAATGAGTTACATTAATGACATGTTGCTTTAATATTTTCTGTGCAGGGAGGTCAATAACATGGAGATTCAAGTTCACATTGAGGCCAAACCTTCTCGATACCAGTTGATGAGTGAGAGCAGCACTGAGGAATCTTTGCATGCCTCTGCCCCTCTTGTGGAGGGAGAGGAAGATGATGCTTGCAGGGGTCAAGCGACTGCTTGTGACATCACATTGGCACAGCCAGAGAGCATTCGCAGTGATCTGGAAAGCTCTGATGCCCAATCTGATGATGTACCAGACCTGGCATCAGAGGAGTATGATTCTCCCCACCTTCTCCCACCATCCCCCCCTGAACAACGCCATGAAAGCCCTCCACCCCGCATGTGTGCACAACAGGAGGGAATTTGTGCCCGAGAAGAGGGCCTTGCCAAACTGGAATTCATAGAGGTACGGGTGTGAAGTGCTGTAACTACCCACCTCAGTTTACTTCTTTTTTATTTTTTCCCTCTAAGGGAAGTCTCTCACAATGCTGTAAGTGGACAGGACCAATCAATGCACAGTCCTGCTGTATGCCACAAATGCTTTGTCTTGGACTATTATCTTCTGTTCTGCCCGTCACTGTGAAAGGCCTGTGTCTTGCTCCTGTAAATTCCTTTAATTTATTGACTTTGACTGGATGTATAGAGCATTATTTGGTTCTGTGGAACGTCACAAGGGATTTGGCGAATCTAATATTTTCTTTTCTTTTTTTTCCTTTGTAAGGAATTGTTGAATAAAATAAAACATATTAAAATTGAATAACTTGTAGAAATTCTTTAGAACATAATTTGGTCTTGTGCCTGAAGAAAGGAAAAGCTAAGTGTAGGTGTTGAGGTAAATATAACCAAAAACTAAATGTGTTAATTATAACAGAACAAAATCCTGTTTCAGTATGAATGAATATTCAAATGTTGTATAAATTAGTGCCAACCAGTGACTCTGTGTACTCAGTTCAAATATATACAGTGCTCAGCATAAATGAGTACACCCCAACAGATTTGTCATAAAACCTTTACTTTCCTTTCAGAATCAACATTTTCTATGGGACACTATACTACAGAATACTCCTCCCACTAATGCGGGCCATTGATTGTGTGCAAATTAACAAATCTTGTTTGCAAAGTATTTTTCCTAACAAATTCACCATGTTGCAAAAATGAATACAACCCAATGAACATATTTGAAGCAAATCTAAAGTTTAGACACCAAAATTATAATTAACAAGAATTCAACTACAGGTGAGTCTAGTTATTCATTAAACAGGTGTCCAGCAGACAGTTGATTATGTAAGTGTGTTTACTTTACATAGAAAACCCCTTCCCATTTCATGCTGTCAGCAATGGAACCACATGGAAGAGAAATGTCACAAAGCATTTCTTTACACAAGAAAGGTAAAGGCTACAAGAAGATAAGCAATGTTTTACTTACCAGTCAGAATACTGTAGCAAACGTGATACAAAGATGGAACTGCAGCCATCTCACAGAGATGTCCAGGCCATCCACAGAAGTTAACACCTCAACAGGGGTGCCTTCTGATAAGAGTTGAAGAAAATCACCATGCAAGTTCACAGCAGTTAGCTAAAGTAGAAAGCCAAACTGAGGTGATTGTTTCCTGTGACAGAATACGCTGTACACTGCAGAGGAATGGCATGCATGGGTGTCGTCCACAAAGGAAGCCTCTCCTGAAGCCCATGTACAAAAAAAAGCCTGCCTGGAATTTGCCAGGGCCAGGCTGAAATAGACTACTGGAGCTGTGTACTCTGTAGTGATGAGACCAAGATAAATGTTTAACTGATGGCTTCAAAACTGTATGTCGTCGCAAAGGTGGGGAGTACAAAGAAAAATGCATGGTGCCTACAGTGAAATGTGGTGGTAGTGTCCTTCTGTGTGGCTGCATAAGTGCTGCTGGTGTTGGGGAGCTGCATTTCATTGTTGGTATCATGAATTCACAGATGTACTGTTCCATATTGAAAGAGAAGATGCTACCATCACTCAGTGCCCTTCGTCATCGTCGTCATGCACTTTTCCAACATGACAGTGATCCAAAACGCACATCTAAGGCCACTGTTGCATTTCTGAAGAACAGGGTGAAAGTGATTCAGTGGCCAAGTTTGTCTCCTCATTTGAACCCAATTGAACACCTATAAGGAATTCTGAAGAGACAAGTTGAGCATCACTCTCCAGCATCCAGACTCCAAAAAAGGTTGTTCTTGAAGAATGGAAAAAGATGTTGCAATATTTCAACAACTTGTTCATTCCATGCCTATAAGACTTGACAAATCATGAAGGTCTTACAAAATACTGCATGTAGTAGTTTTTGTTGTGGGGTGTATTCATTTTTGCATCAACTAATTTGAGTAAAACTGAAGATTTGAAATCTAAGTTATATTATTAACCTTTCATGTAATGAGCTAAACAAATGTTCTATAAAACTCAGTTTTGTCAAAATTGTGGAAATTGTTCTTATGTTCATTGAGATATTGATTAAAATCTTACTTTTTCAAAAGATATGTACTCATTTATGCTGAGCACTGTAAGTGCCCAAAGGTCTTAAAAAGATATAGTCCACAAATATTTCAAAATACCCATGCTTTCATCAATGTGTCACTTCAAGACAAAACTCTGTGCCGTGATCCAAAAGTGTGCTACACAGATGTACCCACCAAACACTTCTGAATATATATATATACAGTCAGGTCCATAAATATTGGGACATTGACACAATTCTAACATTTTTGGCTCTATACACCACCACAGTGGATTTGAAATGAAACGAACAAGATGTGCTTTAACTGCAGACTGTCAGCTTTAATTTGAGGGCATTTACATCCAAATCAGGTGAACGGTGTAGGAATTACAACAGTTTGCATATGTGCCTCTCACTTGTTAAGGGACCAAAAGTAATGGGACAATTGGCTTCTCAGCTGTTCCATGGCCAGGTGTGTGTTATTCCCTCATTATCCCAATTACAATGAGCAGATAAAAGGTCCAGAGTTAATTTCAAGTGTGCTATTTGCATTTGGAATCTGTTGCTGTCAACTCTCAAGATGAGATCCAAAGAGCTGTCACTATCAGTGAAGCAAGCCATCATTAGGCTGAAAAAACAAAACAAACCCATCAGAGAGATAGCAAAAACATTAGGCGTGGCCAAAACAACTGTTTGGAACATTCTTAAAAAGAAGGAACGCACCGGTGAGCTCAGCAACACCAAAAGACCCGGAAGACCACGGAAAACAACTGTGGTGGATGACCGAAGAATTCTTTCCCTGGGGAAGAAAACACCCTTCACAACAGTTGGCCAGATCAAGAACACTCTCCAGGAGGTAGGTGTATGTGTGTCAAAGTCAACAATCAAGAGAAGACTTCACCAGAGTGAATACAGAGGGTTCACCACAAGATGTAAACCATTGGTGAGCCTCAAAAACAGGAATGCCAGATTAGAGTGTGCCAAACGACATCTAAAAAAGCCTTCACAATTCTGGAACAACATCCTGTGGACAGATGAGACCAAGATCAACTTGTACCAGAGTGATGGGAAGAGAAGAGTATGGAGAAGGAAAGGAACTGCTCATGATCCTAAGCATACCACCTCATCAGTGAAGCATGGTGGTGGTAGTGTCTTGGCGTGGGCATGTATGGCTGCCAATGGAACTAGTTCTCTTGTATTTATTCATGATGTGACTGCTGACAAAAGCAGCAGGATGAATTCTGAAGTGTTTCGGGCAATATTATCTGCTCATATTCAGCCAAATGCTTCACAACTCATTGGACGCCGCTTCACAGTGCAGATGGACAATGACCCAAAGCATACTGCAAAAGCAACCAAAGAGTTTTTTAAGGGAAAGAAGTGGAATGTTATGCAATGGCCAAGTCAATCACCTGACCTGAATCCGATTGTGCATGCATTTCACTTGCTGAAGACAAAACTGAAGGGAAAATGCCCCAAGAACAAGCAGGAACTGAAGACAGTTGCAGTAGAGGCCTGGCAGAGCATCACCAGGGATGAAACCCAGCATCTGGTGATGTCTATGCGTTCCAGACTTCATGCTGTAATTGACTGCAAAGGATTTGCATCCAAGTATTAAAAAGTGAAAGTTTGATTTATGATTATTCTGTCCCATTACTTTTGGTCCCTTAACAAATGGGAGGCACATATGCAAATTGTTGTAATTCCTACACCGTTCACCTGATTTGGATGTAAATACCCTCAAATTAAAGCTGACAGTCTGCAGTTAAAGCACATCTTATTCGTTTAATTTCAAATCCATTGTGGTGGTGTATAGAGCCAAAAATTTTAGAATTGTGTCCATGTCCCAATATTTATGGACCTGACTGTGTGTGTGTGTGTGTGTGTGTGTGTATATATATATATATATATACACACAAAATACAGCCCTTAGATTATTCCCCGTGGCACCAAGCGTCCGCAAATTAGCGGCCCCACTGGCCTGGTCTTTTTTCCGTGGGGCTGCTAATTTGCGCACCTGCCTTTGTGCTGGGAGTGCGCCACATGGTGCGTTCCCAGCACAAAGACCAGGGTTTCAATGAGAGCCCTGGGTCCTGTTCTAACGATCAGGACCCACAACTCCGGATTCTGGGTCACATGATCGATGTGAAAGTCTGGTTGGATATCACAGTTATCAGTCATTGTGAAGCCTGCCCCCCTTATTTTCTGTATCTGAATGGAGGAAAGAGATGCATTCTATCTCTCTGTCCTTTCAGAGAGAAAAAAAAAAGTTTGTAAAAAAATTCAATAAATAATAAAGTGCCAGGGTTAGTGTTTGGGTTAAGATCAGGGTCAATGTCAGTGGCAGGATAAAAAAAAAAAAGCAAAATGCGCAATATTGTTTGAGTCGTACTTTAGGTACAAACAACAACTAACTTACACATATGTGGTATCGCTGTGATTGTCAGGAGCAGGAGAAATTATTTTGGGTTGTTCTTTGGTGGTAGGTTATGGTAGTAGCAAGAAATATACAACTAAATTAAAACATTTTTTTTTTTTTTACTATTTTGGGTCAGTTTTTCTTTGATAAAAAAAAAATCAGGAGATATCCATTACCATTTACCACCTAATGAAAGCCCAGTTTGTCCTGAAAATTCAAGGTATAATCCACTGGGATGCACAAAGTAGTTGTGGTGATATGTTCAGTTTTGCTAACACATGTCAAAGTTGCAAAATTGTACTTGGGCGTTAAGATTTGTTTTACCCTTTAGGTGTGAAGGGGTTAAAGAGACTCCAGGCTAGTAGAACAGAGCCCAGGGTGCAACACCAAATGCTCTATATGTAGCCTTAACATAAAGACATGTTTCCTGGCGGGGGAGGGGCCTGAACATGGCACTGTAAGGCGCAGGGGCTCCAGACACCTGCCACATACGAGACACACGATGTTCTGGATCTGCCTTACCCAAGGCCCAGGCAGGTGAAGTGTCGGACACCACGGTGACTCCGAGACCGGGCGGTCCTGGTGGTAGCCGGAAGCCTCACTGCTCTCCTGGACCTTTGGGGCAAATTGTCACGTTCAAAATTACCACCACAATCACATGAACTGTCACTTGGGCAGTCACATGGATGCTCTCACCGTCCCCTTCTCCTATGCCGCTTCGTCCTACTCCGTTAGGGTCCCAGGGCTCCAGCGCACCTCACCGGCTGCTACCACCACCCACCGGAACTCCTTCTTCCACCGGCATTGCCTCCGGCCACCACCATGATCGCCCGGTCTCTGAGTCACCGTGGTGTCCTGGCGGTGGCCGGAGGCGATGCCAGTGGAAGACGGAGCTCCGATGGGTGGTGGTGGCGGCAGCCGGTGAGGTGCACTGGGACCCTAACAAAGCAGGAGGCGGCATCGGAGGAGAATGGGACGGTGAGCGTGTCCATGTGACTGCCCAAGTGACAGTTCATGTGACTGTGGCGGTAATTTTGAATGTGACAAATTGCCCCAAAGGTCCAGGAGAGCAGTGAGGCTTCGTGGATGAAGGGGAGGCAGTGCATTGGAGGAGATTCCCTCTGGATTGAAACAGCAGTCTTGGGGACCCTGAGACACCCCAGGTCACTTAATATATAAAGACAACCCACTGATTCACCTGGACATATCTGGAACCTGGTTCAGAGGCCAAAGCTGGGACTGAATGTGCACTGGGATAGAACGATCCTATTTGTTTGGCACAGAAGGTAAAGGTGAGTTGCTGTGGGCAACGGCGGGACATTTATTCTTTTGTTGTACCCAATGTAATGGTTGCAGTCTAAAGCACACTTGAGCTCTGGGGGGGTGGACTGTATTTGCTGGGGTTCTCAGTGGTTGGTTAATCACTCCTGCTCTCAAAGTAACATAGTAGGGGTTGTAAAAGTCATCAGAAGAAAAGAAAAATGGTCTTTTCTGGGGGCTGATAATACTGCAGTTGTGCACTAATAGAAAATTCAGTGGGAAAGTCTAAAGATATGAAGAGTAGATCAGCCAAAGGGGGGGGAGCAAAACCCCCTCAAGCAAACACTAGTAGAATAAGGAAATATTTGCCTCTGCAGGAGAAAAGTCTGGAGAATTTAACCGTGGATAAACAGGAGAGAACTAGAAAAGGTGTGGGAGATCAACCAAGACTGTCATTCGGGACACAAGAAGTGAACCAGACTAATGAACTGATAAATGTGGATAGTGTAACAGACCAAAGTGTTACAGAACAACAGGGAGTCATGTCACAAATACCAACAAAATCTGAAATGGTGGAATTGTTCGCGAAACTGGAGATGTCTATGAAAAATTAAATGGCTGCAATACGTAATGATCTGGGTCGAATGCTGACACAAGTGGAAGAAGTAGAGGGAAAAATGGAGACACAGGCGCATTTTATTACTAAACTAGAGGTGCAGGTTGAAGAGATGCAAAGAGAACAGAGAAAGCTCTCATTTAAATTAGAAGATCAAGAGAACAGGGAGAGAAACAATTTAAGATTCATGGTCACCAGAAGAGTCCCAAGGACTTGCGGGATAAAATAAAGAGAGTGCTTAATCCATTGATATGTCGACTCGTAACAGAACATTTAAAAATGGAGAGAGTACATAGGCTAAGGCGACTGCAAGGAGTGACAGCAGACTCACCCAGAGATGTGATTGCTCGTTTCTATCACTATGAGGATAGAGAAAGAATATGGAAAAAAAAACTCAGCGAGACCACTGAAATAAACTATGGAGAAATAAAGCTGCAAATATTCGCTGACATCGCATCCAAGACATATGGAACAGATGAGGGAGAACAAAGTTTGATACGACTGGGATTTCCCGGCCTGTCTGATCGGGTGGAAAGATGGGAAATCGGCAAGCCTGAGATTCCCAGAAGAATTAAGTGACGTCTGCGAAAAATTAGACTTACAGGAAATGGACATTGGGTGGTCAGGGGGGGCCTATAGAGTGCTCGGGGCCAGGAAAAGAAAAGTGACAGATGGTAAAGAAAAAACAAAGGTAAACTGGTGTGAGATGAGGGGTGGGGAGGGGATGACCCCCCCACCAGTCTCTCTTATGCCCCAAAAGTTTTTTTTTTCATTTTCTCCTCCCTTTTTCTTTGCCTCTCCCCGCTCTTTTTCCCCCAGTGGGGTTGCAGTTCCCTCGTTTGAGAAAGTAGCAGGGTTAGATAGTTTATACTGCCTATGTAGAAGATGAGAAGGAAATTGTGGGATGTTTGGAGGCAAATGTGCTACCAAACTCTAGATCCCCTATACTGCGAGAAGGGGGCGTGTGTGTTTAGAGCCTCACCCCAATATAGGAATATAGAGCCTCACCCCAATATAGGAATTGCCAGTGGGAATGTCCCATGACAGATTCTAAAGCAACATTTAGGCCAGGGTTTTTTTTTTTTTTTTTTTTTTAAAGTAATATGATGGAAGGGGAAGGTCCTTGTTCTAAATTATCTAGGTTTGTATCCCTTTTGAAGGGAAACACAGTGGAGAAGTGACATAGCTTTAGAAATGAGTTTGATCAATTTTATAACATAATGTGATAGGATTAAATTCCCCAACAAAAGACATAAAATACTTAGGGAAATCCACCAATGTTCTATGGATGTAGTGTTTTTACAAGAGACATATATCACATGACACAAATGTCAAGGTATTATCCAACCTGGTATTATGCCAATTCACCAACAAAAAGAGCCAAAGGAGTAGCAATTGGGTTCTTTAAACATGCAAGTTTCACTCTGGAAGAGAGACTGGTAGACCCAGAAGGTCGGTTTCTTTTTCTGAGAGGAAAATTGCAAGGAGTTGACTGTACGTTAGGGAACATCTGTTGCCCAAATAAACCAGTTGTATTTCTGGAGAGCATGTTAAGAAAACTTAATGATTTAAAAAGGGGTAGTCCGATTGTGGCAGGAGACTTTAATTTTTGTTTGGATCCATGGATGGATGGATGTCATCAAGTGCACAGAGAGAAGGTGGTAGAAAATTAAAGCTGTTGATAAAGAAACTACATCAATATCAACTGATAGATACATGGAGAATGAAACAGCCAAGAGAAAGGGATTTTACCTTTTTCTCTTCAGCACGCACAGATCGTATTCCCGTTTGGACTACATAATGATCGAACAAAGAAAACTGGAGTCATTGGTTAAGTCTAATATAGAGGTTATGTCTGTGTCGGATCATGCACCTGTCACAGACTACATGTAGGAGGGGAGCATAACTGGAGATTAAACAAGATGCTTAAACAAGACTCGGATCTAGAGAAAAGGTTAAGGAAGTTTTTTTAAACTGAGTGAGACCGAGGAGGTAGCTGTTGCTACAATATGGGAGGCACATAAGGCATATATCAGGGGAATTTCGATCTCGATGGGGGCAGAAAAAAAGAAAAACCAGGAGAAAAAAAAAATAAGGCTGGTGACGGAGGAGTTGTATAACCTAGAACAGTTACACAAAAAGAAATTGGATTCATATATATATCAGAAGATTAAAAGAAGAACTAAAAGATCTTATGGAATTGGAAACAAGGATGATTTTTAATAGGGTCTCAAAAGAATGGTATCAGTGGGAGAATCAACCAGGGAAATATCTAATTAAAAGATTAGAGGAAAATAAATCAAAGAATTATATAGAAAAAAATTAAAGATGAAAAAGGAGAATTGGTATATTTCACCACTGACATCGCTAATACGCTTCAAAAATATTATGGTAGGTTGTATGATGTGAAGAATGGGGACCAGAAAGAAACAGAGGAGGAAAGGAAGGGAAAAAGGCAGAATTATTTAAAGGAGGCTGGCCTATCAAGAATCCCAGAAGAAACTTTAGAGGCCCTCTCAGGAGGATATTATTTTGGCATTGAAGAATATGGCAGCAGGAAAGAGCCCAGGCCCTGATCGATATACGGTGGGCTATTATAAGAAATTTAGAGAGAGAAGCTGCTGACAATAATTTTGTCGATTGATGCTGAAAAAGCTTTTGATAGGGTAGATTGGGGATTTATGATAGATACATTAGAGGTGCTGGGATTAGGGCCCAAAATGTTAAAGTGGATAGGGCTTTATAGTGGCCCGTCAGCTGCTGTAAAGGTAAACGGATCCCTCTGACAGTTTTTTAAAATGAATAATGGTACAAGACAGGGATGTCCACTTTATCCCCTGTTATTTGTAATATCTCTGGAACCCTTACTAGCGATGGTCAGAAAGAGTGTAGACGTAACAGGAATTAAGATAGGCGAAGTGGAACATAAGGTAGCAGCCTACACAAATGACCTGTTCTATCTGGTGAACCGCAGATTATTGCTACCAAATTTAATGTGACTACTAAAAAAATATGGAGCGTTATCAAATCTGAAGATAAACCCCTGAAAGTCAGAGATCTTGAATATTAGTTTCTCAGAGACAGAGAAGCAGATCGTACAAAAAGAATTCCCATTTTCCTGGAGGGAAAGTGAATTATTTGGGTATACAATTAACGTCACCAATAAAGAATTTATACCAGGCAAATTATATCCCATTAATAAATGAAATAAATGGTGAGTTGGGGAGACTTTCAAGGGGATGGGCCTCCTGGGTAGGTCACATAAATTTGGTAAAGATGGTGATGGTGCCAAAAATCTTATATAAGTTTCACATGCTCCCAGTACATATTGTCCTTCTTTGGGACAATAAAGAAAACTAGAAAAGCTACAATTTCTGGGGAAATTGTGTGAAGTGTTCTTGCCTCCACCAGTAGTCTACAACTGGAGTGGGTGGAGTAACTGGGTGGAGTGGCTTGTCACTCTGCTGCCTGCTCACACACCTGGGTTCCTATGGCAACTCACTCTACAGCAAGGGCAGAGACAGGGGTGGACTGACCATTTGGAAACTCGGGCACTGCCTGAGGGCCCGGGGTCAGTAGGGGGCCCCATGAGATGCCCCTGGTACCTTTTTCATAGGCTTTTTTTAGTTTGGGCAAGGACACAGGGGCCCCATGATCCCCTGCCCGGGGGCCCCATGAGTTGTCAGTCCGCCCCTGGGCAGAGAAGAGCGGTTAAAAACAAACTGCTCCAACTTGCTCACTTCACTGGCGGTTGCCATCTTCAAACGGTTGTAGTTTAAAAATGATATATCCTACACTGAAGAGCTTTATATTGTGAGAATCAAAAGACCCAGACCTACATTTTGATACATAGTATGTCTCTGAATTATTAAAAATGAAGGCACAGTGGCAGTTTAGAAATTGCCCTTCAAATTTGCGGTGGCGAGAGTGGAGTTTTAATGAATGTCAATGGGAGGTGTGAGTTGCAAACAAATGGTGATATTGTGAAAACTATCAGGACTATGGCTTAGCCGTGGACATTTTTAGTGGCAGCAGGGATAACTGAACGTTTTGATATAAGATTTGTGTAGGTGGGCTTGAAAATGAGGGAGTGATGGCAGTTTAGAAATCATGTCCTGATTTTTCAGCTCACACTCTAGCTTTTGTCAGTTCCCACTCTAGTTCTTCCTATGGGACCAATTTCACCAAAAAAATGCCGATATTTCGTGAACCATTCAGCGAAACGTTCCACAAAGTAATAGCACAGCAATCGGGAACAATCCGCACATTTCAGTATATTACTGTCTATGTAGTGTAAAAACTGTGGGAGGAGATAGGGTGGTAAATTTGGCTATAATAATAAGAATATACATGTGAGATAACAGTAAGTGGTCTTGCCATGCAAGAACACTTTATGATACTCAGGTTTATATAGGCTAATAAGAAACCAAGAATTAAATATGAAGTTTTGTGTAAAAAAAAAAAGGGAAAGGGGGGTTAAATCTGCCTCATTTTAGGAAATACTATTACTCGGTATTACTTTCAGGTATCATAGATTGGACACATAACGCACAAGGGAAATGTTGGGTAATTATGGAAGGTATTTTAAGTAAGGCACAATTAGAGAAGATTATTTGGATACCACATAAGTTTTGTATTTTAGATGAAAACACCAGGACGTTGCCACGTAAGGTACTAAAAGTGTGGGACGTACTGCATAAGCAAATGGATTGGAAATACAACTCAATATTGATTCCTCTGGTGGGTACAGAGTATTTTCCACCAGGGAAAGACAATATCTCGAGGAAGTAGATCAAAGATAGAAACGCACGTTTGAAGGATATAGTCGATAATGGGAAATTGTACACTTCAAAGAAAAAAAAAAAGATGAATGGCGGTACTACCAGCTAGGACATTTTGTTGCAGCACTCCCACAACCACTGAGAACGTTGGAGGATATGTATCCGTTAGATAAAATATTGAGTTCAAACATACAGGTGAAACTCGAAAAATTAGAATATTGTGCAAAAGTTCATTTATTTCAGTAATGCAACTTAGAAGGTGAAACTAATATATGAGAGACTCATTACATGCAAAGCAAGATAGTTCAAGCCATGATTCGTCATAATTGTGATGATTATGGCTTACAGCTCATGAAAACCCCAAATCCACAATCTCAGAAAATTAGATTACATGTAATCAATAAAACAAGGATTGTACATAGAACAATATCGGACCTCTGAAAATTTATAAGCATGCATATGTACTCAGTACTTGGTTTAGGCTCCTTTTGCAGCAATTACTGCCTCAATGCGGCGTGGCATGGAAGCTGTCAGCCTGTGGCACTGCTGAGGTGTTAAGGAAGACCAGGATGCTTCAATAGCAACCTTCAGCTCTTCCGCATTGTTCGGTCTTATGTCTCTCATCTTTCTTTTGGCAATGCCCCATAGATTTTCTATGGCGTTGAGGTCAGGTAAGTTTGCTGGCCAATCAAGCACAGTAATCCCACGGTCATTGAACCAGGTTTTGGTGCTTTTGGCAATGTGGGCAGGTGCCAAGTCCTGCTGGAAAATGCAGTCAGCATCCCCATAAAGCTCGTCTGCGGAAGGAAGCATGAAGTGCTTCAAAATCTCCTGGTAAACGGCTGCGTTGACCCTGGACTTAATGAAGCACAGTGGACCAACACCAGCAGATGACATGGCTCCCCAAATCAACAGACTGTGGAAACTTCACACTGGACTTCAAGCATCTTGCAGTGTGTGCCTCTCCATTCTTCCTCCATACTCTGGGTCCTTGGTTTCCAAATGAGATGCAAAAGTTGCTCTCATCAGAAAAGAGGACTTTGGACCACTGAGCAACAGACCAGGTCTGTTTTTCTTTAGCCCATGTAAGTCGCTTCTGACGTTGTTTGTTCAGGAGCGGCTTGACAAGAGGAATACAACATTTGAAGCCCATGTTCAGGATCCATCTGTGTGTGGTGGCTCTTGATGCACTGACTCCAGCCTCAGTCCACTCCTTGTGAAAGTCCCCTATACTTTTGAAAGGCCTTTTCCTGACCATCCTCTCCAGGCTGCGGTCATCCCTGCTAATTGTGCACCTTTTTCTTCCACACTTTTCTCATCCACATAACTTTCTATTAATGTGCTTTGATACAGCACTTTGGGAACATCCAACTTCTTTTGCAATTACCTTTTGAGGCTTTCCCTCCTTATGGAGGGTGTCAATGAGGTTTTTCTGCACAACTGTCAGGTCAGCAGTCTTTCCCATGATTGTGATTCCTACTCAATCAGACTGAGAGACCATTTAAAGGCTCAGGAACCCTTTGCAGGTGTTATGGCTTAGATGATAGAATAATGAAGCGAGCGCTAAAACCAAATGTATAAAATAAGCAGCTAAACACACTAAAAGGTAAACCAAAAAGCCTTCAGATAAATTGAAAAAATAGATATTGGTGCAGCACTAGGTTTGAAAGAAAATAACCAATTTGTTTCCTATAAATGCATATATGGGATAAATGCGTTATGCATATAATATGTACTAAACATCAATAATAATAATCTAAAAGTGAACGAGTAAATTTATGAGAAGCGCATAATCATGACATGCGTGGTGGAAATATATTGTCCAAAATATCTTTAAATTTGGTGTGATCTTCTAATGACTTTTGTAATGTCACAGAGTGTAATTTTGCCTTAGCTTGATGTATTAAACATGCAGAGTGCGCACTCACCAGATGCGCTAATAAAAAGCACGTTGTATAATGTACTCCTGGTATCCATGGGTCCCTCAAGTGTGGTCAGGTATGGAGCCTCTGGATAGGTTGCATAAGATGTGCACATGAATGACTGACCAGCTGGAAATATGAAGTGGCCGTCGGATCCCTGTGATCCAACAGCTTGATGTCAACGGCTTGCAAGGGCTCCTCCTTAACGCGTTTCGAACTCAGTGTTCATTGTCAAAAGGGGTATGCCTGTGTGCAGCCCGACGTCTCAATGCAGCTATTTATAGCATCAGATAATTTGAAAAAAAGCGCCAAAAACAACGATCGTGCGCCATCTTGCCGAAGTTCAGCGCATGCGTGAACCCGCGGGCGCCATTTTCCCATGAACAAATGTCACAGTAATCAATTACAGAATGGATTTTGTACTGCGCATGTGCTGGCACCATTTTCCTGTAGTTCTTAGTTAAAGAGATGATGCAAAGAGCTGTGTAGGAGCATCCCTTTACAACTTGGTGATATAATAACAAAACGGAACTACAGGGGTTAATTCTGTCGTACAGGGCCAATATATGCATTGTGAATGTTATGACCACAATATGTGCGTCATGATAATTGAGGTAATAGCGCACGTACGTGCACCATTGGGGAAAATTACGTCAAAACGCGCTTGTACTGCGCACGCGTGAGCGACATTTTCCCCAAGTCTAAAGTAAAGCTGTGCTGACGGCTGTGTACCATAGTTCAAGACAGAATTGAACCTGATGAGCTGTATGGGCTTACTGTGGTTGTATGATGTAATGCTAGTTGAATCAGCATTATTTATCCTATGTCCAATGCAATGTATTCAGCAAGCCCCACTAGTGTGGTTAAAAAATGGGTTCAATAAACTCAGTGAGATAAAATCATTTTTTCTAACATCACAAAGGTTGCATATAACTATACAACCCTATGGTATAAATATTAAATATTAAAAGCCGTCTGGACTGCCAAGTTGCATAATAAAACAATCCATAATGTAAATGCAATATAAACACCAATAATAAATACATCTACAAGATAAGAGAACCCATGATAGAAACGCATCCATAAATGCATGTGTATGCACTTCCTCATTGGGGCATGTGTGAGAATAAAAAAGACAGTAATAATGATAAAAATTATTAAGAGAATGTGTAAGAATGTGCAATATGAATGTTGTTCAGTCGCCAAAATCTAAATGAAATGAATACAGAATGGTCACGTGGTCTAATGAGACTGAAAAATATGCAGCATAAAGGGTGTGAGAGGGCTAAACTCTAACTGTTATCAATATAGCAGTTAAGATCAATATCCACGTTGTGACCAGCCGGGGTCAAAGTTCTCATGTTAAAGATCCACCTGGTCTCAGCCTGTGAGACCAATCTGGTCTTATTTGACCCCCTTCAATGGTTGGTAATGATTTTAATACCCATGAATTTAAGCGTCGAGGGATCGCGATTATGATGATATCGAAAATATTTGGACAAAGGGTGTTCCTTAAAGCCTTTTTTGATGTTATACACAAGTTCTCTAAATCGGTCCCTCGGGCATCTAATGGTGCGTCCTATGTACTGTCTCTTACATGGACATTCGAGAAGATAGACAGCATACTTGCTACTGCAAGAAATAAAGGAAGTAACCTCATAAGTTTGTCCTGTACATGTAGATGAAAAAGTTTCTATCTTCTTGAGTTTCATTTTGCTTTGTTGAAAAATAACACATTTCTTGCAAGGGTAAAATCCCTTCATTTGTGAGAAAAAAGTGGAGTGTGTAGGGGGATCTATAATGTTGGGTGCTATCATGTTACAAAGAGTGGGGACTCTCCTAAACACTATCTCAGGTCTATCCGGTAACTCTTTAGATAAAATAGGTTCAGCCTTCAAAATACCCCAATTCTTATTGATGATTTTATTGACTGCTTTATACTGCAGTGAAAAAGTAGTTACTAATGGGCAAATTTTGCCCGCTCTCTGAGTTGTAGAATTGGATAGCATGAGATCTCTGTTCATCATAGCCACATTCTCCATTTCAGTATTAAGTTTGACTTTATCGTAGCCCTTCTCAATGAAGCTATTTTTAGTATGTCTGCCTTAGTATAGTAGGATGTTAAGTTGGTACAATTCTTTCTCACCCTCATAAATTGACTCTTAGGAATGTTCGCTAGCCAGGTGGGATGATGGCAGCTGTCTGTGGGAATGAACCTTGGTACCGTACAAATATCACCACAAGAATTGAAAGTTTGGTTTGGAACAAACACCTGCCAGGTTCCTTCAAAAACTATGTGCAAGTGTACCTAGCTGAACTGAAGCTTTTTTGAAGGCAAAGGGTGGTTACACCAATTATTGGTTTGATTTGAATTTATCATCTGTTCATTTACTTTCCATTTTGTTTAACACTATTTCAGAAAGCATTCTTAATTTACAGCATTTTTTCAAACCTGTCTAAAACATATGCACAGTACTGTCCCATCCAGCCCCACTGCTGACACCCTGTAAAACTCATATGAGGGGATAAAAGCTGCTAATGTTTAGGACAGTATGCTCCCAGGAAAAAAATGCCTGGAATGCAGTTCCTTTCATCCCTGGGTGCCTGCTGTCCAAACATTATTACCATTTGGTGCACAGTCCAGCCACGGCAGCTTTCAGCCTCTCAGAGTTTTACAGGCTGCCATCACTGGGACTGGATGGGGCATCTGTGCCTTTCACTCATGCGTAAATGCTGGAGTCTCAGGCAGCAAGGCTAAACTCCCAGTGTGCATGAGGCCTAACAGATCAGTCCACTTAAAACGATATACAGTATTTAAATTTTTGGTAGAACCTGGCATATTGAGTCATCTATGATTTTCATATATTTGCATTGTATTTTGATGTGAAGACTTGTTGAGTTCTTACCTTCACCCACTAGCAGCAATTCTTTCCATATGTGTGTGTGTGTATCTATGTGGGTTTGAATGTGTGTGTCTTTTTATCCCTGACATCTGCACTCTGTAGGTTACCCAATCTGATCTCTTCACTCTGTAGGTTACTCACTCATTACCCCTTTACCCTGTAGGTTGCCTACTCCTGGGCCCTTTACCCTGTAGGTTACTCACTCCAACCCCTACATTCTGTAGGTTACCTACTCCTGACCCCTTCACTCTGTAGGTTACCCACTCTTGACCCCTTCACTCTGTAGGTTACCAAATCTGACCTCTTCATTCTGTAGGTTACTCACTCCTGACCCCTTTACCCTGTAGGTTACCTACTCCTGAGCCCTTTACTCTGTAGGTTACTCACTCCTAACCCCTACATTCTGTAGGCTACCTACTCCTGACACCTTCACTCTGTAGGTTACCCACTCTTAACCCCTTCACTCTGTAAGTTACCAAATCTGATCTCTTCACTCTGTAGGTTACTCACTCCTGACCCCTTTACCCTGTAAGTTACCCACTCCTGACCCCTTTACCCTGTAAGTTACCCACTCCTGAGCCCTTTACTCTGTAGGTTACTCACTCCTAAACCCTACATTCTGTAGGTTACCCACTCCTGACCCCTTCACTCTGTAGGTTACCCACTCTTAACCCCTTCACTCTGTAGGTTACCCACCCCTAAGCCCTTTACTTTGTAGGGTACACATTCCTGCATTCTGCATGTGGGTATAACAACTGGGCGAGCACATCTGGAATGTGTATAACATTTGGGGGAACACATCACAAAGGAGGAGGGATCAGCTGGGCATCTCCCTGGTCAGGCCCTGGCAGTACTGGGACCTGGGGGGGGGGGGAATAGCAGAAGGGGCAGGGGCTTGGGTGTCACAGTTGGATGGTGTGAGAGGGGGTGCAGTGTGGCCATAAGGAGCAGTGGGATAGTGCAGTGCTGCTATTATCAGACTGCTGATAAAGTCTGCTCTGATAATACCCAATACATCATTATGATCAGCTAGGAAACAGCAATCGCAGGCGGGGCCGGGTGCGCGCTGCTGGGGGTGAGCAGGGGGGAGTGTCCTGGAAAGACATCCATGGACCAGGATTAAACAGCCATGCTGTAGCCATTCTTCAGCTATAGCGTGGTTGGGAACCAGTTAAAGAGGGACATATGCATTCCAGTGCATTTTTGGTGTGTTTGGTGTGTCTGTTGCATTTTTGATGCAATTTACCACTTTCCAGTACAGTTCTGTGTTGGAAAAATGCAGTCTGTTCTATTTTTTTTTTCTGCAACCGGAACGCACTGGAATTGCAAGCACTGATGTGAACTATGACATTGACAACCATATAACCTACTTTCTGTGTGTTTAGGATGCAGAAAAAAAAAAGCAGCTGAAACGCATGTAGTGTGAACTGGCCTTTAGGCCTGTGAGGCTATGACATCACCCCTCTGTCTAAACTCCAACACTAGTCAGCACTGGATCATTGACACTTGTGGATACTATATCAGGGAGGTGACAAGAGCTTATCTTAGTAAGTTTACATGCCTTGGGGGGGGCATGTGCAGACACTGTCACTTTGTCCTAATAGGGCAAAGTGACCATGTCCCTTTAAAAAAAGATAAGCTTGATGTAGAAAAAGCTATTAATGTATGTTAATATTACAAATTTGTAATTATATGTATTTTTAATGTCAACAGACATACAGGTGAAACTCAAAAAATTAGAATATCATGCAAAAGTTCATTTATTTCAGTAATGCAATTAATAGGTGAAACAATTATATAAGATAGACTCATTACATGCAAAGCAAGATAGTTCAAGCCGTGATTTGTCATAATTGTGATGATTATGGCTTACAGCTCATGAAAACCCCAAATCCACAATCTCAGAAAATTAGAATATTGTGAAAAGGTGCAATATTCTTGGCTCAAAGTGTCCCACTCTAATCAGCTAATTAAGCCATAACATCTGCAAAGGGTTCCTGAGCCTTTAAATGGTCTCTCAGTCTGGTTCAGTAGGAATCACAATCATGGGAAAGACTGCTGACCTGACAGTTGTGCAGAAAACCATCATTGACACCCTCCATAAGGAGGGAAAGCCTCAAAAGGTTATTGCAAAAGAAGTTGGATGTTCCCAAAGGAAGAAAAAGGTGCACAAGCAGCAGGGATGACCGCAGCCTGGAGAGGATTGTCAGGAAAAGGCCATTCAAAAGTGTTGGGGACTTTCACAAGGAGTGGACTGAGGCTGGAGTCAGTGCATCAAGAGCCACTACACACAGACGGATCCTGGACATGGGCTTCAAATGTTGTATTCCTCTTGTCAAGCCGCTCCTGAACAACAAACAACGTCAGAAGTGTCTTACCTGGGCTAAAGAAAAACAGACCTGGTCTGTTGCTCAGTGGTCCAAAGTCCTCTTTTCTGATGAGAGGAACTTTTGCATCTCATTTGGAAACCAAGGACCCAGAGTATGGAGGAAGAAAGGAGAGGCACACATTGCAAGATGCTTGAAGTCCAGTGTGAACTTTCCACAGTCTGTGTTGATTTGGGGAGCCATGTCTTCTGCTGGTGTTGGTCCACTGTGCTTCATTAAGTCCAGGTTCAACGCAGCCATCTACCAGGAGATTCTGGAGCACTTCATGCTTCCTTCCGCAGACGAGCTTTATGGGGATGCTGATTTCATTTTCCAGCAGGACTTGGCACCTGCCCACACTGCCAAAAGCACCAAAACCTGGTTCAATCACCGTGGGATTACTGTGCTTGATTGGCCAGCAAACTCGCCTGACCTGAACCCCATAGAGAATCTATGGGGCATTGCCAAGAGAAAGATAAGAGACATGAGACCGAACAATGCAGAAGAGCTGAAGGCCGCTATTGAAGCATAACACCCCTGCAGTACCACAGGCTGATAGCTTCCATGCCACGCCACATTGAGGCAGTAATTGCTGCAAAAGGGGCCCAAACCAAGTACTGAGTACATATGTATGCTTATACTTTTCAGAGGTCCGATATTGTTCTATGTACAATCCTTGTTTTATTGATTTATGTAATATTCTAATTTTCTGAGATTGTGGATTTGGGGTTTTCATGAGCTGTAAGCCATAATCATCACAATTATGACAAATCACGGCTTGAACTATCTTGCTTTGCAAATAATGAGTCTATCTCATATATTAGTTTCACCTTTTAAGTTGCATTACTGAAATAAATGAACTTTTGCACAATATTCTAATTTTTCGAGTTTCACCTGTATTTGGTAATTTTATACTTAAGCTCTCTTGTTTCACAGTGCTACACAATTGCTGTGTTGCAACTTGCACTGCACCATCAAGCATTTAAAGTGGTTTTAAACCCAAAAGCAAACATTTATTATATTGGTGTTTACCAATTCTTAGATTTGATGGCTGTATTCATTTTTTTTAAGGCTTTCCTTTTATATTTTCATCTGGTGATCCAGCAAGAAAGTCTGTTGTATATGTATCACTCTCCTAGGTAGGTGCTAGGATTAGTTGGCTAGGTTAGTAATGCTTTGATAGCTAAATTTAGTTGTCACTCTGTAGGCAGAGTGACTTCAATTGTTGCCAGGTAAAAGTATAGTTAGCAAACTGTACTGAGTGAGCTGTGATCTGCTAGTGAGGCTAGTGGGCTCAAATGCAGCTAGTTTGCCTAGCTTCCTCTGTATCCAGGTTACTGTAGAAAGTTCTGGATGATATGTGTGGAGCTATGCAGATGGCAGCATGAATATTGATACAGCCTCAGCCTATCCAAGAGTGAGGGGCTCCAAGATTTGTTGGGTAACTATTTATATTCCTGGCTAGGATGGCTTAAGCCTGGGGGAGGGCATGTTGCTCTCCCAGGCACCTGCTACCATAGGCCTCAGGTGGGCTAGCTGAGGGCCTGAACTGTTGAGACCCAGGTTCTGCTACGCTGACTGAGGGGCTGTCTCCTGAAGATCTGGTTTGGTACCATGGAGGAAGGTATCCTAATGCTCTTGGGCCTTATGAGTACAGACATCCCTAAGGATCTTAGAGACTGTCTGCTGTTTAACCCCCTCTGGTGCTAGGAAGTCAACTGCGGGTCTAGCAAAGAGAATACCAGCTGGTGTTCCAAAGAGCTTGTCCTTCTTCCCACTACTACTTGAAGGGACACTGCTCTGGGCTCTAATGAAATTACTGTTGCTATTGCTTTTGTTTAAGCTGAAGTCCACTGTTTGATTCAAGCACAGACTTGGATATAGCTTCTTCTGAAGATTAGACAAAGTCATTAGAGATGAGCGAATCGAACATGACGAAGTGGAATTCGTTCCGAAGATTTGGAAAAATTCTATTCGCGATGAATCCGAAGATTAGCAAACTTCGGATGCACGAATCGAATTTTCCCAAAAATGGCGGCGACATGTGTGGCGACAGGAGAAAATGGACAGAGAAGATGGGGCGGGGATCTCTGGGAAGGCGCGCAGACAAGGCGCGCTGACCCATAATGTATTCATGAGTCATGAATCATGACATGTGATCGCATTAGCCAATCAGCAGCCAGCCAGCCAGCACTGTGTAATGGTGGAGCTATAAATCGCGGCCATCTTAGAATTCTCCATTAGCCTCCGGTCATTCAAGAAAGACAGACCTCTGTGTATTGAGGGACAGAGTTAGGGCCACAGAGACTTTAGGGCCACAGAATTGTTACTCAGGGACACAGAATTGTTACTCAGGGACACAGAATTGTTACTCGGGGACACAGAATTGTTACTCGGGGACACAGAATTGTTACTCAGGGACACAGAATCGTTACTCAGGGACACAGAATTGTTACTCGGGGACACAGAATTGTTACTCAGGGACACAGAATCGTTACTCAGGGACACAGAATTGTTACTCGGGGACACAGAATTATTACTCAGGGACACAGAATCGTTACTCGGACACAGAATTGTTACTCAGGGACACAGAATTGTTACTCAGGGACACAGAATCGTTACTCAGGGACACAAAATCGTTACTCAGGGACACAGAATCGTTACTCAGGGACACAGAATCGTTACTCAGGGACACAGAATTGTTACTCAGGGACACAGAATCGTTACTCAGGGACACAGAATCGTTACTCAGGGACACAGAATCGTTACTCAGGGACACAGAATCGTTACTTAGGGCCACAGCTATCAAAGAATCGAAAATTTAAAGTGACATACACCATTTTTTTTTTTGGTGGCTGTCGTGCACAGTTGGTGCTGCAGTTTGCCGATTGTGCTAAATAAACTGACTTTCTGCTTCACAACCACTATTGTACGTTCAAAGAGTTAAATCCATATACACGCCGGGTGGCGGTAATATTTTTTGGGTGATTAGTGCATTCCAGTGACAAACGTACAGTTTCCAGCCAACGGCAAGCTGCAATTGACCGATTGTGTACAATAAACTGACTTTCTGCTTCACAACCACTATTGTACGTTCAAAGAGTTAGATCCATTTACACGCCGGGTGGCGGTAATATTTTTTGGGTGATTAGTGCATTCCAGTGACATAAACGTACAGTTTCCAGCCAACGGCAAGCTGCAATTGACCGATTGTGCTAAATAAACTGACTTTCTGCTTCACAACCACTATTGTACGTTCAAAGAGTTAAATCCATATACACGCCGGGTGGCGGTAATATTTTTTTGGTGATTAGTGCATTCCAGTGACATAAACGTACAGTTTCCAGCCAACGGCAAGCTGCAATTGACCGATTGTGCTAAATAAACTGACTTTCTGCTTCACAACCACTATTGTACGTTCAAAGAGTTAGATCCATTTACACGCCGGGTGGCGGTAATATTTTTTGGGTGATTAGTGCATTCCAGTGACAGAAACGTACAGTTTCCAGCCAACGGCAAGCTGCAATTGACCGATTGTGCTAAATAAACTGACTTTCTGCTTCACAACCACTATTGTACGTTCAAAGAGTTAGATCCATTTACACGCCGGGTGGCGGTAATATTTTTTGGGTGATTAGTGCATTCCAGTGACATAAACGTACAGTTTCCAGCCAACGGCAAGCTGCAATTGACCGATTGTGCTAAATAAACTGACTTTCTGCTTCACAACCACTATTGTACGTTCAAAGAGTTAGATCCATTTACACGCCGGGTGGCGGTAATATTTTTTGGGTGATTAGTGCATTCCAGTGACATAAACGTACAGTTTCCAGCCAACGGCAAGCTGCAATTGACCGATTGTGCTAAATAAACTGACTTTCTGCTTCACAACCACTATTGTACGTTCAAAGAGTTAAATCCATATACACGCCGGGTGGCGGTAATATTTTTTGGGTGATTAGTGCATTCCAGTGACATAAACGTACAGTTTCCAGCCAACGGCAAGCTGCAATTGACCGATTGTGCTAAATAAACTGACTTTCTGCTTCACAACCACTATTGTACGTTCAAAGAGTTAAATCCATATACACGCCGGGTGGCGGTAATATTTTTTGGGTGATTAGTGCATTCCAGTGACATAAACGTACAGTTTCCAGCCAACGGCAAGCTGCAATTGACCGATTGTGCTAAATAAACTGACTTTCTGCTTCACAACCACTATTGTACGTTCAAAGAGTTAGATCCATTTACACGCCGGGTGGCGGTAATATTTTTTGGGTGATTAGTGCATTCCAGTGACATAAACGTACAGTTTCCAGCCAACGGCAAGCTGCAATTGACCGATTGTGCTAAATAAACTGACTTTCTGCTTCACAACCACTATTGTACGTTCAAAGAGTTAAATCCATTTACACGCCGCCTGGCGGTAATATTTTTTGGGTGATTAGTGCATTCCAGTGACAGAAACGTACAGTTTCCAGCCAACGGCAAGCTGCAATTGACCGATTGTGTACAATAAACTGTCTTTCTGCTTCACAACCACTATTGTACGTTCAAAGAGTTAGATCCATTTACACGCCGGGTGGCGGTAATATTTTTTGGGTGATTAGTGCATTCCAGTGACATAAACGTACAGTTTCCAGCCAACGGCAAGCTGCAATTGACCGATTGTGCTAAATAAACTGACTTTCTGCTTCACAACCACTATTGTACGTTCAAAGAGTTAAATCCGGTTTTATTTTTGGGGTGCTTATTGAATTAAAGAGTATGTCAGACAACACGCAGAGGAGTGGCAGAGGAGGCAATGTTTCAGGAGCGAGCAGACGTGGCAGCAGAGGAAGGGGTCGAGGCAGCACTAGTCGCAGCCAGAGGCCAGTGCTCCCGGTGTCATCCAGCGGTCGTGTCTCCACCGACAACCCTGCCGTCATCGATTGGTTGACTCGGTCGTCTTCCTCTTCCCAGGTCACCTCTGACACCTACAGCCAACGGTCGGTGGGTACGTCAGACACAACCGTTAGTTGGCATGGCCCGGGAGCAAGCCCACTGAAATCACGTGTCCTCGACCTGCCCCTGTCCTTTGGTGTTCCCTCACCAAACGAAGTATCGCATGCTGTGGGCTCAGCCCCACTGTACAGTGAGGAAGAGCTAACAGAGGGCGGTCAGGAACGGGGGGAGACATCCGCCTCTTCAGCAGCCAGGCGAAGAAGTACTGGCGAGGAGAGTGGCTCGTTAGCCGGTCTAGAGACAGGTCTGTCTCCTGACCCACACGCAGCCGAGGGGGCTAGTAGTGACGCGGAGACCCTAATTGATGATGATGAGGCTGATCGCACTTGGCAGCCTCGTCGTCATCAGGCTATTGCTTCCGCATCATCAGGAGAAGAGGGTGCCAGCTTGCCAGCGAGCAAAACAGTCGGTGGGTTGCCCAGGAGGCAGCAGGGTCGCAGCAGTGTCAGTGGAGCCAAATGGCCACGGAGTAGAGCACCAGCTCCACTGCAGCCTACCACCACGGCCAGTAGTGGTGCCGGTGTGCACGGAGGAAGTAGCAGTCAGCCAGTGAGGAGTAGCGGGGGCAAAGTTTCCTACTCGGCAGTGTGGCAATTTTTCGTCAAGCCGCCCAAGGAAGTAAACGTAGCCGTATGTCGACTATGTGGCCAGAAAGTCAAGCGTGGCCAGGGGGCCAATGTTGGGACTACAGCGTTGCGTCAGCATATGCAGCGTCGCCATTCGGTGGCCTGGGAAAACCGTGATAAAGATACGGCGGTTCTGCCTGCCCCAGCCCCCGCTCCATCACCCGCTCCGTTACTTGCTCCGTCACCCGACGTCAATCGCCCTCTATCAGCCAGTCAAGGCTCCAACACCTCTGCTGAGGGGAGTTGTCGCTCGTTGGCATCTTCTGCTCGTTCAGATGCTCCTTCTCCTGCTACTCCTCTTCACGGATTCCGTCAGCAGTCTTTCTTGGAATCCGTTTCCAAGAGACAACAGTTTGCGAGCACGCACCCGACGGTGCAGAAGCTGAACGTCCTCCTGTCCAAGTTGCTGGTGCTGCAGTCCCTCCCTTTCCAAGTGGTGGACTCAGCACCTTTCCGAGAAATGATGGCTTGTGCCGAGCCGCGGTGGAGAGTGCCAAGCCGGCATTTCTTCGCCAAAAAGGCAGTGCCAGCCCTGCATTCACATGTAGAAGAGATGGTGGGCCAGTCTTTGAGCATGTCGGTCTCTGCCAAAGTGCACGGCAGCGCCGACGTGTGGAGCTGTAACTACGGTCAGGGACAGTACATGTCATTTACGGCCCACTGGGTGAACGTGGTGCCGGCACAGCCGCACCAGCAACTTGGACAGGTCACGCCGCTTTTGCCTCCACGTTTGCACGTCCTTGGTCCAGCAAAGATGTCCGCCTCTACCACCTCTTCTTCCGCCGTGTCCTCAGCCGCCACCCCCGTGCCAAGTCCCATTACCCGACCGGCATATCACATGTGCAGGGCGCAACGGTGTCACGCTGTGCTGCACCTGGTATGCCTTGGCGAACGTAGTCACACAGGGGAGGAACTTCTGAGTGTAATGAACAGAGAAATCGACAGATGGCTGTCTCCGCGCAAACTGAAAATCGGAACCATGTTGACCGACAACGGAAAGAACATGGTGTCTGCTCTGCGTCAAGGAAGGTTGTGCCATGCGCCATGCATGGCTCACGTGTTCAATCTGGTTGTCAAGCGGTTCCTAAAATCCACCATCCCACTGCAAGACATCCTTAAAATGTCACGTAAACTTTGCATGCATTTCAGCCATTCCTACACCGCAAAGCACACCCTCCTTGAGCTGCAGCGGCAGAACGGAATTCCACAGCATCGCCTGATCTGCGACGTTGCAACAAGGTGGAATTCAACCCTACATATGTTAGACCGCCTTTACGAACAGCGAAAGGCCATCACCGATTTCCTGATGTTACAAGCGGATAAAGGTACTCCCCTGTGTAACTTAGATGTCAGCCATTGGCAGCTCATGCGTGACACCTGCCGCTTGCTCAGGCCCTTTGAGGAGGCCACGCTATTCGTGAGTCGGCAGGACTATGGGATAAACGACGTCATTCCTCTGTTGCACATCCTGGAACAAATGCTGTTAACAATGGCTGGTCAGGGTGCGGTAGACGTGGCGCACAGATCTCAACGCCACATGACCCCTGTGGGGGCAGGACAGGAAGAAAAGGAGGAGGTAGAGGAGGACATTGGTGCTCAGGAATTATTGAGTGAAATGGGTGGTTTTTCCACTCAGCGGACAGGAGTGGAGGAGCAGGAGCATCTGGTAGAGGAGGAGGAGGAGGAGACAGAGGACCCAGACGCACCGTGGCAGTATGCTGTGGAGATGGAGGCAGGGAGTCCCTCGCATTCCTTGGCACAAATGGCCCATAGCATGCTCGCTTGCTTGCGTAGCGACAGCCGAATAATAACCATCAGACAGAGGGATGACTTTTGGCTGTCCACCTTGTTGGACCCTCGCTACCATTCAAAAATGGTGGCCTTTTTCACACCTGCTGAGAGGGAGGCCAAAATAAAGTACTATAAAAACCACCTATGTAGTCATGCAGTATATAGCCCTATCGGCCACTTTCTGGCATCCAGTTGCTGTAGCCCCTATCACCACACTGTGCCACGGGCCCCTGTACCGCCTTCTCATACTGCTGCCAGATCCATCCTCTGCCATGTGCGTCTTTGTCGTCTGCTCACGCTGCTGGGTTCCAGTTTTAAACCTAGGCCTGTGTATGGCTTCCGAATACTGCTGCCTCCACCGCCACCCTGCGCCATGTGCCTCTGTCGTCTGCTCACGCTGCTGACGGCTTCCGCTTTTTAACCGAGGCCTGTGTTTGGCTTCCGAATACTGCTGCATCCACCGCCACCCTGCGCCATGTGTCTCTGTCGTCTGCTCACGCTGCTGACGGCTTCCGCTTTTTAACCGAGGCCTGTGTTTGGCTTCCGAATACTGCTGCATCCACCGCCACCCTGCGCCATGTGTCTCTGTCGTCTGCTCACGCTGCTGACGGCTTCCGCTTTTTAACCTAGGCCTGTATATGGCTTCCGAATACTGCTGCCTCCACCGCCACCCTGCGCCATGTGCCTCTGTCGTCTGCTCACGCTGCTGACGGCTTCCGCTTTTTAACCGAGGCCTGTGTTTGGCTTCCGAATACTGCTGCATCCACCGCCACCCTGCGCCATGTGTCTCTGTCGTCTGCTCACGCTGCTGACGGCTTCCGCTTTTTAACCTAGGCCTGTGTATGGCCTTCAATTGAATCTGCTTCTGCTCCGCCACTCTGCCATTGGACTCTTGATAGTCGTCTCCCCACGCTGCTGCTGGGGGGACTTTTTAACATAGGCCTCTGTATGGCCTTCAATTTTAGCTGCTTACGCTCCGCCACTCTGCCATAGGCCCCTGTACCGCCTCCTCATGCTGCTGCCAGGCCCGTAATCTGCCATGGGCCCCCGTACCGACTCCTCATGCTGCTGCCAGGCCCGTAATCTGTCATGGGCCCCTGTACCGCCTCCTCATGCTGCTGCCAGGTCCAGAGTGTGTAATGGGTCCCTGTATGGCCTCCCATTGCTGCTGTCTCCATTGCCACACTCTGCCATGTGCCACTTTCAGGTCTCCTCACACTGCTGGTGGGTTCCATTTTGTCATAGGGTGCTGTATGGCCTCCCATTGCTGCTGCCTCCACCGCCACACTGTGGCTCCACACTCTGGTTTTGGCCCCGTGACTGCCCAAATGAGTGAAGTGTGCGGTGATTCTAAGATCGACGGCACTCATCTGCATGTCATACTGACTGACAGTATTATTTCTCTTCCCCAGCAGACTCCAAGGGCATTTAAATTAAAGGTACAGTGTTCTGCACTAATATAAAGGCTCTCTGAAGCCTAGAAACACCCTTTTTATAAGTTAAATTCGCAGCGAATATATTCGGCTCGAAGCAAATTTTTTCCGCGAATTCGGCGAATCAGCCGAACCGAATTTTTGAATAATTCGCTCATCTCTAAAAGTCATCAATGTACATTGTTCCTAATATGGAGTATCCCACTCATCCCCATCCTTATTGAGGAAAAATAAAAATAACACCCCTAGATTGATTATTAGGGAAACTAATGAATGGGCCTATGTACCTGGCTGCGGGGCAAGGTATCTGGGGTAGGACCTGGACACTATTCCAGCAGCTCCTATGGGAGTAGTGCTACAGATATCAAGAGAACAGCTCTCCAGCAGAATGTATCAGTTACAGAGATAAGACAAACCATTTACTACTGACAGTGGTGCTTACAATGATCAGCTTTTATTTATGTAAAACTTTTATCCCATAAGGAAAAAAAAACATTTGCTGTAACTGCTTAAAAAGTATTAGCTGGAGTTTAGCTACAATTTATTAGTGTATTTAGTCTGCTAGTGTCATGTTTCACATGACTGTCATATGCGTTTAAGTGTTCTTTGTATTTTGTCTCTGCTCCTCCCTTTCCTTTGGTTTAGCTCATGCTGTATAGATAGCCCACCCTTTTTCCCAGTAATGCATTTCAGCTTCAAGGCTCACGTTATGAAGCAGATCACATTATGATCTTTTGCCCTATCTGATGTTCATTGCTGTAAGATTCTCTCAGTTTATGGAATAAACTTCACAAGATCTACAAGGTGTTGTCTGGATCGAGTCACTGCCTGTGTTAGTCAACTAAGATTGGAGTTATCGCTATCTCATCACAACTGTAAGTTACAGAGATCACACTGTCAATGCTTAGATTGGAGAGACAGAACAGCTAGTACATCTAACACTGCCCTCCACCCAGACTGACAATGCCACTGTCCGCTGTGGGGGTACTCTAAAACAGGAGGTGTGTTACTGGCTTGATTGCCAGGTGAAAACAGAGGGGGAAAAAAAGCAAAAAAATATAAAACTAAGCATCTAGAACGCAATCCGTTTGCGTTTCCCACACCACATTCAAAATGCACTGCCCTTGTGAACTGCAGCGGGTGTCAGTGCAAAGTTAAGGAGACCCCAAATGCAGGTCGCAAACGCAATAGTTTTGTACTGTGTGATCCAGTTACGGTGCATTTCCAAAAGTAGTGCATGCACTACTTTTGGTGTGATGCAGTGCTGTTGGAGCCCATTTAAAATGAATGAGCTCAAATCACAATGCACTGAATCGCATGTGAACAGGAATGTGCTTCATAGTGTAAACCTAGACTAATACAGCCCCCATATCCAAAATAGTAAAATCAAAAATAATTTTAAGGTAAAAACTTGCAATAATGACTTGTGTGCTTACTGAAAAGACACCATACTTTTTCTTTTTATGAATGTGCAAAAAATGTGATGTACAACTATAAATAAGATTCTAGAAACTGGCAAAATTAAGGAATAATCAAATCACTTATGTACACAAAGCTTTATTATCCTGAAAACAACATCTTCTTTAATTTTCTTTTGCAAAGAAAGTTGTACCACATAGGTTGAAAACATATGCAAGATGCTTGTTTATTCTTTCTGTCAAGCTGCCCATACTTTGTATAATAAGCCTGAACAACATTATAAAACGATCCATGAAAAGCCAGATCTATAATTCTGGAGATTAGAAAATTTACTGATTTTTTGTGTAAAGAAAATAATTTTCTCACTTTCCAAAAACTTGTGGCAAAAAATAAAATCTTCCACGAACTCAACATGGCTCCCAGCAAATACCTTGGGGTGTCTACTTTCCAAAACAGGGTCATTTGGGGAAGGGGGGGTGATTGTACTATTCTGGCATTTCAAGGTCTCCAAAACTGTGATAGATAGTGAGGAAGCAACATGAGAAAATTATGGCCTTTGATAGCTTGATGCTGGTCATTGGTTTTTGGCCACCGTAAGTGCATAGGCTCTCCAAAAGTCTCTCACATGTGGTATTCCCATTCTCGGGAGAAGTAGCAAAATGCATTTTGGAGTGTAATTTCACATTTTCCAAGAACTTGTGGCATAAAAATAAAATCTTCCTTGAACTCAACATGCCTCTTATCAAATACCTTGGGGTGTCTCCTTTCCAAAAAGGAGTAATTTGGGGGTGTTTAAACTGTCCTGGCATTTTATACCCAACTTCAGAAGCTTCTGCTACACATCACTCACTCTTCTAATCACTTGAAGACCAAGCCTTTTCTAACACTTTTTGTTTGCATGAAATAATTCTGTATTTTTGGCTAGAAAATTATTTTGAACCCCCACACATGATATATTTTTTCAAAGCAGAGGCCCTTGGGAATAAAATGGTGGGTGTTGCAATTAGTTTTATCTCACACTGTATTTGCGCAGTAGTTTTTCAAACACAATTTGTTTGGAAAAAATACTCTTTTTTGAATTTGAATGCACAAAAACATAATATAATACCCAATTGTTTGTTAAAGTTTGCAGGCTGCCAAACAAGCTGCTGATTAGGCCTTTGCTTTTAATTCACACTGAAATAAATACCACTGTAGGTCCAGTTCACTTCTGGTCTGTTCACTTTATTGCCAGTCAAGCCTTGTTGAAGGGGGCAATTGGACTGACGAAACGCATTGGATACTTCTCAGATTATACCCCTGACTTGTAATGGATTTGTATCTGGACCTTTTAACAGTGGTGTGGCGCTTCAATTTCAGCTCTTCTTACTATACTAGCAATGGCCCTGATCAGTGACCTATACCATGAGTGTAGTAGTGTGCAGACATTCTAACGCTAGCTGACTGACCCTGACACTACCTGACGCTATCTGATGTCGCTAGCGGAAGTAATACAGTGATCAGTGAAAAATAATGTACACTGACACTGTATTAATGGCACTGGCTGGGTGAAAGGGGTGATCAAAGGGTTAAGTGTGGGTGTGTGGGTAAAAAGTGTGAAATCCAGGGAGAGAAAAACCAGCTAGATCCTGTGCTTATTTACAAATACAGGTACAGGACTGCTTCTTCATTCATTGCAGGAGATCAGCAGGGTCCTGGACAAAAATCATTGGCCAGGACCCGCTGATGAACTATTCCTGTAACGAATGACAGTGGGGAGACGCACACGCCCATGCGTACCCTGAAGTATCAGGTGACTTACGGGTACCTTGCTTTCCCCAGAGCAGTTGCCCATCCGCAGTACATTACAGATGGGCAGTCCACAAGTCGATAAATAGATGTGCTGTAAGTGTGCCATAAACACTATAATTATTATAGAAGATTTATATAGCTCCAACAGTTTGCTCAGCGCTTTACAATATAACGGGAGACAATGCAGTAACAATACAGTTCAATACTAGAGGGATAGGAGGGCCCTGCTCCTCCGAGCTTACAATCTAGGAGGGAGGGGCTACTGGTACAAAAGGTAGAAACTGTGGGTGATGGACTGGTAGGAAGAGTAGAAGATTCCATTATTAGCTGAGGGCAGGATAGGCTTCCCTGAAGAGGTTTTCAGAGATCGCCGAAAAGTGAGCAGAGTAGGCGATAGTCTGATAAATTGGGGTAGAGAGTTCCAGAGGATGGGGGAAGCTCTGGAGAAGTCCACTACAGGTGGGTTCACAGCGCATTACCATACATTAGAATGGAAACAAACACTTCCCAGACATCACAATTAGCGTTGTGTTTGTAGTACACTGAAATGAAGCAATGCAAACACTAAACAATTTTTAAATGTGAACAGTTCTGTTCGCTGTCCATTTCTACATTGTGAGCTGCGTTTGTTACTTATTTGGGAAATAGCAAAAGCGTGCCCTAAATGCCTATTACATTAGCCAGTGTAAAGGAGGCCATAATGAGGACAAAACATTTTCACTTTATTCCATTTCACAGAAGAGTGCTTTTTGCCTCCCTTTGGCCTATTTCATTCTAATTGTAATGGTTGTATTGTCACTTTGAATACTACTGATAACCCAGAGACATCCTGCTGTGCTGATAAATAAAAAGCCAGAATCCAGGTGGAGCCTACAAACCAGTTTGACTGGTTGGAATTTGGAGCCGCCCATGGTGGATCCTGCCGAGAGAAATTTAGAAACAAGGGACATGGATCTGAAGAGAAAACTGTGAGAAGACATCAACAAAAGCCATGTGTGGACCCAGTAAGTTTGCCTTTTTTATTGATCATGGTACCATAATCTATTAATGCTGGTTAAATGAGATATAATGAAGAGAGGAATGTGAGTTAGGTTACACTCCCACACACATACTTATGATAATTTCAGTGAATGATCCTGTAACACGTACGCTGTGTCTTGTTTTATTTATTTATTTGACTCTGCTTTATCCTTCAGCCAATATAGCACTTATATATTAACAAGCCCAGGATTTGCCTTTGGCTCAGTGGTTACTGGTGCTCATGCAAAAGCATATCCTACAGGTGAAGGGGTTAATAACTGTGAGAGGTTGAGAATTTCTCATCTGAGTTGAAACAATTGAGTACTGTCCGTGATACTTTTTTTATTTGCACTAACTTACAATTTTGAGGACAAGCTTTCGGGGAATGTCCCCTTCTTCAAGGTCCAAGCAGTACTATGATTAGTACTGCTTGGACCTTGAAGAAGGGGACACTCCCCGAAAGCTTGTCCTCAAAATTGTTTGTTAGTGCAAATAAAAAAAGTATCACGGACAGTACTCAATTGTTTCTGTCGCAAATGCACTAATACGGCTACAATCACCTCAAGCTCATCTGAGTTGGGAAGATGATCATGGTGGTCATTGGCCCATATACAGATTTCTCCTTATTCCTTGCTCTCGGTGAAACAATTTACAATACTTTATAGACCATAAACAATTTAACAAATTGTTAAAAGGTGCTGACCCCCAGGGATCTGTACTAGGCTGCTCATCATTCTGGAACAGAGTGACCCCCCCCCCCTTTTCCTCAAATTATTAGGTGGTATATAATACTGATTGGACAAGGTTTGCTAATTGCTATGGCTGGCCATATACTATACAGTCTCCTTTAGATCTACCACCAATCATGTAGTGTAAAAGCCTGCCTGATTTGTTTCTTTTTTATTGAAATGTTTACATTTTTCTTAATATTACATAGTTTTGTTATATCTAAAATGGATTGTACAGAGATTACACAATAATATTTGACAAGTCTATAACCGCCAACCTGTGTTGTCTGCAAGTGCTCTATAGACATTAGATCATCGCCCAGACTATTTGTAGACAAAGAGATCTAAATGTGTACAGGAACCTTAAGGCCCCACTTATAATACGGGGCATGCTTTCAAAGCAGTTACTCTGACAGTAGCCAAACGTTCACTGCAGGTAAAACTTCACTATAAATATGTCCTATCTATGTGCTGTGTTAAAGTGCATCTAAGATCAGTGGCAGCCCTACCTTATCTTTACTTGTTTTATACAGTCAGGTTGCATACCAAGTAAAGAATATGGTATTATAATTATCAGGAAAAATGTGCCCTTTCTAGATTGGGAGTGGGTAGTAAATGCATCAGAAGAATATGTGACAGCAGGCAGTATGGGCAGGAGAGGTGTGGTGGGTGTGACAACAGGCAGTATGTGCAGAAATGAAGGGAATGAAAGGGGAAGGTACAGTATGTGCAGGAGAGTACTATGGAGGTTATGACAACAACAGTATGTGCAGCAGAAGAATGTGTGACAGTGGACAGTATGTGCAGCAGAGGAGTGTAGAAGGTATGACAATAGGAGGAATGTGCACCAGAAGAGTGTGTGACAGTGGGCAGTATGTGTAGGAAAAGAATGTGTGACAGTGGGCAGTATGTGTAGGAAAAGAGTGTGTGACAGTGGGCAGTATGTGTAGGAGAAGAGTGTGCGACAGTGGGCATTATGTGTAGGAGAAGAGTGTGTGACAGTGGGAATTATGTGTAGGAGAAGAGTGTGCGACAGTGGGCATTATGTGTAGGGGAAGAGTGTGTGACAGTGGGCAGTATGTGTAGGAGAAAAGTGTGTGACAGTGGGCAGTATGTGTAGGAGAAGAGTGTGTGACAGTGGGCAGTATGTGTAGGAGAAGAGTGTGTGACAGTGGGCATTATGTGTAGGAGAAGAGTGTGTGACAGTGGGCATTATGTGTAGGAGAAGAGTGTGTGACAGTGGGCATTATGTGTAGGAGAAGAGTGTGTGACAGTGGGCAGTATGTGTAGGAGAAGAGTGTGTGACAGTGGGCATTATGGTTAGAAAAGTGTGTGACAGTGGGCATTATGTGTAGGAGAAGAGTGTGTGACAGTGGGCAGTATGTGTAGGAGAAGAGTGTGTGACAGTGGGCATTATGTGTAGGAGAAGAGTGTGTGACAGTGGGCAGTATGTGTAGGAGAAGAGTGTGTGACAGTGGGCATTATGTGTAGAAAAGTGTGTGACAGTGGGCATTATGTGTAGGAGAAGAGTGTGTGACAGTGGGCATTATGTGTAGGAGAAGAGTGTGTGACAGTGGGCATTATGTGTAGGAGAAGAGTGTGTGACAGTGGACAGTATGTGTAGGAGAAGAGTGTGTGACAGTGGGCATTATGTGTAGAAGAGTGTGTGACAGTGGGCATTTTGTGTAGGAGAAGAGTGTGTGACAGTGGGCATTATGTGTAGAAGAGTGTGTGATAGTGGGCATTATGTGTAGGAGAAGAGTGTGTGACAGTGGGCATTATGTGTAGGAGAAGAGTGTGTGACAGTGGGCAGTATGTGTAGGAGAAGAGTGTGTGACAGTGGGCATTATGGTTAGAAAAGTGTGTGACAGTGGGCATTATGTGTAGGGGAAGAGTGTGTGACAGTGGGCAGTATGTGTAGGAGAAGAGTGTGTGACAGTGGGCATTATGTGTAGGAGAAGAGTGTGTGACAGTGGGCAGTATGTGTAGGAGAAGAGTGTGTGACAGTGGGCATTATGTGTAGAAAAGTGTGTGACAGTGGGCATTTTGTGTAGGAGAAGAGTGTGTGACAGTGGGAATTATGTGTAGGAGAAGAGTGTGTGACAGTAGGCAGTATGTGTAGGAGAAGAGTGTGTGACAGTGGGCATTATGTGTAGAAGAGTGTGTGACAGTGGGCATTTTGTGTAGGAGAAGTATGTGTGACAGTGGGCATTATGTGTAGGAGAAGAGTGTGCGACAGTGGGCATTATGTGTAAGAGAAGAGTTTGTGACAGTGGGCATTATGTGTAGAAGATTGTGTGACAGTGGGCATTATGTGTAGGAGAAGAGTGTGTGACAGTGGGCATTATGTGTAGGAGAAGAGTGTGTGACAGTGGGCAGTATGTGTAGGAGAAGAGTGTGTGACAGTGGGCATTATGTGTAGGAGAAGAGTGTGTGACAGTGGGCATTATGTGTAGGAGAAGAGTGTGTGACTGTGGGCAGTATGTGTAGGAGAAGAGTGTGTGACAGTGGGCATTATGTGTAGGAGAAGAGTGTGTGACAGTGGGCAGTATGTGTAGGAGAAAAGGGTGTCGCAGTGGGCAGAATGTGCAGCAGAGGAGGATGTCGCAGTGGGCAGAATGTTCAGCAGAGGAGGATGACGCAGTGGGTAGAATGTGCAGCAGAGGAGGGTGTCGCAGTGCGCAGAATGTGCAGCAGAGGAGGGTGTCGCAGTGGACAGTATGTGCAGCAGAGGAGGGTGTCGCAGTGGACAGTATGTGCAGCAGAGGAGGGTGTCGCAGTGGGCAGAACGTGCAGCAGAGGAGGGTGTCGCAGTGGACAGTATGTGCAGCAGAGTAGGGTGTCGCAGTGGGCAGTATGTGCAGCAGAGGAGTGTGTCACAGTGGGCAGTATGTGCAGAAGAGGAGGGTGTCTATTCACGGCTTTTTTTTCTCTGCTAGCCATCAACTTCTAGTTGTATCACCCCAGACCCTAGATGAACTCCTCTTCACCCAGCAATCTGGAGATTTTTTTCCTGAGCAGGGGATCCTTTAAAGTAGGTGCACAGTCACTAGTAGGAGGCTAATTTGGTTTCCCAGCAGAATGCTCCTTCCCCTATCGCCCCAGGGGGTGAAGGTGTACTTGCTCAGATCCTCTCCTGTACCCCTTGTGGGATGGTTGCTGCTACCAAGTCTATCAGCCGGGCCGCTCCTTCCCTGCCAAACAGGTGGTCCTCTCTCAGGGGGCGAGTGAGCCCCGAGCTTTCCTCCTTTCCAGCTCACAGGCAGGCCCCATCCCACTAGGTCTCCTGGCAGCCTTCCTCCTCCAACCTCATATCTTCCTATCTCCTTATTCCACCAAACTACTGCTACTAAGCAGGCTCTTCCACATTTAAGAGAGTCCCAGCCCCTTGCCAAGCCTCCTGTTGGGGATTGGCTGAGGTCCCTCAAGAGTGCAACCAGCCACTCCTCAAATCTACCCACTTCCTCCAATGCCCTCCTCTGAAAGCCTCAGAGCAGGGGGAAATTCCAGAAGGGCTGGCCTGCAAAGTCTCTCAGTCCTGACCAGAATTTGAAAGCTCTGGCTATCTCACCCGAGCTGCTAACCAGCTCCTCACTACCCATCAGGGTTTAGCTCCCCCTAGCTAAACTAGGAGGGTGATACATGTGCAGCAGAAGAGTGTGTGACAGTGGGCAGTATGTGCAAGAGAGGTATGTAGTGTTTATGACAATGGGCAGTATGTGCAGGAATAAAGGGTATGACAGATGAAGTAGAGTATGTGCAGGAGAGGAATGTGGATGATATGACAAATGGCAATATATCAGGAATGAAGGCTATGACAGATGAGGTATGTGCAGGAGTGGAGTGTGGTGGGTATGGCAAGGGGCAGAATGTGCAGGAGAGATAACAGTATGATGCAGGAGAGGTGTATGGGGGGTATGATAGCGGGCAACATGTAAAGGAGAGGATTGGGAATGGCGTGATGGGAGGCAGTATGTGCAGGAGAGGAGTGTAGGGGGTATGCCAGGGGGCAATATATGCAAGAGGAGAGTGCAGAGTCTATGACAGCAGGCAGTATGTGCAGGGGAGGGGTGTAGAGGGTATAATGTCGGAAATGATGTGGCTATAATAACAGTGGGCAATATGCACAGGTATGGAGTATGGAGGGTATGGCCATGGACAGTATGTGCAGCAGAAGTGTCTCTAAGGTATGACAGGTGGCAGTATGTGTAGAAGATAATTGTGTATGATATGACAGCAGGCATTATATACAGGAGAACAGCACAGAGGGTATGACAGCAGGCGAGACAGTGTGTGTAAACCCTTCCAATTAACTTTTCTTAGTTGTAAATTGAGTCTGCCTAAATCAATATTTCTCAATCCTTTATCAGTCAAGACATCCGAGAAGTGATTTCTTCTTACAAAGCATATATGCCTTTGCATGCTGGGTTGCTAAAAACCTGATGGGGACTAGCTGTTGAGGGGTAAATGTGAAGGTACTTAGAACAGATTAAAGAACATGAAGAGAAGTCCTAAGCAGAGGAATGGGTGCTAAGAGGTTAATGCACACACATTGAGTACACAGTGCTGATGGGTTTGTCCACATGAGCTGGGTCACTGGAGGGTTAATTCTACTAATCTGCCCTTCCTGAGCAGGGATGTTGGTTGAAGTGAGGAGTATTTATTTATTTCAGGTACTTATATAGCTCCATCAATTTACACAGCGCTTTATATACATATATTGTGCATTCACATCCGTCCCTAACCCTCAAGGAGCATACAATCTAACTTACATTTATACATACACATACTAGGGCCAATTTAGACAGGAGCCAATTAACATACCAGCATGTCTTTGGAGTGTTAGAGGAAACCAGAGTACCCAGAGGAAATCAATGCAGTCACAAGGAGAACATGCAAACTCCAGGCAGATGGTGCCGTGGTTGGGATTCAAACCAATAACCCTCGTACTGCCAGCCGGAAGGGCTAAACATTTAGCCACTGTGGAGTAGGGGATATGTCAGACTGCTGAACTCTGTATGACAGCAGTGGTCCACCTCTACAGGGTTCTGCTGTCACTAGACAACTTTGTACAGTTAAACACCAAAACATCATAGACAAAAAATAAAATATGCCCTATTATGCAGCCTGAGTAGTAAAAGTGAGCCTTTAGGCTAGGTTTACATACGTGCGGGTCAGGAACATGTGCATAATCGCTGCAGGAAGACATTTATTAATTAAAACAAACAGTAGTGACAACACTGTTCTGCACCAACCACTATGAGGCTTAGGTCTGAAAACAATATTTCTGATTAGCTGCATGGAACTACAATAGTCTGAAACCAATTTCTGATTGCACTTTGGCCTTTTTTTAAAATAAAGGCCATGATGTGCATATTCTTGCTGCAAATCTCTCGCTAGAGATATTTTGTCCAGCTGAATAATGCAGTGTGTCTGCTTGATGTACCTACTATAATGAAAGAGTGTTTATATTCCTAGTAGTACTTATTGCGCATTAAATTTAACATGCGCCTACGGCTAAATTATTCTACGGGACAGCATAAACCCTTTACTATTATCATTCTTCTTTGTTTATGCTTTCCATTTATTTTTTTGTTCCACTCATATTTCCCATTAAAACATTAGTGAAGTGTTGTGACAAAAGGGGATGAGCTTGTTGTAGTTGTGTAGTTACATACGGAGTTTCTTATTATTTATTTATACCATTTTACAGTAGGATCTGCAGTGTATATATACATATATTGATAACGGCATGGGTATAACAGGAGACCAGAAGGTTGATTGTTCCTTAGATCTTATAAGCGTATAGATTTAGATTATATTTATATACAGTACCTTGGGTAGCATCAGTTCAAAATTCTGTGTATGTACTATATGTTCAGGAAAACTTAGTACGTGCGTTTCCAATATGTAAAACCAGATAACTAGGCCATTAAATGTAATTGATCCATATTGCTACTATTAGTAATATCTAGGGATGTAAAGCATTCTCTTAGGAAATCCATCCCTGTGCAGATGGCAGTTAAACAAATATCCCATTAGTTAACAGTCATGGCCTTGAACAGAACAGATTGTTAATAATTACAATCTGTTTGCTTTAAAGTTAAATATAATTGAAACCCTCTACCTTTGCAAAAGACTCTTTAGCACTAACCAGTCTCACCATCCACACAAATAGTCAACTTATATCAGCTGACAATTCATAAATTGTTTTGCCAAATTCACTCAATATCTGTCAAAGGAAACCTGTCACAGGAAATGTAGCCTGCCAAAGAAGACCTATCTTTGTAAGAATTGCTATTACCTGGCTGTCATGCTAATCCTGACTTTTCACTGATTCATTTTGCATTATAATTGTTGTGAGTCCTGACTGAGCATTGTTGAAGCTCAAAACTTTCAGGGTACTAATATTTTCAGAAGAAGGTCACCAGTGTCAGATTGCTTTTTATGATGGGTGTCCTTTCAATGAATAAATATTAATTATTTAAATTTTCTTAACAATCAGTAAATGAGCTTTACAGTAGAATTCTGGACTCATTCTAACTACCCTGTTGAAAAAAGACCTACAGTATATACTTATTCTCAGGCTTTTCTGGTCCAGTCATGTGATTGGCTCTTTTCTGTTAGCTAGCAGCAGTTTCAGGGGAGAGGAGGAAGACCTGACCATGGATAACCCATAGTAAGCCTATGGGTGTTATTACCACTCAGGCATTCCAGCTCTTATCGGTGGGCTCTCTCCTCTCCCCTGCAGCCAGCGCTGGCTGACAGAGGGGGATCATGTGACCAGACTGGAGCAGCCTGAGAATAGGTAAGTATATGCATTTGTTTTCCACTGGGTAGCTAGTATGGGTGTTAGAAGGGGGGGGGCAGTTTCATAGGATAGTTAGCATAGGTGTTAGAAGGGGTTAGGATTAAGAGTTGTTATTGTAAGCCTGGAATTCCACTTTAAATCAAGCCCACACTGACCTCTGTAGCTGTAAGCACTGTGCACCAATTAATCCTCCAGGTTTACAGCACTGAAATCATGCAAGTTCTCTCTGCAGCTCAGTTCAGCCTGCTCGTGCTGTGCTGATGCTACAGTGGAGGTTGAGGACCTGGCTGCATGGTTTTGCATGGGTATCTGGAGTGGCTGCTCTGAATTACAAAACGTTTGCTGTTAAGCAATACCCATATAAGTAGGTATTTAGTTGTGACAAGTGCTCAAATCAGTCTATATCAGTGGTCTCCAAACTGCAGCCCAGGGGCCGAATGCGGCCCTTTGCTTGCTTCTATCTGGCCCCTGGGACACTTTTGCTCACACTGATAGAACACACTATTCCTTCCACTGATACCAACAATGGGGCATAATTCCTGCTACTGACATCAACAACCGGGTACAATTCCACTTATTGACACCAACGATGAGGCACTTTTCCTCCCACTGACATCAATAACGGGGCACTATTTCTCCCACTGGACACCAATGATAGGGCTGTATTCCTCCTGCTGACACAAATGATAGGGCACTATTCCTCCCACGGATACCAGCAATGGGGTACTATTCCTCCCACTGACACCAATGATGGGACTCTATTCCTCCCATTGACACCAATCATGGAGCATTATTCCTTCCACTGACACCAACAATAGAGCACTATTTCTTTCGCTGACACCAACAATGGGGCACTATTCCTACCAATGATACCAATGATAGGGCGTTATTCCTCCCAGTGACACCAATGATGGGGTGCTGTTCCTCCCCCTAATACCAAAGATGCATTGTTTACTCTCTCTGATGCCAGAACAATTTCTATTCCCGATTACCACAGTCCGGCCCCCCTAAAACCTGAAGGACATTAAAATGGCCCTTTGTTTAAAAAGTTTGGAGACCCCTGGTCTATATTATTTACACATAATTTGTGATTGTCTAAACTATTAGGCTGACCACAGATGGATCAAAACTCAGCTGGTTCAGCAGGGACCAGATGAATTTGTATCCGTCTATGGCCGTTCCTGTTCAAGAGGAGTCGATCTAATGAACGACTCCTCTCAAATTAGACTCTTGGTATATTTTCATTCAATCAGTGTGTTCTGAGAGTAGAGGAGTCCTGCTGTCCTGCTGTCAGAAAACAATAGTGCAGCTGGATGGATTCCCTCATCCACCTCGAATTCGTGGGTGATGAAACAAAAGAGGGATCTAATGTTATAGCTTACAGTACCAGAAATACTAATATCAAACTCCAGACAAAGAGCTGTTTCATCTGCCAAACAGTTTTTGAACTCTCATGCAGTCCTGAGTTTTCCATATCTTTGCCAGACAGGACAGCCATTCTGGTGACCTGACTTTTTTTTACTGCAGATATGAAATAAAGCTAGGTCATCTCCTTACACCTAGTCCATGACTGGACAGTAACTGAGCATCAGCACCCCATCTCACGATCTCATGATCCTTGTCAGCACACATGTATATAGCACACTGGATTGACTTCTAGAACTGCCTCTCCCACTCCTAGCCTAGTGCTGCTGTTGTACAGAAAATTAGAAAATGCTAATATAGTGGTATGTGTGTTGGGAAGTCACATCAACATATTCCAAGAGGCAATAGATAGAGGTCTAAAACTAATAGATTCCTGAAGTTTACAGTGCATCCAGAAAGTATTCACAGTGCTTAACGTTTGCCATATTTTGTTATGTTACAGCCTTATTCCAAAATGGATTAAATTCATTTTTTACTCAACATTCTACAAACAATACCCCATAATGACAACATGAAAGAGGTTTGTTTTGAAATCTTTGCAATTTATTAAAAAAAACTAAACAAAAAAAAACACATGTAGGTAAGTATTCACAGCCTTTGCCATGATATTCAAAATTGAGCTCTGGTGCATTCTGTTCCCACTGATCATCCTTGAGGTGTTTCCTTGATTAGGTCCCACAGTTAACAGTGCACGTGAGAGCACAAACCAAACCATGAAGTCCAAAGAATTGTCCGAGACAGGATTGTATCAAGGCACATATCTGGGAAAGGGTACAGAAAAATTTCTGTAGCATTGAAGGTCCCAATGAGCACAGTGGCCTCCATCATCCGTAAATGGAAGAAGATTGGAACCATTAGGAATCTTCCTAGAGCGGGCCGCCTGGCCAAAATGAGTGATCGAGGGAGAAGGGCCTTAACCAGGGAGGTAACCAAGCACCCGATGGAAAGAGCTCCAGCGTTTCTCTGTGGAAAGAAGAGAACCTTCCAAAAGAACAACCATATCTGCAGCACTCCACCAATCAGGCCAGTATGGTAGAGTGGCCAGATGGAGGCCACTCCTCAGTAAAAGGCAAATGGCAGCCCGCGTGGAGTTTGCCAAAAGGCACCTGAGGGACTCTCAGACCATGAGAAACAAAACTCTCTGGTCTGATGAAGCAACGATTGAACTCTTTGGCCTGAATGCCAAGCATCATGTCTGGAGAAAACTTCTTTAACGTTGTCATTATGGGGTATTGTTTGCAGAATGTTGAGAAAAAAAATGAATTTAATCTATTTTGGAATACAGCTGTAACATAACAAAATGTGGCAAAAGTTAAGCGCTGTGAATACTTTCTGGATGCCCTGTAGATTGACCTAGACAAGCAATGGGCAAACTACGGCCCGGCGGACCTTTTAATCCGGCCCGCGGAGCTAGGCTCCCGCTAGGCTCCTCTCACAGTCCGCCCTGAAGACCGGTGTAGCATGAAAATCTGTCTCCTATGAGGATCTGTCCCCCTCGACGTATCTGCGCATGTGCCGGAGATCGCCGATCGGCTGCTAATGCCTGAAACTGGCACATGCACAGATACGTCGAGGGGGACTAGATCCTCATAGGAGACAGATTTTCATGCTACACCAGAACGGCGAGAGGAACGCGCGGAGCAAAGGTAAGTGAATTGACACAGGGGGGACTTGGGGACTTAATATGGGGGATGAATTAATATGGGGAATGAATTACTATAGGGGGGATGAATTACTATGGGGGACGAATTACTATATGGGGGACGAATTACTATGGGGGACGAATTACTATGGGGGACGAATTACTATATGGGGGATGAATTACTATGGGGGATGAATTACTATATGGAGAATGAATTACTATGGGGGATGAATTACTATATGGGGGATGAATTACTATATGGGGGATGAGTTACTATGGGGGATGAATTACTATATGGGGGATGAATTACTATGGGGGATGAATTACCATATGGGGGATGAATTACCATATGGGGGATGAATTACTATAGGGGGGATGAATTACTATATGGGGGATGAATTACTATATGGAGGATGAATTACTATATGGGGGATGAATTACTATAGGGGGGATGAATTACTATATGGGAGATGAATTACTATATGGGGGATGAATTACTATGGGGGATGAATTACTATGGGGGATGAATTACTATATGGGGGATGAATTACTATATGGGGGATGAATTACTATATGGGGGATGAATTACTATGGGGGATGAATTACTATGGGGGATGAATTTCTATATGGGGGATGAATTACTAAGGGGGATGAATTACTATATGGGGGATGAATTACTATGGGGGATGAATTACTATGGGGGATGAATTACTATATGGGGGATTAATTACTATGCTTACTATGGGGGAATATTACTATACTTACTATGGATGACACATACACATCATTTATCTATTCTTGGTCCGGCCCCCGGGTCCAATATATGAACCCATTGCGGCCCTCAAGTCAAAAAGTTTGCCCACCCCTGACCTAGACCAACCACATAGCCTCCAGATATGCTCTCACTGATTTGAAAGTTTAGACAGGTTGACGGAATGGTTTTACAAGATAGGCAGGTAATCAATCTAAGGCAGACTACAGATGATGCGATTTTTCTTTCCTGCAACCAACACAATCAGTGTTGATGGGGGAATACCTCCCGTGGAGCTATTGTGTTCTTCCAAGCACAGGGAGCCATCCCTGCTGAGAGAAAACTGTGATTGTTGCTAGCAGCTGTAGCCACTGGCAATAATCGCATGTAAAAATTCGGCATGCTGGTTTTTCCCAAGTCGATTGATGGATCAACTTGCTGAACTGGCCAAGATTTGAACCATCTATGACCAGCTTAAGTGTATCAGACAGATCTCCCAGAATACAGTCGGGCAAAAAAGTATTTAGTCAGCCACCAATTGTGCAAGTTCTCCCACTTAAAAAGATGAGAGAGGCCTGTAATTGGCATCATAGGTAGACCTCAACTATGAGAGACAAAATGAGAAAAAAAATCCAGACAATCACATTGGCTGATTTGGAAAGAATTTATTTGCAAATTATGGTGGAAAATAAGTATTTGGTCACCTACAAACAAGCAAGATGTCTGGCTCTCACAGACCTGTACCTTTTTCTTTAAGAGGCTCCTTTGTCCTGCACTCATTACCTGTATCAATGGCACCTGTTTGAACTTGTTATCCGTATAAAAGACACCTGTCCACAACCTCAAACAGTCACACTCCAAACTCCACTATGGTGAAGACCAAAGAGCTGTCGAAGGACACCAGAAACAAAATTGTAGACCTGCACCAGGCTGGGAAGACTGAATCTGCAATAGGCAAGCAGCTTGGTGTGAACAAATCAACTGTGGGAGCAATAATTAGAAAATGGAAGACATACAAGACCACTGATAATTTCCCTCGATCTGGGGCTACACGCAAGATCTCACCCCGTGGGGTCAAAATGATCACAAGAATGGTGAGAAAAAATCCCAGGACCACACGGGGGGGACCTAGTGAATGACTTGCAGAGAGCTGGGACCAACGTAACAAAGGCTACCATCAGTAACACACTACGCTGCCAGGGACTCAGATCCTGAAGTGCCAGATGTGTCCCCCTGCTTAAGCCAGTACATGTCCGGGCCCATCTGAAGTTTGCTAGAGAGCATTTGGATGATCCAGAAGAGGATTGGGAGAATGTCATATGGTCAGATGAAACAAAATAGAACAGTTTGGTAGAAACACAACTCGTCGTGTTTGGAGGAAAGAGAATGCTGAGCTGCATCCAAAGAACATCATACCTACTGTGAAGCATGAGGGTGGCAACATCATGCTTTGGGGCTGTTTTTCCACAAAGGGACCAGGACGACTGATCCATGTACAGGACAGAATGAATGGGGCCATGTATTGTGAGATTTTGAGTGCAAACCTCCTTCCAACAGCAAGGGCATTGAAAATGAAACGTGGCTGGGTCTTCCAACATGACAAGGATCCCAAACATACCACCTGGGCAACGGAGTGGCTTCGTAAAAAGAATTTCAAGGTCCTGGAGTGGCCTAGCCAGTCTCCAGATCTCAACCCCATAGAAAACCTTTGGAGGGAGTTGAAAGTCCATGTTGCCCAGCGATAGCCCCAAAACATCACTGCTGTAGAGGAGATCTGCATGGAGGAATGGGCCAACATACCAGCAACAGTGTGTGCCAACCTTTTGAAGACTTACAGGAAACATTTGACCTCTGTCATTGCCAACAAAGGATATATAACAAAGTATTGAGATGAACTTTTGATATTGACCAAATACTTATTTTCCACCACAATTTGCAAATAAATTCTTTCCAAATCAGCCAATGTGATTGTCTGGATTTTTTTTCTCATGTTGTCTCTCATAGTTGAGGTCTACCTATGATGCCAATTACAGGCCTCTCTCATCTTTTTAAGTGGGAGAACTGGTACAATTGGTGGCTGACTAAATACTTTTTTGCCCGACTGTATGTCACCGTTTACTTTTATTAGAAGCTGATCCCCAACTAAGGAAAATCCATTCAGCAGTGATTTATTATTTTCTGGGAAGGTCTCTTTTAATTAACTCAAAAGCATGTAGCTATGTGATGGTATTCAATTATATAATTACCTTCGGGTGTGGTGTAACTAGAACTATGGCACATGAAGGAAATATTAAATCAATGAATCAGAACATACAATGTTCATTTTATGTGGGAATATATAAAGTGTATCTATACACAAAACATTTGAATGAAACTTTGGATTTTAGAGTGGCAAGGATTTGGAACCACTGTTAGGATTATATTGCGTTCTGTGACACCTTCATATGTCTGTGGTTATGGTCTCTTCCCTCTGAGTCAGGTCTCTGCTGGTCCTCATTGGCTTGATAACCATGTCTGCTGTATCCAGGGGGCTTTTATTTCTTTTTCATTCAGTCAAACGATGACTTTTGCCTAACTGTCCTCAGTTGTTTTTTTTTTGTTCAGCAAGCCTCTTCCAATCAGAGTTTTGCAGACACTTTGTAGAATGGTATTCTGCCTCTGAAACAGGAAATAAGTTTATCAAATGGAAGCATGGTGGGGAAAGGAAGTGGGCAGCACTAAGGCCAAAGTGTCCATACCAAAAATACTCTTTCAGCTCCTAAGCCACACAGTATCGCTGGTTGCTGGGAGGCTGTCAGCTACACAGCATCACTGGTTACTAGTACGCTGTCAGTTGTATAGCAGACAGCATCCTAGCAATCAGTGACGCTGTGTAGTCAACAGCATCCTAGCAACCAGTGACATAAAGTTGTTCCTAATGACCTCCAGTTTCTTTATTCACTAGCTGGAGGTAATTCTTTTTGAACCTGTTGCAGTAATAGTGACCCATTGTGAAAATGACACACGAACTACCAGAATCTGTCAATTGTTTGGGAACTATTCACAAAACTGCCACAAGGCTTTCATGAATTAGGCCTGTACTCCTGTAATAAATGCTGTGACAATTGAGTTTTATTTTCCAGATCTGGCTTTATTATCCTTCACAGTTCCAGCATGTAGAACCCCTAGAAGCCTTTCTTTTAGACTGCACAAATCTTTGTGTTCTGCCAGACTAATACTCATATATGTATTATTCATATTAAAGTATTCACAGCTTGTGTGCTATAATTTATGCATCCTATTTAGTATTGGTTATAGAAAATGTTTTTTTATCAGACAATATGATTTTGTTTTGTAAAATAATTCTGGCATTTGTGTGCAATGCACTTTTATTTTAAAATTAAGCTTTATATAGAACATGTCATAGTTGTAGAGGAACTGCTACTAACTGGGTCTAAACACCACATATATCAAGACGTGATATAAACTTGCTCTATGTCACACTCTCACCTTTCCTAGATGAGAAACATGGACACCATTGTAAATTCAAAATGTTTAGGTCATATTTCCATCCTTTCAGATGGAAGTACAGACGGTGCCACAATACTTTGAACAAAATCTGTTTCTGTGCAATAGTAGACACTTGCAGCTGTTAACACCAGAAAAAAATGTAAAAGAATGTTGCAAAAACACAAGAAAGGGTGACCATTTGCCCTGGGAAACCTCTTCAAATTTAATACTATTTAAAAATATATGCAACCCAGTGATTTAGACTGTGGAAAACAAAATAAAAATAGGAACAATATAAATAGATTTGGTTACTGCATCCCAAAAAAATGGAATAATCTGTTCGGATTGCATAATTATACTAAACTAAAAAAAAAATTCAACAGCTGTTAGGGGAGCTTAGTTTTATAAACATAATGTACTTTGGATATATAACATTATGAAATGCATTATAATCATAACTGTCTAACAGCCATATTCAGTCATGCTCCCCTACTTATTTTAAACTATTCCCCATCCTCTATTTTCCACTATATATACTGTAAATACACTGCTCAAAAAATTAAAGGAACACTTTTTAACCAGAGCATAGCATTAAGTCAATTAAACTCCTGGGATATTGATCTGGTCAGTTAAGTAGCAGAGGGCCGTAGAAGGACCTTAACCCATCAGCAGGACCAGTATCTGCTCCTTTGTGCAAGGAGGAACAGGATGAGCACTGCCATAGCCCTACAAAATGACCTCCAGCAGGCCATTAGTATGAATGTCTCTGACCAAACAATCAGAAACAAACTTCATGAGGGTGGCCTGATGGCCCGACATCCCCTAGTGGGCTCTGTGCTCACTGCCCAGCACCATAGAGCTCGATTGGCATTTGCCATTGAACACCAGAATTGGCAGGTCCTCCTCTGGCACCCTGTGTTTTTTCAGATGAGAGCAGGTTCACCCTGAGCACATGTGACAGACATGAGAGAGTCTGGAGAAGCCATGGAGAATGTTATGCTGCCTGTCACATCGTTCAGAATTACCGTTTTGGTGTTGGGTCAGTGGTGGTCTGAGGAGGCATATCCATGGAGGGATGTACAGACCTCCACAGGCTAGACAATAGCACCGTGACTGCTATTAGGTATCAGGATGAAATCCTTGGACCCATTGTCCGACCCTACGCTGGTGAAGTAAGTGCTGGGTTCCTCCTGGTTCACGACAATGACCGGCCTCATGTGGAGAGAATATGCAGGAAGTTCCTGGAGGATGAAGGAATTGATACCAATGAATGGCCCTCACTCTCGCCTGACCTAAATCCAATAGAACACCTCTGGGATATCATGTTTTGGTCCATCTGATGCTGCCAGGTTGTACCTGAGACTGCCAGGAGCTCAGTGATGCCCTGGTCCAGATCTGGGAGGAAATACCCCAGGACACCATTCGTCGTCTCATTGGGAACATGCCCCGACATTGTCAGCCATGCATACAAGCACGTGGAGGCCATATAAACTATTGAGTACCATTTTAAGTTGCTGCAATGAAATTTCAGCAAAATGGACTAGCCTGCTGCATAATTTTTTCACTTTGATTTTTGGGGTGTCTTTGAATTCAGTCCTCTGTAGGTTGATACTTTTCATTTCCATCAAACGATGGGGCATCCTTGTGTTCCTAACACATTACCAGTCCATATCATTCTAGATATCCAGATATTTTTCCCCATTGAGATCTGATAGTTTTTAAAAGTGTTCCTTTAATTTTTTTTGAACAGTGTATATTTTAAAATAGGGGCACTAAACATACTTATATTTCAATATGTTTATTAAGGATTTTTAGAACCATTATACAAAAAGACAGGAAACGCAACCCACCAACATGATGAGTTGTAGAACATCAAGCAATGAAGCAGTATATTCAAGTACAATGTGTAGCAACACAACAACAAAATCAACCAATAATGCGTAATGAGAGGAATACACTGGTAGCACATTCAGATTTTGATCGATTATGAGCAAATTGCACCATAAACAGAGTGGTACAAATAATATCATTAAAATAGTAGACCAGAGTAGAGAGAATGAAAAGGAAGGAAAGAACTGAGGAAGAAAAGTAAAGAATAAAACCCTGAAAAGAAATAAGAGAGAGGACTAGCCAAGAGTCTGTTAAACAACAGAAATTTACCGAATCCATGAGTTCCAAGTGCTCTCAAATTTAGAAGTATTGTTATTAAGTATACTAGTAAGTTTATCATTAATCAGAATCAAAGTTTCTGTTTGACTAAGTCCAGCGATATTGCTGACCGTTTTCAATGATTGGCTATCGTACATCTCGCCGCCAACAGGATATAAAGAATCAATTTAACCGATTTCTTGGGAATATCAGTGGGCAATAAAATAGAGCTATTTCAGGGGATTTACGAATATTAACCCCCCGTTACCGAGTAATGGAAATTAAATAAACGGATCCAAAACCTAGTCACCACAGGCATTTCCACCATATGTGGAGTATTGTACCCTCCTGTCCACAGTGTTGAAAACTGATGGTTGACACAGAAGGGTACATTTTAGCAAGACGTGTAGGGACCAAATACCACCGAAGAAGAGTTTTGTAGTTAAATTCAATGAGTGTAGATATTAGATAAAGCATTTGCCATATTCCACCAAGTGTCTAACTCCAGAGAAATATTCAATTCCCTTTCCCAGTGCACCATATAAGAGAGCTTAATATTTGGATCGACAAGGGAAGCATATATACTAGATAGACAACCTTTCACTGCCCCCGTAGCCCCACAGGAGACCTCAAGCATACAGGGTTCCCTTAGTAATTTAAGCTTGCTAGTGATAAAATACATGATTTGATTATAGCAAAACCATTCTCTAGAAGGCAGGTGGCATTTTGTCTGAAAATACTGGAAAGAATATAGACGAAGTCCATCCAAATAATCCCCGATACGCAAAAAGCCCTTATTGATCCACCATTGAAACACAGATGATGTTAAACCAGGTGTGAATTCAGGATTACAAAAGACTGGGGCCAGAGGGGTATGTAGGGAAAATAAAGGCTTGTGGGCCCGCCATCTATCCCAGATCATTAAAGAATATGATAATGTAGGACAGAGGATGGGAGGACGCAACCGACTGGGAAGGCACATAAAGGAGCCAATAGCATACGGACAACAAGATAGGGCCTCAATGCCAACCCATTGAGGTACATAGCCCCTAGCTGTAGTGTAGGAGAGCTGCAGCCGCATAAAAATAAGTCATAAGATTAGGAAGTCCCAAACCGCTATGCTTTTTCTGAGAAAATAAAGTTTAATTATTGACCCAATGACGTTTGCCTCACCATATTTATTTATTTATTTCAGGTACTTATATAGCACTGTCAATTTACGCAGCACTTTACATATATATATTGTACATACACATCAGTCCCTAACCCTCAAGGGGTGTACAATCTAAGGTCCCTAACTCACATTCATACATACACATACTAAGACAATTTAGACAGGATCCAATTAACCTACCTGCATGTCTTTGGAGTGTGGGAGGAAACCGGAGTACCTAGAGGAAACCCACGTAGGCACAGGGAGAACATGCAAACTCCAGGCAGGTGGTGCTATGGTTGGGATTCGAACCAACAACCCTAGTACTGCCAGGTGGAAGTGCTAACCACTAAGCCACTGTGCCGCCATATAAAGCCAGAGACAGCAGATTGCCAATTGTGGTCCCCAGACGGGAAATCTTACACTTACAAAGTCCGAAAATAATATAGCAGTCTTGGCAGAAACGTCATTTAACGGAATTGATTCTACCAAACTAGGATAAAGGGAGATCTGCCAAATTATGTAAATCGGTCTTGAGTCATTTAAAAAGAGGGGGATAGATAGATAGATGGATCCTCAAATAGGGGAGAGAGTGAGGGGCCCACTGAAAATCGAAGTTGTCCCGAAGAAATTGAACCTCCGATGTGGGTAAAGAAATATTTAAAGCAATTGTTTTAGAGGAATTCAGAGTAAGACCCGAGGCCATAGAAAATCAGTGAAGTAAACTGAGCAGACTAGGTAAAGACACTCGAGGAGCAGACACATACATAAGGACATCATCAGCAAATAAGGCACATTTGTGATCTCGTTGGCCACAGTAGATACCAAAGATACCAGGGTCAGAATGAATAGCTATAGCAAGTGGTTTCATTGCTAATACAAAAAGTAAAGGGGAAAGGGGGTAACCCTGTCTAGCACCTCTCCCAATAGGCTGAGGAGCTGATTTATATCCACGAATAGAGACCTGGGCTGAGGGAATACAAAATAGAGTAAAAATGAGGAGCCGAACCCAAATGCACCTAACATCTGAAATAAATAGTCCCAAGACAGACTGTCAAAAGCTTTATGGAGATCTAAAGACAACAGCAGAACTGTCCTTGACAAGGAATTGTCCCAATTAGATTGTACAGCTGACAGTAGTGCCAAAGTTTGGCGAATTCGATCAAGTGTTTGACGACCGCTAAAAAATCCTGATTGATCATCATGAATATAATGAGCTAAAAATGTATTAAGGCATAAAGCCAAAACATTAGTGAGAATCATAAGATCGCAATTAATCAAGGGGATAGGATGATAATTAGAGACAGCAGTAGTATCTTTATAGGAATGACACTAATGAACTCTTTATTTTCGTCAGAAGGCACCACTCCCCCATCTTGTAAATAATTAAAATAATGGGCCATATGTGGAGTCAGAAGGTCAGGGAAAGCTTTATAATAATCATGAGGAAGGCTGTCCGGTCCTGGGGATTTATGTGAAGCTAAGGTTTTTAAGGCATTCTGAATCACCTCGCAAGTGATAGGTTGATCCATTAATTCTCTATGGGCCTCCTGAAGAGAAGGAAGAGTCACAGAACTCAGGAAACTGTTTACAGATAAGGAGATGTCCCCTCAAGGTGAACAGTAAAGATCAGTATAAAAGGAATGAAACTCTTGGATCTTACTGGGATCTTGAGATAGAACACCAGTGGTCAGTCTAATTTTAGGAAGCGCCACATGAGCATGATTAGGAGACAGCTTGCATACTAATAATGTACCTGGTCTGTCCCTCCAAGTGAAAATTTTGGCATTAGCCAAATAACAAAGAGGATAATCTTTGTGGACATATCGTGGAGTAAAAGAAGGGGGGAAATGTGTCTCCTGAAGGGCTACGACATCCGCACCTAAAGAGCGGTATGAATTAAAGGCCTTGATATGTTTGGAAGGAGAGCCGAACCCCAGGATATTATGAGAGAGCAATCGGATAACCCCACTGTCAGACCGTTGGGGAGACATGATCAATAACTGGTGAACTATAGTCGGCAAGAGCTATCCACTCCCAGAGCATGACAGAAATCAGGATTAACCAATAGCAAGGACAGCTGACCCTCAGAAACAGAAAAAAAAGAGAAAGAAGAGTGGAGTATTCAAACCCACGTGTCAAGCAACGTCTGGTATTACACATTATAACACAACCGAAACATATGAATAAACCAGGATTTCAGGACTAAAGCCCTGCAAGGGAAGGGGTCTACCCAGACAACTATCTCAGGGTATCACGTACCTGGTGATGGAGGCCAATGGAGAGAGGGCTTTCCTTGCGGCTAAGTTCCGGACTCCCCTGAGAGTGGGACAGCTGGAGTCAGGCCCACAATTGCACAAGTCGCCTGTAGGAGTGCTGGTTGGTGGTCCACTCAGAAGCACAGCTGGTGCACGGAGATAGGTCTGCAGACAGGAGACACCTGTGCATCATATGCAAGCCTTTCTGGGATTTAGATGTTTACTGGGTAGTCAGTTCAAGCCAAGGTCAGGTACCAGGTGGGAATCAGAGCAGATGTAGTCAGATGGGATAGCCGAGGTCATACACAGAGGAGCGAGAGAGAGTATCCGTAAGCTAAGCCGAGGTCAGATCAGGGGTAAAGCAGAGTAGACAAGTCCAGGAGCAAGCCGAGTCGGTATCAGGAAATCACAGGAAACAGGAACAAGGCACAGGGAGCTAGAGATCATCCAGCAACTTGAGGAAGTGATGAGCCTCCTTATAAAGGCCGTCTGGCACCAAACTGAGGCTGATGCGTGCTTCTGCGGCCATGCAGGGTACTGGCAGAAATGCCAGATCTTCTAGAACTTCTGCCATGGACAGGACCCTGACACAGGGGAGAGTCTTCCAAGTCTGGGAGGGCCCAAAGACACCCCCGGCACAAAAAATAAAAACCAGCATAATGTAAACATTAATATAACCAGAATCCCACAAGAACAAATATCAGCAGGAATAAAGATCACATTGGGACAAACAGCCATATAAAAAATGTTTTCTTGCAACAGCCTAACAGTGGCAGCTAATGTTCCCAAGGGAACCACTGAGAAGCCACCACATAAAAATAGGAAAAATTACAAAGCCCTGAAGTCAAAAAGAAAAACCTTAAGTAGCGTTTCGATGCAATTTCGTCTTCCTGGAAGTTGAAGCAGACCACAACGGTGAAAGCGGTGGAGGACGAGAGTTGGCTCCCAACAGAGAATGAGATTAAGAACTATGGGAAATGATACCCAATTGCAGCAGGAGTTCTTCACCTTCTTGAAATGTAGAGAACATATAAGGTTTTCCATTGTAGGTAAACTGAAGCCAGAAAGGGTAGGCCCACTGATAGCGGATATCCTGCCGTACCAAGTGGGAAAGTAATGGCTTGAGGGATCTCCATTTATGGATGGTAGTTGGAGAAATATCTGCAAAGATTTGTATTTTATGTCCCGTAAGTTCCATCTCCAGATTTTCTCTACCATATTTCATGACAGCTTCCTTGACCCGGAAAAAATGAAGTTTGACAATAACATCCCTAGGAGGCCCTCCCGGTCTATGAATACGATCAATCTCTGTATGAAGATCATCAATTTCAGGCATTGCAGATCGCATGAGGGATTGAGCAAGGCTAGTAAGCTCTTTGACCGATTCCGAGAGCCCCCCCAATATGGAAATTGTAACGTTGGGCCCGGTTCTCCAGCTCATCAATTTTAGAGTAAGCTTCATCCAGTCAATCCTGCAATTCGGTAATCATATTGGAGTTTTCGGACACATTATGGACTGTCGCATCAACTTTCAGTACTATCAAGACGTTGGCCCAATTCTTGAAAATCTTGTTTCAGATCCGCTGCCAATTTAGTAGTAGCTTTATCCAATTCTCATTGTAACAGGTTAGCAAAACGAGCAATAAGGGTCGCATCCCCCGTATACTACGGTGGAGCTGGAAGAAGTGTTGGAGAATTCTCAGGACTATCAAGGTCAGGTTCCATACCACTGCTTTGGCTAAGAAATATAGCAGCCATCTCATTATCCAATAAAGAAGAGGCTTGAGAGTCACAGCCTAGTGAGCAGGCTGAGGCCTGTGATAGAGAAACAGGGCTAGAGTGGGGGGGGGGCTGTATAGGGTCACTCACCCCTGCAGAGGAAGCTGCCGTGTCCTTGTCCCCACGTGTAGCTTCAATGGAGCCAGATTTAGCTCTCTGAGGGAGAGGAGCAGCCGTCAGAGAGGCAGTGGAGGCTCCAGAGGTGAGTTGGGGTCTCTGCGGGGTTCGGTGCCCGTCAATGTGCCTGGGGGGTGCGAAGCAGTTCCCTGGGACATGTGTGCCGGCCGCCCGCGCATGCACACCTCCCACTAAACATACTTAAAGTTCCTTTTGGAACTGATTGGTCCAATAAGTAACAAAGACTGTAAACATGTTACAGTTCCATAAATGTGTTTTATTCCTAATATTCAGTTAAGGTAACTCACTTATTACATATGATTACCTTCTTAGATTATTTCTAACATGACAATAGAAGAAATCATCCATATCTTTAGGCAATACATGATAGAAATCAGAGCCGAAAACCCTGGTTAAGAAATGCTTTTATAAAGTTGTGCTTCATTTAAATCTATATAACCTTATTTATTTGTTACTTTTGTTTACCTTTCTTCACAGGAGTCCTGGATGCTTCCCAGTATGGAAAGATCCTGATGAAAGTTGGTCTTGCACTCATTGTGGTTGGACACCTGAATTTTATCGTGGGGGCTATTGTACATGGATTAGTGCTGAGACATGTTGGACGCAAGTCGTTACAATATTCTGTCACCAACATTAGTGCTGTGGCATCTGCGATTGTGGTAGGTGCTCACGTTTATATGTACATACTGTATAGGGGTATGCATGGTGTGATTGTATTATAACCCTGTCTATTAGCAATCTATTACCTCTGTCTTTTTCCAGCAAACAAGAGAAAAGATAGAGGTTTCCTGAACTATATGACCCCTTGCACATGGGCACTGTCGCTCCAGTGGATCCCTCCCAGCAGTTTAGTGAGCTTACAAGGGACAGGTGCAGTGTCCATCCCCACTGCAGGCTGCAACAGAATAATGTACCAAGTGGTATCACTGTTTATGTGCCTGTCCGTTCAGGTACTAAAGCTCTGGGAGGCATGCACTGCAGCTGAACGGCCCTATGTGCAGGGGGCCTAAAGAGTCTTCTGGTTCATCAAAACATCTCCTGTAACCTTCTCCACTACAGCGCTCTCCTGTTGAATTTAACCATAAACCACCAAAGGTGGGAAGAAGAGAGAAAATAAAAAAAAGTTATCACAATTTGTTAACTATTCTTTCAGCACTGTGTAAATACAGGCCTGTCAATACGAATAAAAAGAAACCCGTCTTTTTATGACTGCTGCCGCCTTGTGTTCCCATGAACTTCAAGCGTATCTAAACCCAAGAACAAATATTGATAGTATTGAAGTTACCAGACCAGATGTGGTGGTTGCATTACTTTTCTTTCTTTTTTCACACTTTTTTCTTCAAATTTTAACCTTTTCTGATATGAGTGTGATGGACCAAAAGAGGTGAGGCTGGATTCTGATGGTTTTACAATAGAGTGCATCTTCATTCAAAGGAGTTGATACTTAATGCATAGTGTAGGTGGACCTTGTTTTGGATCTACCAAAGTCCCTTCTAGCTCACGTGGAACTGAATGCCCAGAGGTGTTCATGGGCAGACTGTTTTCTACCAGAGTCCCTTCTAGCTGGCATAGAACTGGCTGCCCAGAAGTGTTCATAAACATTGGATTTTACCAGAGACTCTTATATTGATTTTATATACTCTCCTAGCAGTGTTGCTATAGCCCCGTGTGACACAGAATCTTTCATTGTGCACCAAGTAATTCACCTTGGATATCTTGTTCTAGTTCTAGACTGCTACCTTTCTGATTTGGACAAAAAGAGCACTCAACAGATGATAAACTCAGGGGTGGGTATTGGAGAGCACCTAGTACAAAAGTTCATATCACTCAGAGATCTTTTTGAAATGTTTATTGGTTAAGACCACCAAATAAAGCAAACATGTTTTGGGGTAAAGGCCCCCCTCTCCCTCAGCGCTTGAGCAGTGGATGTTATTGAATCACTATGGGAATGCGATAAAAGACTTATGTTAGGGTTTTATAATAACTGTCAGATCTCGATGGCACTATGAAGTGCTGGTTTTTCATAGTGCTCTTAGCCAATAAACATTTGAAATAAACTGTTGAGTGATAAAAACTTTTGTACTAGATGCTCCTCAAGAAGAAGAAAAAATGACTGATGGAGTTTACATACACTTATGCAGGCCATAGATGGGGAGAAAAACGGCAGATTTTTGGCCGATTAACGAACTATCGGTCGGTCTAAAAAACTTACCTGACCACCAATTATTACGAAAATCGGCCGATTAATGAGTAACCTATAACGGGAAATGATGTCATTTTGTGGCCTTTGTGATCCTTTTTCGGAAAACGATCGTTCGTTTTTGACCATCAATGAGGATAAAGTCGGGCGTTTTTCGAAAATTTTCCAACATCACCGATAATCTGAAAGTCCAAAATACACGAAAAACGGCCGACAAAATCGTCCACTAACGATAAGATAATCGGCCGGTTTTATTTTCGGACGAAAAATCGGCCGTTTTTCTCCCCATCTATGGCCTGCATTTTGCTGGCCATACATTATACAATTATCTGCAGATTTTTGGTTTAGATTTACCAAAAACCATATAATAGGAGGACAAACCTAAACAACACTTTCAGTTGTATCCAATTAGGCAGGCCCTTGCACTACATAGTTGAAGGTAAATCTAAAGGAAATTGGGCAGAAAATCTGCAGATAATTGTATAATGTATGGCCAGCCTTAGGAAGAGGACTGTCTGTTTTTTACAAGCAGACTATTCCCCTGTGAGGTTTGAGCTAGGAAATTGTTGTTGTACAGACTTGCACAGAATTAGGAAGTATGACAGAAAGAAATAAATGGATTATCTCTAGGATTATCTAATGTATCTTGTGGAAGATTTCACTGGTGGCATGAATACTGGTGAGCAAACTGTGTACTTTATATTTCTTGCACAATTGCGCAGGAAATAAGTAAAAATACACACGGTTTATATATACATTTAACCAACAATCATGCTTGTGAGAATGCGTACAGAATTCTGCCGTCTCCCACACCGCATAAAACATGATGTCATTTTGCAGATGCACAGTGGTGCCATTAATTTTTAATGGCACCCCCAAGCATCTGCTAACATGTGCGTTTGTGTGTGCAACAAAGCACATGGCACCACAGTAGCAAGCATTTCAGTGCAGCGCGATTTCTCAAAAGGGTCAGTGATCTTTTTTTGTGCATTTCTCATGCATAGGGCAGTCTATTGAAGTAAATGGGTTGCTCTACATGTGATACACGCATGCACCGACTGTAGCACCTCTATGGTGTGAACAAAGCCTTAGCTACATAGTCATGCTGAAAAAGGCAATCGCATTCAACAATACAATATACACTATATTGCCAAAAGTATTGGGGCGCCTTCCTTTACAAGCACATGCACTTTAATGGCATCCCAGTTTTAGTCCATAGGGTTCAATATTGAGTTAGCTCATCCTTTGTAGATATAACAGTTTTAACTCTTCTGGGAAGGCTGTCCACAAGGTTTAGGAGTGTATCTAAGGGAATATTTGACCATTTCTTCCAGAAGCACATTTGTGAAGTCAGGCATTGATGTCGGACGAGAAGGCCTGGCTCGCAGTTTCTGCTCTAATTCATCCCAAAGGTGTTTTATCAGGTTGAGGTCAGGACTGCAGGCCAGTCAAGTCCCTCCACCCCAAACTCGCTCATCCATGTCTTTATGGGCCTTGGTATGTGCACTGGTGCGCAGTCATGTTAGACCAAGAAGGGGCCATCCCCACACTGTTCCCACAAAGTTGGGGGCATACAATTGTCCAAAATGTCTTGGTATGCTGATGCCTTAAGAGTTGCCTTCACTTGAACTAAGGGGCCAAGCCCAACACGAAAAACAAGCCCACACTATAATCCCCCCCCCTCCACCAAACTTTACACTTGGCACAATGCAGTCACGCAAGTACCATTCTTCTGACAACCGCTAAACCCAGACATGTCCTTCGGATTGCCAGACAGAGAAGCATGATTTGTTACCCCAGAGAACACGTCTCTACTGCTCTAGAGTCCAATGCCAGTGTACTTTACACCACTGCATCCAACGCTTTGCATTGCACTTGGTGATGTAAGGCTTGGATGCAGCTTCTCAGCCATGCAAACCCATTCCATGAAGCTCTCTACCCACTGTTGTGCTAATGTGAAAGCAACACGAAGTTTGGAGGTTTTTAGCTATTGACTCTGCAGACAGTTGTCGACTTCTGCGCACTGTGCACTTCAGCACGCACTCACCCCACTCTGTCATTTTTCGTGGCCTACCACATTGTGGCTGCGTTGCTGTTGTTCCCAGTTGCTTCCACTTTGTTATATTATCACTAACAGTTGACAGTGGAATATTTAGTAATTATAGACCTGTTAGTTTAACTTCTATAGTTGGGAAGATACTGGAGAGTTTAATAAAAGACCACATGGATGAGTTCTTGCTGGAAAAAAATATTTTAAGCAACAGACAGCATGGATTTATGAAAGACAGAAGTTGTCAAACAAATCTGATTTCTTTTTATGAGGGGGTGAGCAAAACCTTGGACAGAGGGGAGGCGGTGGAGTGGTATACTTGGATTTTGCAAAAGCGTTTGACACAGTTCCCCACATACAGCTAATGTGTAAGGTAAAGTCTACGGGCTTGGAAAAATCTGTATGTAAATGAATGGAAAACTAGCTAAAAGATCGTATTCAAAGTGTAGTGGTTAATGATTCATACTCTGAATGGTCTAGGGGTGTCAGTGGTGTACCCCAAGGTTCAGTGTTGGAACCCTTACTTTTTAAAATATTTATAAACGATATAGGGTCTGAAATTAACAATTCCCATTTCAGTCTTTGCAGATGACACCAAGCTGTGCAGTTGAATAACGTCCTTACAGGATGTCTTCAACTTACAAGCCGACCTCAATGCACTGTTTAATTGGGCAACTATGTGACAAATGAGGTTTAATGTTGATAAATGTAAGGTTATGCACTTGGGGGCTAAGAATCTGCATGCATCATACATACCAGAGGGAGTACAACTGGCAGAATCAATGGTGGAGAAGGATCTGGAAGTTCTGGTAGATCACAAGCATAATAATGGCATGCAATTCTAAGCTGTGGTTTCTAAAGCGAGCAAAATCCTCTCTTGTATTAAAAGAGGTATAGACTCCAAAGAGAGAAATATCATATTAGCCCTGTACAAATCATTAATAAGACCTCATCTGGAATATGCAATTCAGTTTTGGGCACCAATTGACAAAAAGAACATTGGGGAACTGGAGAAAGTACAAAGAAGGGCAACCAAACTGATAAGAGGCATGGAGGAGCTCAGCTATGAGGAAAGATTAGAGGAACTGAATTTATTCTCTCTTGAGAAGAGGAGATTAAGGGGGGATATGATCAACATCAGTGGTATATATAGTGAATTCGGTGTGAAGCTATTCACCCTGAGGTCATCACAGAGGACAAGGGGGCACTCTTTATGTAATCTCCAAACACGGAAAGGTTTCTTCACAGTGAGAGCTGTGAAGATGTGGAATAGACTCCCTCAAGAGTTGGTTCTGGCCAGCTCAGTGGATTGCTTCAAAAAAGGTCTGGATTCTTTCCTAGATACACAGACTATAACTGGATACTAACTTTCTTGGTAAAGTTGATCCAGGGAATATCCAATTGCCTCTCGGGGGATCAAGAAGGAATTTTTTTTTCCAGCAGGAGCAAATTGGATCATGCTTTGCTGGGTTTTGTTTGCCTTCCTCTGGATCAACTGTGAGTATAGGATTATAACTTTTTTTTTTTTTTTTTTTTTATGGTTGAACTGGATGGACTTTTTTCTTTTTTCAGCCAGAATAACTATGTAATTTAGTAGCAAGGAAATTTCACAGATGGACTTATTGCACAGTTGGCAACCAATCACAGTACCACACTTGAATTCACTGAGCTCCTGAGAATGACCAATTCTTTCACAAATGTTTGTAGAAGCAGTCTGCATGCCTAGGTGTTTGATTTTATACACCTGTGGCCATGGAAGTGATTGGAACACCTGAATCCAATGATTTTGTCCCAATACCTTTGGCAATATAGTGTATATTCTCTAAAGTGCAGGCCTATGATAGGTCCTGTCTTCTATGTAACCTGTTTAAACAGCTGTATATACACAGTTTGTGTATCTACTGTATATCCTGCTGTAAAACGTTTTAGATGATGGACCTATATAAATGAAAATATTAATAACCTTGATATGTATCTAACCAACTCAAAGAACTCATCCCCCTCTATCATGCCACTTCACTAATGTTTTAATGGGTAACACGAGGTAAACCAAAAAATAAATGGAAAAAGTATACAAAGAGCAGGGTAATGATAAAATGTTACATTGCCACTCATGTAGCCGTAGGCATGTGGTGTTTAGAGCATGATAAATATTCTTGGCATATGAATACACTTTTACTATAGAAATGACATGAAGCAAACAAATCACATTGTTCAGCTGCACAAAGCATCTTCTCTAGAAGTAGGCATGAAATATCCTTATATCTGCATTGGGACTTAGAGTACATTATGAGTAAACAAATTCTTTCTATATACTGTATATAAATATACATTATATACTGTAGCCAGGTGCTGGCTATATCATTATGCCATTCAGGGACATTTACAGAGGAAACTATGGTTAATCCTTTTTCTCCTTAGTGCCCAATATTGGGACTGCTACATCACTTCTGGTTAGCAGAGTGGATCCAGTTCTTCTGACAGAAAAGGATCCTGGGACCTGTAGTCCTATACCTGATACATGCTGTGTTTTTTAGTGCTGATTGAATTACAACTACCAGAGAGCTGGGGAACTAGAAGGTTGCTGGGAAAGCAGATATATTCTACAGCAAGAAACTTGCTTGCTCTCTTGGCATGGGATTTAGAGCTGAACACAAAGGGACTGCCACTCTCCTCCAGAGACAGATTATTTGCCTACTGCTGGGGGACTCTGCACATTCAGCACAGCAGTGATACTGATCACCACAATGGGATCACATCTACTTCTCTGCATGGGGACTGTCACTATCCAGTCCTCACACAGACATCTCTGCACTATGCTCTGACAGGCCATCAGGTGGTAACTCTGCACTTTCCAGCAAACAGCCAAGAACTCTTGTTCATAGGAGGCCATACTATTCATGGGATTGGTGAGCGGGTGGATGCCCAACCTGTTTCTACTATCACTCTAGAGGCACTGCATGCAGACCCCTTTACACCTCAGTACCAAGAGATCTTTGCTTCAAGCAGTACCACAGCCTAATTGTTTAACTTCATTTCAATTACAAGCATTCACTACTGTTTATGGGGCCAACCATTGCTAACAAAAGAAAACAGACACCACTGTACCAGGAACTTTTAACTTAACATACACACCCGCAGCAGTTCATATGAATGCAGTTCGATTTTGATGCGGTGCTGGAAACGCACAAAAATTGCCAAATTCCAAACCACATCAGTGCAGTGTGGAATTCACAATGATGTGGTGTAGAATTTGCAGAGTTCTGTGCATTTCCAGCACCACATCAAAGTTGCACTCCATTCATGCGTACCACTGCGGGTGTGTATGTTAACAACACCCCAGATTTGGTTCACAAAATGCAATGCGATTTGCAGAATCAGATTGCATGGGTGTTCACACCCATGTGATCCAAATCGGGTGCAGCATAAAAAGGGTCCTGCACCATTTTGGCACGGATGCAATGCAATTTTAGACCTACAAAATTAATAGGCTCAAATCACACTGCTGCAAAACTGCATGTGATTTGCACAGGAATGTGGTGCAATTCTTGTGCGAGTCACATGCGATGTGCCGCACCATGGCAGTGTGAGCCGGGCCCTAATGGTTTTCATGTGGTTTACTGGGGTTATGGCTAAAGAAATCAGCTATAACCCCAGTATTGTTTTTTTCTGCAGACAGCCGGCTTCTGAAAGTGGCTCTTGAACCACTGGATCGCTTTCCGTAGCAGAGGGAGGGGACGTCCCCTCCCTTCCACTGCTCGCCCCTGTTTCTCGGGCTTACCTTTAACCACTTCCCGACCGGCCGTTGCATATAAACGGCTGGACGGTGGCAGTGCAGGGTCGGGTGGCCGTTTATGAACGGCCTTCTCGCACCCTGCTTGTGCGCACTCTCTGGGAGCGCGCAGCACCGCGATCCGGTGCCCGCTGTGTCCTCCGGACACAGTGAAACACCGATCGTCGGACGGGACCTCTGTACGAGGTCCCGATCATGTGATCACTGATTGGCCAATCAGTGATCACATGCAAAGTAGTAAGCAAGATGTCACTTGTGACATCATTGCTTACTACGTGTGAAATCTGTGAATGATCACAGAGGTCACATGGTACAAGGCTATTCACAACAGCCTTGTACCATGTGACAAGCTGTCATCAATCACAGCTCACTCAGTACTTCTCAATGAGAAAGAGAAATGATTGCTTTTACATCCTATATGGGTGTAAAAGCAATCAGTGTAAAAAAAAAATCTTCATCACCCCCCACAAGTAGTACAGTGTCACCATGGTGACACTGTACTGCTAGGGTGACAGTATGTAAAAAAAATAAATTAATAAAAAATAATATAAAAAAATAAAATAAAAATGTAAAAAAAAGTTTAAAAATTATAATTTTTGGTTATAAACTAATTTTTTTTTTTTACTAAAAAGATAGCGGAATAAATTTTGGCAAAGATTTATGATGAAATATAATTTATTTGCAAAATGTTATAAAAAAAACACTTTTCTTCAAAATTTTTGGACTTTTTCATTTACATAGCAAAAAAAATAAAAATCCCAGCGGCGAATAAATACCACCAAAATAAAGCTTTATCTGTCTCAAAAAAATGGTAAAAATTTAATTTGGGTACAGTGTTGCATGACTGCGCAATTGTCATTCAAAGTGTGATAGCGCTGAAAGCTGAAAATTGCCCTGGACAGGAAGGGGGTAAAAGTGTCCGGTCTGGAAGTGGTTAAGGCCGGGGAAACAATCTGATTGTGTGGCCTTCTCAAGATGGCGGTGATGAAAGACTCTATGGTCTTTGACCGCCTCTATCATGATGGAGGACCTGAGCGACATTTAAAAAAAAAAGAGCTGCTCAGTCTATCAGTCTAAAATGCCCAGGCCAATTTTTTTGCCCTAGTCTGGGCCTGTTAACGGGTGTTGTATATCCTAAACCCATTTTTCTTGTAGTCTACTCTTTTTAATAAGTCAAATATAGAGGTGTTACTAAAGAATTGTGTCTCTTGCATTATTATCCTACAACCCCTGGCAAAAAGTATGGAATCACCACTCTTGGAAAATGTTCATTCAACTGTTTTCAATTATATAGAAAAAAAGTAATCACAGACATGCCTCAAAACTATTTTCATTTAACATTCCTTCTGGCTTTAACCACTTCCAGTCGGACACTTTTACCCCTTCCTGACCAGGGCAATTTTCAGCTTTCAGCGCTATCACACTTTGAATGACAATTGAGTGGTCATGCAACACTGTACCCATATGCATTTTTTACCATTGTTTTGAGACAGATAAAACTTTATTTTGGTGGTATTTGTTCACCGCTGGGATTTTTATTTTTTTTGCTATGTAAATGAAAATGTCCAAAAATTTTGAAAAAAAGTGTTTTTCTTATAAAATTTTGCAAATAAATAATATTTAATCATAAATCTTGGCCAAAATTTATTGCGTTATCTTTTTAGTAAAAACAAATAAGCCAAATTAGTTTATAACCAAAAATTATAATTTTTAAACTTTTTTTTTACATTTTTTTTTATATTATTATTTATTTTATTTATTTATTTTTTTACATACTGTCACCCTAGCAACACAGTGTCACCATGGTGACACTGTACTACTTTTGGGGGGTGATGAAGATTTTTTTTTTTTTACACTGATTGCTTTTACACCCATATAGGATGTAAAAGCAATAATTTCTCTTTCTCTCTGTCTGCATTCTTGCAGCCATTGAGAACTACTGAGTGAGCTGAGATTGGTCACAGCTTGTCACATGGTACAAGGCTGTTGTGAATAGCCTTGTACCATGTGACCTCTGTGATCATTCACAGATTTCACATGTAGTAAACAATGATGTCAAAAGTGACATCTTGCTTACTACTTTGCATGTGATCACTGATTGGCCAATCAGTGATTACATGATCGGGACCTCGTACAGAGGTCCCGTCCAATGATCAGTGTTTCACTGTGTCCAGGGGACACAGTGGGCACCGGATCGTGGTGCTGCATGCTCCCGGGGAGCGCGCACAAGCAGGGTGCAGGGAGGCCGTTTGTAAACGGCCACCCGACCCTGCAGTGCCACCGTCCGGCCATTTATATACAACGGCCGGTCGGGAAGTGGTTAAGAAGCACTTAAAAAAATAAAAAAATAAAACTGTAGTCAGTTGCAACTGTTTTGCATATCAAGCAGAGGAAAAAAATATGTAACTGCCATGGTTGAGTGGGGCCGAGAGGGAGGCAGCCATCTGGAACTGTACAGTGGTTGAGATACCAGAAATTGAATGAACTGAGAGGGAAGTCTGTCAGCTGGTAAAGAATCTGGTGCCAGACCAGGGGGCCTATCTCACAGACATGAGGAAGGAATGTGCTATGGACTGCACTAACGTATTACTTGAGTAGAAGGAAGTTATACTTGCTTGTTTCCAGAAGGCCAGCATAGGTTTGGTAGAAGGGGTTGAGGCCCGGGTCTTCCCATTGCTGTCCACAGGTGAATCACTGGGGGACCACACACGAGCAAGAGCGGTTGGTCTGGTGTCCGTGGATGCTGACCGACTCCTAATTGGGTTTCCCCTGCCTCATTCTAGAGGCATGAGCAAGTTAGTGGAGGACTTGGTAAAGGATAGATCTGCTTCTGTCTGTCAAGGATATCGGAAGCTTCACATTTTCTTGGGGCGGATTCTCACCAAACCCCCCCCCCCCTCGCTTACCCGGAAGAGGAAGAGTTTGAAACATGGATGGATCAGGCAACACAGACTGTGGAGAAATGGAATGTCCCAGAAGTACTCAAGAAATACAGACTAGAGTCTTAGAGGACATGCAACTGATGTGATTCATAGTCTGAGGATGGGAAAGCAGGATTGTGTAGCAATAGACTATATTGATGCTTTATGTGCTGTGTTCCGCTGAGTGGAGAAACTTCCAGACCTTATGTACAAGCTCAAGCACACTCATGATAGAGTAGGGGTGAGAGACTTTCTGAATACATTACACGAGTGGATAAAATTCTACATCAGATTATCTTAAAGAAAGGGATTGATCCTTGGGATGCTGGCAAAGTCTGCTTGGAGTGGATTTTACAAGGTGCATGACCTAATCACCTGACTGTGCTGAAACTATTACTCAAGGGATCCCAAGCAACCCCCACTTTCCCAGAATTAGTGAGAGAGGAGGAAGCTTTATTAGAGGAGAAGAATCAAAGACTGGGAGAACTGCCAATATCTGCTTCCAAGAAAGGAAAGTGTCGACTTCAGTGGTACAGGCAGATAAGTATTTCACTGATGAGGTTAGTAACGAGAAGACAGAAGCAAATGAACACACAAGCTCTCCAATTTCCAAAACCATCAGTGAAGCAGCCCCAGCTGGTCTGCTTACTCAGATTGCTCAAGTTCAGAATCAAATAGCAAAGCTTGCTGTGGGCCATGGAGACACAAGTGAAAAATGCAGGCAGCCATACCAGATCAGAGGGGAGCCCATGCTTCAGCCTATGAAAAGCGGAAGTGCTTCCAGTAAGGAGAACATGAATGTTTTAGGGCTCAGTGCCCCAGGAAAATGACTGAGCAGGACCTAATGGATGAATTGCTAAGGGCAATACAGAAGTTTCTCCTCGCTAAGAAAGGGAGAAACCCCAGAGGGGCCTTAGGGAAGGAGCTAACTGAGGGCCCAGAGTAAAGCCAATGCTCCAAAAGACAGAAGAGTCTGAGATCCAAGCAAAAATTTAGGAATAATTCTGCTAGAAATTCAGCAGAATCCTCAATGAAGCTCAATTGAAAGCCACCAGAGCCAAGGGGAAATGCACCATCTCAATCTAAAGTCACTATCAGATCATTCCAACAACTATCAGGGAGAACAAAAGGTCAAACCAACCATGTAACGCCAGTTGACTTACCTGAAAAACTTGTAGGCCCCTTGTATAGTGTCAGCTCAGGTGGACGGAGTGTACACTAAGGCACTACTAGACACCAGGATTCAGGTGACCTTGCTATACCGAGATTTTTATGAAAAGTATCTGAAACATATCTCTTTACTCAAGTTGGAAGAGTTTAAGATTTGGGGTATCAGCTTTTAAAAATTCCCCTATGATGGTTACATTCCAAATAAAATAACCTTTGGTCCCTTGACCACGGGGAAGACCGAGACATTTAATATGTTAAGTTTTATGTTTCAGACCACCAAGGACAAGACAAAACTCCCTATTAATTGGAACCAACACTGACCTAGTGAGATTGCTATGAATAAGGCTTTGTGAAGCCGAAACGTGTTAGCTTTATAGATCCTGTATTTATGTAACCAATAAAGACTTCCATTAAGAAGCTTTCCTAGTTCTGGCTACTTGTATTCTGTATACTTGAGAAAGAAGATCTCACACTCAAGGGAATACACCCTCAATTGCATAAAGTCTTTCGATGGGTGGTTTGGGAGCAGAGAGCCCCAGTGGAAGGAGTGGGAAGACTGTGCAAGCTAGGAGCCAGGGAAAGAGTGCTGCAGCCTGGTGAAATAGTCTGTATGAAGGCCACAGTCAAGTTGACTTGGTATCAGCCAGGACCCTTCATCGTCTTGGAGTCTGATTCATGACAAGAAAAGATGAGAGAAGAGCTGGTCCCTGAAAAAGTGCCCACAAGAGTCCCAGAATTTAAGGGAAGGTGCCAGTTAGTGTCCGGCATGTACCTGACTCCCCCATCAGGTTAAAGCCCCGAATATTGATTGGATAAGTAAGTTCAGCTACTGCGGTAACATCTACTGGTTTGGTGAAGGGAGAGACCAGAGGAAACTTGGAAGGGGAGTCTTCTTCCTCGCACACCACTATCTCCTAACTGGGAGAAAACAGTCAAGGATCGGTTGTTAAGATGGAAAAAGATATTTTCTAAGAATGACTTTGACGTGTGATGTTCTCGGCATAGGATTCAGCATCAGGAAGACAGGCTGTTTAGAGAGAGAGCATGTCAAATAAATTTGAGTGACCTAGAAGACTTCAGAGAGCAACTTGCTGAGCTGAAAAAGTCAGGAGTCATTTGAGAATCCAGGAGCCCTTACACTTCTCCTATAGTTGTAGTGAGGAAAAAGAATTGGACCCTGTGATTGGGTATTGACTACAGAAGTCTGAACAGAAGAACCATTCCCAATCAGTACACCGCTCCTTGAACTGAAGATGCCCATCGATATCTGTTGAGGCAAAATGATTCAGTATCCTAGACTGAAAAGTGGTTACTATCAGATCCCCATGCATCCGGACGATTGAGAAGAAAAGACAGCGTTCATATGCTCATAAGGGTTCTTTGAGTTCAGTTGGATGCCTCAAGGACTATCAGGGGCTCTTGCCACATTCCAACGGCTCATGGAGCGCACAGTGGGAGACAAAAATCTGAGGTCTTGGTGTACTTGGGTGGCCTCATTGTTTTTGGGAAGACTTTGGAAGAACACGAAGCAAGACTTGAGAAAGTTCTTCTGAGGCTCCATGAAGAAGGACTGAAGTTGTCATTGGAGAAATGAGGGTTCTATCAAACTTCTGTCACCTACCTAGAGCATGTTGATTCAGCAGAAGGGCTTTCCACTGACCCTAAGAAGCTGGAGGTGCTTACCATGTGGCCCAGACCAAGAACAGTCACTGAATTAAGGCCTTGTTTAGGGTTCTGCTCCTATTATCAAAGATTCGTGGTGGATTTCGCAAAGATTGCCTGCCCACTCAGTGAGTTACTACATGAAGGGAAAGGTGAAGGTGAGAATTGCAAGGCGGGTCAAGTAAATTGACCCTAGTATGTCTATGTATGAATGTAAGTTAGGGACCTTAGATTGTACACCCCTTGAGGGTTAGGGACTGATGTGAATGTACAATATATATGTAAAGCGCTGCGTAAAATTGACAGTGCCATACAAGTATCTGAAATAAATAAATAAGTTAGGCGAAGAGCTTGAAAGTCACAAGAATCCATTCAGGAGAGATAGACTTTCCAGTGTGAGAGCTTTCCATCACCTTAAGAAAAGCCTTACGTAAGCTCCAGTGCTGGTGTACACAGATCCTACCAAACCATATGAGCTCCATGTGGACGCCAGTCGAGAGGGGCTGGGTGGGGTCCTATACTATACATAGCTTACGTAAGCCGTAGTCTTACTCCATCTGAGAAAAACTACCTGGTACATAAGTTGGAGTTCTTGGCCCTGAATTGGGCCATCATCGACAAATTGAAGGATTGACTTCAAAAGGGCCTCCTTTTGAAGTCAAGACAGACAAGAATCCCCTAACATATCTCACGACAACAGCCAAGTTAGATGCCTCTGGACATTGTTGGCTAGTTGCCTTGTCGGGATTTCAGTTCAGTTTGAAGTATCGTCCGGGAGTAGGAAACTGAGATGCTCACACTTTATCCCGGAGACCATATAATCTAGACAGAGGTTCAGAAAGCTGAACATGTGATTTTTGAGGGAGTCCAGGCTTTGTGCCAAGGCATTGATCATTGGCACAAAGGAGCTATTGGAGCTGAGGCCATTGGAGTCACCCCAGCAGGAGTGCCCAACAGTTACTGCGATCTGTCCCAAGTGAGAAGCAAGGGGCTCCCACAGTTGTCAAAGAAAGACTTAAAGGCAGATCACAGTGAGGACCCTCTCTGCAGTTTAACCTTGAAAGCTATGACCAAACAAGATCCCTGCCTGCTACTAAATGGTTCCATCATAAATTCCAAGATACGAGACGGCATTATCTATTGGAGGTGTCCTTCAGGAGATTTGAGAGAAAGGTGGCAGTTGTTCCTCCAAGAGAAACACAGAAAGTCTGTACTAATGGCTCTTCATGATAAACATGGGCAGGTAGGACCAGATCACACCTTTAGATTGGTTAGGGACCGCTTCTACTGGCCTGTTATGAGAGCAGAATTAGAGAACTACTGTCACTCATGCTTACAGTGCATTCAAAGGAAATCTCTACCAACCAAAGCTGCCCCCCATGTTTCACCTACAGAGTCAAGGGCCTATGGAGTTGGTGTGCACTGACTTTCTGTGCCTGCAATCCAATGACTGTGAGAGAAGCAATGTTTTGGTGGTAACCAACCACTTTACTCCATATGCTCAAGCCTTGCCCACCAAGGATGAACAAGCAGTTACTATGCTGAAAGTACTGGTGGAAAAGTTTTTGGTACACTATGGTCTGCCGCAATGTATTCATTCTGACCAGGGCAGGGACTTTGAGAAAAAACTTGTTCACAAGCTATGTGAACTGCTGGGCATCCAATAATCCCAAACTTTCTTATATCATCCACAGGGAGATCCTCAACCCGAACAGGTCAACTGCACTCTTAGAACATGCTGGGAACTTTGTCCTCAGAGAAGAAACATTGAGGAAATTATATTGCAGTTGCAGTTCATGCCTACAAGAGCATGATTAATGATGCCATGGGGTATTCCCTCTACAGATTAATGTTTTGGAGAGAAGTTCAATTGACGGTTGTCCTAGCTTTCGGAACGTCCACGGATCACACATCCCTGACTTTATTCAAGGGGTATGTTGACCAACTGCGGAAACATTGATCCCTCAGTTGGGGAAACAGGAGGAGAAGTTCCAGGTGTTGGGAGTGGCTATCTCCCCACACCTGTGGAAACTACAAATGTTAAAGCTGAAACAGCTAATTCATGCATCAGAAGGGGTGTTGAGATTCAGGTTTAAAGTATATGAATTGCTTCATATATGTGTGTCTTCAAATAGCCTTCCAAATGTAGAGTAAGTTCTGTGTAATAGATACAGCAAACAAGGGTGTTTGGATTGTTTTAAAATAAATAGTAGAGTAGGGATTGTTGGTATTCAGTTATTATTCAAATAGTATCATCCAGGAAGCTACCAGGAATCATGCCCCTGCCATATACCCTCAAGCCATGCCCAGGGGCGGACTGACCATTTGGAAACTCGGGCACTGCCCGAGGGCCCGGGATCAGTAGGGGGCCCCATGAGATGCCCTTGGTACCTTTTTTTTTCATAGGCTTTTTTGAGTTTGGGCAAGGACACAGGGGCCCCATGATCCCCTATTGCCCGGGGGCCCCATGAGTTGTCAGTCCGCCCCTGGCCATGCCTTCTCTGTAACTGTATACAAACTTTAAATATATAGTGAGAATATTAACATAGGTCTAACACAAAGACCACATAACTACACAGACTGATGTAGCATTTAAGAATCCAACAATCTATGTATGTTGTAAATGCTTGTGAAGAAAGGATTCTGATTTTTTTTTTTACTCATCAGTCCAATGGCTGTTCAAAAAAAAAAAAATACATCTATGGCTAGTCTTACACCTCACTTCTTTTTGAGTCTATAGGACAGGAAGTGAAGGAAAGTCTCATTAATGAAACACTGATAGCAAAAAATAACTGACAACAGTTTTAAAGTAGAATTAAACCTCAAAACAAACATTTGTTATATTGCAGGTTACTAATTCTTCAATTCTTAGATGTAATGAGTGCATTATTTTTTTCTTTTTTAGGTTTTCCTTCTCTTATTTCCACCTAGTGATCCTGTCAGTAAATCTGTTGTTTTTCAAAAGAACAAGCTCTCTTGTAGATGGAGTTAGAGGGCTGAGACAAACTATTTACCACTGACAGGGGTGCTTACAATGATCAGCTTTTATTTATGTAAAACATTTATCCCAAAAGGAAAAACTGTTGCTGTAACGGCTTAAAGTGTGAGCTGGAGCTTGGCTTGTAAATCTGCTAGTACAACTTACACTCCCCCCCCCCCCCCAAGACTGACATTGCTGCTGTGTGTCTTCAACAAGAGTGGGGACATGCTGATACAGGATGGGTTGCCCTTTTCTGAACTTTCTCCAGTTCCCCAATGTTCTTTCTGTGAATTGGTGCCCAAAACTGAACTGCATATTCCATATGAGGTCTTACTAATGATTTGTAGAGGGATAAAATGATATCTCTCTCTCTGGAGTCTATACCTCTTTTAATACAAGAGAGGATTTTACTCGCTTTAGAAACCGCAGCTTGGCATTGCATGCCATTATTAAGCTTGTGATCTACCAGAACCCTCAGACCCTTCTCCACCATTGATTCCCCCAGTTGTACCCCCCCTAGTATGTATGATGTATGCATATTCTTAGCCCCCAAGTGCATAACCTTACATTTATCAACATTAAACCTCATTTGCCACATAGTTGCCCAATTAAACAGTGCATTGAGGTTGGCTTGTAAGTTGAAGACATCCTGTAAGGACGTTATTCCACTGCACAGCTTGGTGTCATCTGCAAAGACTGAATGGGATTTTTAATCTCAGACCCTATATTGTTTATAAATTTATTAAAAAGTAAGGGTCCCAACACTGAACCTTGGGGTACACCACTGACACCCCTAGACCATTCAGAGTATGATTCATTAACCACTACTCTTTGAATATGATCTTTTAGCCAGTTTTCTATCCATTTACATATGGATATTTCCAAGCCCGTAGACTTTACCTTACACATTAGCCATGTATGTGGAACTGTATCAAATGCTTTTGCAAAATCCAAGTATACCACGTCCACCACCACCCCTCTGTCCAAGGTTTTGCTCACCCCCTCATAAAAAGAAATCAGATTTGTTTGACAACTTCTGTCTTTCATGAATCCATGAATGCATTGATTTAAAAAACCTTGTTAGCTTTAGTATCACTTTAAATTGGCTAAATAGATTCCAGGTGCAACAAAACAAAAGGTGTTCAAAGTCTCACGCTTTGCTATCTCTAGAAGGAAGATACAGCATGGATAGAAAAACGTGTTCCCTTTTTACATGTTTGTTCTCTATATGGAAGCAGTGGTCTCTCTGCAGAAGTCAGTGTTGAGTCAAAGCTAGAGCTAGAGTCAATGTGGAGCATGAGCTTAACTGATAGCTGAGCTATAGATCTGATTGAAGCAGGGGGCATGCCAGACCTTTGCAAAGAGACCACTGTTTCCACACAGTACATGGGTACTTCTCTACAGCCTGCTGACAAGGAATAGTCTTTTTTACTCAGGCTGTGGCTGCTTTCTAAAAAAAAAAAAAAAAATGAGTTTGCAGATCTTGTTTTAATGTATCTGGAATTTACTGAGCTGATTTAGGACCCATTCCCAATTTGGCATCCTTTTGGTCTGTGTTAGGGCTGCCCATTGAAATGAATGTGCTGCCAACATACCAGAGTGTCAAACAAATCGGACATGGCCCCATTTTGTGCAAAGCAGCACGTCACAATGCATGGTAGTTGGGCTGCATCTCATGTGCATTCCCTTAGTGTGTTGGAATGCCACAGAAAATGTGCATTGATGCGTGTTGCTGTAATGCACATTACCACAATGCAACAGTGTGCACAGGCCCTTTAACTGCATTGGGTTTATAAGAATACTTGAATATGAAACTGGAAACGGGTTCCCCTTCTATAATGTTTTCAAATATTTAAAAAAATTACCAGTTTTGGAATTGACAGAATGTAACATGAATTCAGGCCATCTTCTAAATCCATTAGTTCTTTAAAAAAGTACACATTGAATGGATACACATTTAATGTTTCACATCAAATATATTGTATGGTGCTCAAATAAAATACGAGGGACGTTCATGTCACTAGTAAATGGCAAGTGTGTCCTATTACTGATAGGTGGGACACATGTCCAGAGACCGTTAAGATGGCAGACAAGTGTTAGTGCGTGCATGGAACAGCGTGTGTTGATGACGTTTCTTGAACATTTTAATGGTGTAAACGTTTCAAAGATGGCCGTCCATCCGTCATTGACTATCCCGGCCATGGTGGTTCCCAGCCCACAGCAGCCATTCCTGTGAACATTCAGCACGTGGAATGTGGAATGTCCTGGATAATCGACGCATAACCTGTTATGAAATTGCACAAGAGCCTAATCTTACTGTGGGAACAGTGAACAAAATGATGACAAAGTGAAGCAGGCTTTCTTAAGATGACAAATCTTTCTATGACAAAGCTTTCCAGGCATTAGTTAAACTCTGGGATAAATGTGTGAATGTAGCAGGGGAGTATGTTGAAAAATAAGTGCAGTTTCTACTTCTTGAAATTTGTCCATTTTATTTTATAAATTCAAAAGTACCGGTTTGACTTGAACATCCTTGGATTTAATAAATTTGTTGATTAAATTAGTTAATTATTTGAATAAATGTTTTTCAAGCATTAATATGCTGGATAAGCATTTTACCATTAAATGGGGTAACTTCATTACTTCTTGTTGGTTGATGTGTGAGGAGGACAATAGCAGTATTCGCTTAAAGTAACTAAAAGCAAAACTTTTTTTTTTTTCATTTTGGACAGAGTAAGAGGGAAAGTTATAACCTATCAGGATTTTTTTGCCATCTGTATCCCATTGAGGAGATTTCTCTTCACTTCCTGTTACATAGCCACCACAGGAAGTGAGAGTAAGTGTTTCTAAATTGAGGGAATCCCTGGTTGTCACTAGGGTCACCATTGGAAGATTTCCCGTCTATTATTTTTCCGGGGACAACCCAAATTAGGGATTTTCTTTTACTTTCTCTTTTGATGATAATGATAAGCAGGACAACAGAGAGGGTGAATCTCCCTAATGGGGGTACAGACAGAAATAAAAACTGACAGGGGTTCTAATCCATCTCCACTCTGTCCAAAACCAAAAATGTTTTGCCTTTAGTTATACTTTAACAGCCTCCCACCCGCCATATAAGGAAATGATGGGCACAAGGCGGTCCTCTCGTTCTGGGAGGACATCATATGATGTTCTCCCGCTCTAACCGCACATGTGCGCCCCCGGGGGCAAGCGGCATGGCGATCGGTGGTGCGCTGTGTCCCTGGGATACAGTGGATCACCGATCAATGGAAACGAGCCGAAGATGTTGGCTCTGTCATATGATCAGCTGTGTCCAATCACAGTTGATCGCATGTAAATAAGGAAATGCCAGTTATCATGCTCATGAGCTATCACACTGACAGCTCGTGAGGAGAGCCAGTAATCAGCATTACTCAGAGGGGACATGTACACTGATCATCAGGGCACTGATGATCAGTGTAGCCCCAGCAGTGCCACCTGTCAGTGTCCATCAATGCCACCTGTCAGTGCTCATCAGTGCTACATCAATGCCACATATCAGTGCCTACCAGTGCACATCAATGCAACATCAGTGCCCATCTGAGCTGCCTTTCAGTGCCAGTCCGTGCCACCTATCAATGCCAGTCAGTGCCGCCTATCAGCGCTGCCAATCAGTGCCACCTATCAGTGACAGTCAGTTCCGCCTATCAGTGCCCATCAGTGCTGCCTATCAGTGCCTCCTAACAGTGCCACCTATCAGTGCCCATCAGTGATGCCTGTCAATGCCCATCAGTGCCACCTGCCAGTGCCTCCTCATCTTTGCCCATCAGTGCTGCCTATCAGTGCCCATTACTGCAGCCTCATTAGTGCACAACAATGAAGAAGAAAAATCACTTATTTACAAAATTTTATAACAGAAACTAAGAAACTTTTTTTTCAAAATTTTCAGTTGTTTTTGGTTTGTTTAGCAAAAAATAAAAAACCCTGAGGTGATTCAATACCACCAAAATAAAGCTCTATCTGTCTAAAAAAAATATAAAAATTTCATATGGGTACAGGGTTGCATGACCGCGCAATTGTCATTCAAAGTGTGACAGAGCTGAAAGCTAACAATTGGCCTGGACAGGAAGGGGGTATAAGTGCCCTGTAGGCAAGTGGTTAACCACTTGACCTCCGGAAGATTTACCTCCTTCATGTCCAGGCCGTTTTTTGCTTTTTGGCACTGGTTACTGTAACTCACAACTGTGAGGTCATGCAACTCTATACACAAACGAAATTTAATTTTTTTCCCACAAATAGAGCTTTCTTTTGGGGGTATTTGATCACCACTGGGTTTTTATTTTTTAATACGAAAAAGAGCGCAAACTTTTAAAAACAAACAATATATTTTACTTTCTGCTATAAAACATATCCGATTATAAAAAAAGTACATCAAATTTCTTCATAAATTTAGGCCAATATGTATTCTGCTAAATATTTTTGGTAAAAAAAAAAATTACTAAAAGCATATATCGATTGGTTTACACGAACGTTATAGCGCCTACAAATTATGGTATATACAGTATACTGGAATTTTTATCTATTTTAATTTTTTTTATACTAGTAATGGCGGCGTTCAGTGACTTATAGTGGGACTGCAATATTGCAGCTACCAATTTGACACTGACACTTTTGCCACTTTGTGGGAATCAGTCACACTAATACAGTGATGCACTGACACTGTACTAATAACACCTGCTGGAAACTGGTTAATCATCTAGGGCAGTCAAAGGGTTAAATGTGTGCCTAACCATTGTTGTTGTGTGTACTAAGTGGTGCTTTCAATGAGGGATGTGCTGGTTTGTTTGCAGGGAAACAAAATCCAGCATATCCCAACTGACAGGACAGAGTTCTGCCTTATTTACATCAGCAGAGCTCTGTTCTTTCTTTCTCCTGATCAGCAGGTGGCGGTGATCATCCATTGGCTGGCACCCGCTAATCGTTGTACTATGTATAAGCACAGCTGGTCCACCGGTGGTACGCATGTATGTCCCCTACCCGGAAGTGCCAGATCACGTACTAGATGTTGGAACTGGTGCAGGAGAGCCACTCTGCTGCCATATAACGAGGTTATGTGGTCAGTAAGTGGTTAAAGCAGCATTCATATGACCTTGGCAGTCCTAGTAGTCTTCCATCCAATGATGGCCTGTGAACATTTAACAGCAGTCTGTCCAGGTGAATGTCCACCCTGAGAGTAACAGAAAATCTCTAGTTTTGAGCGGTCACCAGAACAGAAATAGAAGGGACATCTTCCAATTGGGACACTAGTTTGGGTGACCCTGGTGACTACCAGAGATTTCCCCAACTTTGGAGGGATTTTCTCGTACTTCCTGTTGTGGTTCGAGTTAGGAATTGCAGGGAAATCTCTCCAAAGAGACACAGATGACAAAAAAAACTGGCAGGGGTTATAATCCTGATGAAGTCACGTGATGTGTGACGATATGCATGGGGAGGAACTTGGGTGACATCAGAGCTGGAACACCATCAGTCTAGTAGGAGGCACATTGTACAGTTTTACTACTACCTATATGCTGCGGTTTTTGTATTGTTACCATGTGGGTGTATTTCAATACATTTTTAGGAGATTATAACAGATGTGCTGCACTATGGTCGCTTTATATGGTTGTTGAGTTCCATTTACAGAACCGACCTTTTCATTCAGAGGGCTTGTTGGAGGGCACAGTGGCCATATATAAGGGGAGGATTTTGCGTAGAAGAGAGATTACTACATTACCCACATTAGGAGGGGAGATGCCCTATTGATCTGTTTTCTATATGGGTCCATATATGAAGGTGAGGTTCCATCTATACCATATGCTCACTGTGGTGGTGTATTCCTTTTAAAGATTGACAGCACCGGGATTGCGGGCTCACTCTCCAGTAGATTTATGGTCTTTTCCATGGAGACTTTTTGAAGAGTTGTTTTTGGACTTTGTGTTTTTTATCTGTGTTCTTTGAGCAGTGCAACACTATACACATACTTATAGGGGTTCTATACGCATATTATAGGGGTTATAATCCTGCCGCCCCCCATACTCTATCCAATGTGAACCAATAAGGTTTGCTTTCAGGTTTACTTTAGGTCTGTATTGACATGTAGTAGCAATTCTGGCAAACCAGAGAACTCTGGACACGGACTTGAGGAAAACAAATGATTTATTAAAAATAGCGCTGTTTTGACTCAACAGATGGCTTGTGCTCTCATCTGCTGAGGGAATTATTGAAAACTTCTTACAAGTGTATATATCAATGATTACATCACAAGGCATACATTTCTTCTTTCACTTTCTATTACTGTCTAAAGGCTTCCTAAACTCTGCAGAATAACCTTGGACAGCAGCCGCAGATAAGAATACCAGCTACAAACCGGTACAACATAACACTCACAGGAAATAAGGGAGGGGGGAAGATGACCAAAAACCTTGCTTTTACAAACATAGGCTGCTAGAAGTGTTAGAGTTTAAAGGGCAACTTTGCCATATCTGGGTACTACCACAGACAGGCTTTTGTTAGCACCAGAACTGATTCTGTCTCCATAAAAGTCAATGAAAATACAAAGCAGTTCAGATGGAGGTCAACGGCAGATCAAATGAACCTGTCATTGAATTCAGAATTATCAACCATCTCAATCTGATGTCTTTCTCTAGATGACAGTGCTTGGAAGAAATTCGTAATGAAAGCTGCATTACTACTGTCAGCAGGAGTCACAGTATAAAATATTTTTAGGAGGTGGAGTTGAGACTAATGCTATACCTGGTATGTTTGTGTGTTAAGATACCCATAGACATTAGATGACAGCTTTTAGCCAGATGAGGTGATTCCAGAGGTACTTTATATCTGACAGGATCTTAGCAGAATGTCCAGCTGTTATTGACACTTGTGAGCTCTCATAAGCTCCCTTTTAATTATCATCATGTGGGTCCTTTATTCTTTGTATTCATGCTTTCTAATTCAAAAAAAAAAATTAGAGAACAAACGTACGAATTCTTACACCTTCATAGATACCTCTTAAAGGATAAGTTCACCTTTTAGTTACAACTTTATTCAGTGTTACTAATGTAGCAGTCTCGCTCACCCCTTGATCCGCCACCATAACAGCGAGGATCCTCTCCCCGCACCCGCTGTCACATTTTCAAAAATGGCAGGGCTGTGTGTGTCTCCACTCACAGAGCAATGAATGAATGAACTACAGGTGCTGTCTGCCACTTGTCCTTTCATTTCTGCCATTTTCCCCCTGTGGGGATGGATCTATGAACTGTGAGGAGCGGGGAGCTGGTTGCCCCTGGAGCCCTTTGGGCAGAATAATGGGCTACTTTACAGGAGGCTGCACCTATGGACTGTCTGTGTACCAGGGTCCAGTGAGTAGAGTCTCTTTTCTATGCTAAATCACTTCAAGGTCTCTAGCCATGAATCGTGGACTGTTCCAGTCTGCCTTTACCTTTGCGCAAACTACTTCATGGTCTCCAGCTATGAACCGTGGACTGTTCCAGTCTCCCTTCACCTTTGCTCAAACTACTTCATGGTCTCCAGCCATGAACCGTGGACTGTTCCAGTCTGCCTTTACCATTGCGCAAACTACTTCATGGTCTCCAGCTATGAACCGTGGACTGTTCCAGTCTCCCTTCACCTTTGATCAAACTACTTCATGGTCTCCAGCCATGAACCGTGGACTGTTTCAGTCTGCCTTTACCTTTGCGCAAACTACTTCATGGTCTCCAGGTATGAACCGTGGACTGTTCCAGTCTCCCTTCACCTTTTCTCAAACTACTTCATGGTCTCTAGCCATGAACCGTGGACTTTTCCAGTCTCCCTTTACCTTTGCGCAAACTACTGCATAGTCCCCAGCCATGAACCATGGACTGTTCCAGTCTCCCTTTACCTTTGCTCAAACTACTTTATGGTTTCCAGCCATGAACCGTGGACTGTTCCAGTTTACCTACCTACTAAAGCTAATGGTACTGAATAAGAAATGTCCTCTGCTAGCAATATATTCTACTTTGGAGTATCCCATGCTACCCCTAAGCCCCTTCTGTGTTCTACAAGCAAATAAAGTCTCAAAAAGACAACCTCTAGACCAGGGTTTCTCAACCAGGGTTCCGTGGAACTATAGGGTTCCTCCAGAGGTTGCTAGGGGTTCATTGAGCAATAAGCTTTCTGCTTCTCAGATGAGTAATCACTGACTGACACCAATGGTCTTTTTAGCTATCTGTATGGGGGAATTCTTCCCAATGACCACAAAGAGGTTGCTAGGGGTTCCTGGAGCAATAAGAGATTTCTGCTTCACAGATGAGTAACCACTGACACCAATGGTCTTGTTAGCTATTTGAAAAGGGAGTAATTCTTATCAATGACCACAAATGTAAGAAGCATTCTTCCCACTGGCCATCACAATAATGTACTAATTATGTAATAAATGTAATAATTATTAGCAGGGGTTCCCTGAAGACAAAAAGTTATTTCAAGGGTTCCTCCATCTCACAAAGGTTGAGAAAGGCTGCCCTAGACTGTTTAATGAGTTATAACAAATGGATTGATGCTGTGTACCTGGCTGCCTTGCACGGTTTGGGAAAGCTGTGTAAATCTACAGCGGCCTCCTTCGGGGATAGAGCTACATTCTCTATGTACTTTTCAAAATGTCAGAAGAATTTTTCTTGCACTTTGTCTTTGTACATGCTAAATTGCTGCAATAAAAATTACTTTTAAAAAGTCACAGATAGATGCTTGTTATGAAACATACACTTCTCTTAGGGATTGTTCACACTTGACTAAATTTCTAACTCTTCCCAAACGCTCCTATAGCTTTAGTATGGGCATTAGACAGGTGTTAATAAGCTTTATGGGCATTATAGACTGGCTTTTTACAAGCATTAGAAAAGCTCCCCAAACACCCTATGTGCAGTTTTGAAGTGTATTATAAGCATTTGACAAGCATTTAAAACCACACCACAAACAAATAAACTGTAATGTTATTAACGAACCACAACCACACTGCAAATGCCCCACAAAAGCCTGCCAGTGCATTTGAGGAACGTCACCATAGACTTCAATGAGAGACGTTGAAAGGCTTCAAACTCCTCCTGACTCGCATGAGGATTCAATTTTGAAGAGACAAGATGCTAACGCTTCATGTCTGGATACTGTGAACAGCACTGTGTGCTGCCAATAGTATCATTTGCATAGACGTTTGAGGAGTGTTAAAAACGCCCTTCAAACGCCTGCTTTCAATGCCAGTGTGAACTAGGCCTTACAAAGACAATTCTTTCTGTGAGCACTTGGTGTGTGAAGTTAGTTACAGAAATGCCATCGCAACAATTTTAGCAGTTAGGGTGCATACACATGGACATTTGGAGGCCTAAAAATGTCCCTAGCCTGCCCAGGGAGCCGCAGGTGACATACCATATACAGCTGGCCAAAGAATTAATTGCTTTTGTGAATCAGTGTAAACATGCGCATGCAAATATGGAGCATTCCCCAGCTGCAGAATTTCGGCTTTTGGGGAATACGTCACACGCGCATGCCTGTGTTTACTCCAATCCATGAAAGCATCTGTGTTTACCAGAGTACTGTTGCGTGCAGCCATTCACTTATATGGTCAGCTGCATGCACCTTCCGTGACTCTCCAGAGGTGTAAACACCTCTCTGGGATTTCAGGCCAAGCTAGTCTTCTAAGCCTCAAGATGTTTGGGTGCAAGAGGCATTACTTTATCTCTGGTCCATCTGCCAAACTATATCAGGTCTCCTCTATATGTTTACACAGTACAAAAAAAGTTTTTTATTTTATAAGAATTTTATACAATTATATGTTTTATGAAGTTATGTTTATCACAGTTTTTTTTTCTCTTTTATCCCCTAGAGTATATCTTGTGGAATAGTTGCTATTGTCCTTTCACGTTACCTCAAACAAACTACACTGGTAAGCAAGAACACGTGGCCTTTGGATAATGTTGGCAATGGATTAAATAGCTGGTGTTATGCTGCCTTTTTTAATGCCACACTAGATATGTATTAAAATTGTATATGTGTCTATGTATATTACTACTGACCTTGTGTTTTGTCTTACAGCGTTGGGCAACAGTGCTTCTTAGTATAATTAATGCGGTGCTTTCTGCTGCCTGCACCGTAGGCATTGCTGTGTCCGTCATTATGACTGTGGCTAATGAAGGTCGCACACTGCTGTCTTCATGTACATTCACCAACCTGCAACTTATCCAGATTTCTTATGAATGTCCTTTCGATCCTACAAGAATCTATGTAAGCTTTAACCTATGGTTTGTTCAAAAGAATTACATTTTAATACATTTTATGTATTTTATACATACAGGGTGCCACTATGTTATTGCTTGTGCAAAGCATGCTGGGTTTCCAAAGCATAACAACTTACTTTAAGGCATTTGGTCAGAAAACAGACTTCATATGTAAGCAGATACAAAATATCACATAAAATACTGATATTTTAAATGGTTTTATCCGTTATGTTCCACCTTGAGATATATATATATTTATTATTATTATTATACAGGATTTATATAGCGCCAACAGTTTGCGCAGCACTTTACAATATAAGGGAGACAGTACAATTACAATACATTTCAGTACAGAAGGAATGTGAGGGCCCTGCTCGTGGAGCTTACGATCTAAAGGAAGGTGATACAAAGGGGATGATCTGGTGGAGGTGATTCAAGTACAGTACTTAGGTGGAGGTGGGTTAGGCTTCCCTGAAGAAGTGAGTTTTCAAAGATCGCCTAAAGGCAGACAGAGTGGGGGCTGACTGAACATGCTGTGGTAGGGAGTTCTAGAGGATGGGAGAGACTCTGGAGAAGTCCTGGAGGAGAGCGTGGGAGGAGGTGATGAGGGAGCTAGAGAGGAAGATATCATGGGAGGAGTGGAGTGGGTGATTTGGGCGGTATCTGTGGATGAGGTTGGCGATGTAGCTAGGGGCAGTGTTGTGGATGGCTTTGTAAGTTGTGGTTAGTATTTTGAATTTTATACATTGGGTTAGTGGAAGCCAGTGAAGGGATTGGCAGAGAGGGGCAGCAGTCGCTGATTGGTTGGTAAGGTGTATGAGTCTAGCAGCAGCATTCATAATAGACTGAAGGGGGGATAGCCTGTGTAACGGTAGACCAGTGAGGAGGGAGTTGCAGTAATCAAGGCGGGATATAACCAAGGCGTGAATAAGTTGTTTTGTGGTGTCATTGGTCAGGAAGGGGCGGATTCTGGAAATGTTTCGGAGGTTGAGGCAGCAGGATTTAGCCAGTGAGTGGATGTGGGGCCCAAAGGGGAGGGCAGAGTCTAGGATTACACCTAGCACCTTGGCATGAGGGGAAGGACCAATGGTTGTGCTGTTGATCTTAATGGTAAAGTCGTGAGTGGGGGATCGGGGAGGAGGAAATATTACAAGCTCAGTTTTTGAAAGACTGAGTTTAAAGTAGTGATGTGACATCCATGCTGATATGTCGCTTAGTAGATTTGTGATACATGAGGAGATTGAGGGGGTGAGCTGGGGAGTGGATAGATAGATCTGGGTGTCATCAGCATAGAGGTGGTATTGGAAGCCATGGGAGGTTATCAGTATGTATGTATATATACATACATACATACATACATACACTGCTCAATAACTTTAAAGGAACACTTTGAAAACACATCAGATCTCAAAAAAATATCATGCTGGATATCTATACTGATATGGACTTGGTAATGTGTTAGGAACGTAAGGATGCCCCATCGTTTGATGGAAATGAAAATTATCCACCTTTAGAGGACTGAATTCAAAGACACCCCAAAAATCAAAGTGAAAAAATTATGCAGTCCATTTTACTGAAATTTAATTGCAGCAACTCAAAATGGTACGCAGTAGTTTGTATGGCCCCCATGTGCTTGTATGCATGCCTGACAACATTGGGGCATGCTCCTAATGAGACGACGGATGGTGTCCTAGGGTATTTCCTCCCAGATCTGGACCAGGGCATCTCTGAGCTCCTGGACCGTCTGAGATGCAACCTGGCGGTGTCCAATGGACCAAAACATGATATCCCAGAGCTGTTCTATTCCTCCAGGAACTGCCTGTATACTCTTGCCACATGAGGCTGGGCATTGTCGTGCACCAGGAGGAACCCAGAACCCACTGCACCAGCATAGGGTCGGACAATGGGTCCAAGGATTTCATCCCGATACCTAATGGCAGTCAGTGTGCCATTGTCTAGCATGTAGAGGTCTGTGCGTCCCTCCCTGGATATGCCTCCCCAGACCATCACTGACCGACCACCAAAACGGTCATGCTGAACAATGTTATAGGCAGCATAACCTTCTCTATGGCTTCTCCAGACCCTTTCATGTCTGTCACATGTGCTCAGGGTGAACCTCCTCTCATCTGTGAAAAGCACAGGGCACCAGTGGTGGACCTGCTAATTCTGGTGTTCAATGGCAAATGCCAATCTATTGTGCCAGGCAGTGAGCACAGGGCCTACTAGAGCAGGGCTTGAAATTTCCACTCGCCTGCTCGCCAATGGCGAGTGGAAATTATGGTGGGGGCGAGTGTGTCCCCCAGGGCAGGGGCGTATCTAGCTCAAGGCACCGCTCCCCGGAAGAAGGGACCTTTTGGGCAGCAGCAGACAGAGCCATGCAGGGCCGCCAGCAGAGGGGTCGCACCAGTACCCTTGCAGTGGCCCGGACAGCAGGAGAATCCATGCGGGTTAGGTTAGTTGCAGAGCCTCTCCCTGTACCTCTCCCTCCAGCAGCTAACGAGCTGGGACCAGGGGACAGCCTGGAGCAGGGAGAGGAGAAGTGTCGGAGAGGAATAAGCCCGGAGCAGGTGAGCTGTGCTGTGTTCTGTGGGATCTCCCTGCCTCCCTCCCTACACTGAAGGATCGTATGGGGCTGCAACCCCCCCCCCCCCTTCCTGCTGCCCGGAGATCAGCAGCCCTTGGAGAAGGTGTTTGTGTGCAGTACCATACGATGTGAGAAAGGAAGAGAGAGAGAAGGGGAAGAGAGGAGAGAGAGGAAAAAGAGAGAGAGGAGAGAGAGAGAGAGGGAAGATGTGTATTTCTGTGTATGTACATGTATCTGTGTGTATGCGTGTCTGTACATGCCTGTGTGTGTATACATGTGTCTGTATGTGTGTGTGTGTACATGTGTCTCTGTGCGTGTGTGTACATGTTTCTGTGTGTGTGTGTACATGTCTGTGTGTGTGTACAGGTGTCTCTGTTTGTGTGTGTTTATTGGTGTCGAGTAACTCTAAGGCCTGGCTAGTAGCTCAGGACTTGAAATTTTAAGCCCTGCACTAGAAGACATCAGGCCTTCAGGCCACCCTCATGAAGTCTGTTTCTGATTGTTTGGTCAGAGACATTCACACCAATGGCCTACTGGAGGTCATTTTGTAGGGCTCTGGCAGTGCTCATCCTGTTCCTCCTTGCATAAAGGAGCAGATACCGGTACTGCTGATGGGTAAGGACCTTCTATGGCCCTGTCCAGCTCTCCTAAAGTAACTGCCTGTCTCCTGGTATCTCCCCCATGCTCTTGAGACTGTGCTGGGAGACACAGCAAACCTTCTGGCAATGGCACGTATTGATGTGCTATCCTGGAGGAGTTGGACTGCCTGTGCAGCATCTGTAGGGTCCAGGTATCGCCTCATTCTACCAGTAGTGACACTGACCCTAGCCAAATGCAAAACTAGTGAAAAACAGTCAGAAAAGATGAGTAGGGAAAAAAGTGTCAGTGGCCTCCACCTGTAAAACCTTTTCTGTTTTGGGGGTCGTCTGATTGTTGCCCATCTAATGCACCTGTTGTTAATTTCATTAACACCAAAGCAGCTGAAACTTATTAACAACCCCTTCTGCTACTTAACTGACCAGATCACTATCCCAGGAGTTTCATTGACTTGATGCTGTACTCTGATTAAAAAGTGTTCCTTTCATTTTTTAGAACAGTGTATATACACACATTATATTGCCAAAAGTATTGGGATGCCTGCCTTTATGCACTCATGAACTTTAATGGCATCCCAGTCTTAGTCCGTAGGGTTCAGTATTGAGTTGGCCCACCCTTTGCAGCTTTAATAGCTTCAACCCATCTGGGAAGGCTGTCCACAAAGTTTAGGAGTGTGTCTATGAGAATGTTTGACCATTCTTCCAGAAACGCATTTGTGAGGTCAGGCACTGATGTCGGATGAGGTCTGGCTCGCAGTCTCTGCTCTAATTCATCCCAAAAAGGTGTTCTATCAGATTGAGGTCAGGACTCTGTGCAGGCCAGTCATGTTCCCCCACCCCAAACTCGCTCATCCATGTATTTATGGACCTTGCTTTCTGCAATGGTGCGCAGTCATGTTGGAACAAGAAGGGGCCATCCCCAAACTGTTCCCGCAAAGTTGGGAGCAGGAAATTGTCCAAAATGTCTTGGTATGCTGATGCCTTAAGAGTTCCCTTCACTGGAACTAAGGGGCAAAGTCCAACCCCTGAAAAACAACTCCACACCATAATCCCCCCTCCAACAAACTTTACACTTGGCACAATGCAGTCAGGCAAGTACTGTTCTCCTGGGAACCGCCAAACCCAGACAGGTCCATTGGATTACCAGACAGAGAAGCGAGAATGGTCACTCCAGAGAACTCTCTACTGCTCTAGAGTCCAGTGGCAGCGTGGTTTACACCACTGCATGCAATGCTTGGCATTGCACTTGTTGATGTAGGCTTGGATGCAGCTGCTCGGCCATGGAAACCCATTCCATGAAGCTCTCTATGCACTGTTGTTGTACTAATCTAAAGGCCACATGAAGTTTGGAGGTCTTTAGCTATTGACTCTGCAGACAGCTGGTGACTTCTGCGCACTGTGCGCTTCAGCATGCGCTGACCCTGCTCTGTCATTTTATATGGCCTACCACTTCGTGGCTGAGTTGCTGTTGTTCCCAGTTGCTTTCAGTTTGCTATAATACCACTAACAGTTGAGCGTGGAATATTTAGTAGCAAGGAAATGTCACAGATGGACGTTTTGCACAAGTGGCAACCTATCACGGTACCACGCTTGAATTCACTGAGCTCCTGAGAGTGACCAATTCCTTCATGAATGTTTGTAGAAGCAGTCTGCTTGCCGAGGTGCTTGGTTTTATACACCTACAGCCATTGAGGTGATTGGAACTCCTGAATCCAATGATTTGGAGGGGTGTCCCAATGATTTGGGCACTATAGTGAATATACATTTCTTCTTTTTTTTTTTAACCCTCATGTATACACACTACTGAACTACTGCATTTAGATTATATTGGGGAAGCCAAGAAGATCTTGTGGCTGAATCCACTCCTGTATGTGATCTCTGCTAAAAATGTTGCTCTGGTACTCTTGTCCCTCACCTAGGGTTAGGATGCTCATTGCAGTCCTTCTGCTAGATCTCAGATGTGGTGGCAAGTTTAGCTCCATTACTGGGTTCCCATGAGCAGGTTTCTAAGACTTCTACGTTTTCAGAGGTTTTAAAACCAATCTTTATGTTCTACTTTTTAAATAGCTTTTTTGAGCAAAGTGTATCAACTACATACAGTAGACAGCGCTGTGGTCTGGCAACAGGATGGAGACTTCCTGTCCCACTCGCGGGAAAAAACGCAAGTCAGGTTGAGGGTTGCTCAGCCATTCACAGGAAGCTTTGTATTCTATAATAGCATTCAAAGCTTCCTCTGATGGGTTGAGGCAGAGATCATGACATCTGCCTGCCTCTCTGCCTCATCCAATCAGAGAAAGGTCCAAAACGTCCTCTGATTGTGCTGAGCTGTGCTCAGTCCTACTAGATTTTGTTCCAGGAATGGGAAGGGAAGCCTCTGTCCCACTGCCCAAAAACAGGGTAATATACTGAATGTAGTAGATGCTATATACAATTTATACAGTGCTCTTTTACTGAAATACATTTTTTAATGAGTCTAACGTGTCGCAACTATGGTTGCCGAATATTGACCTGAATAGGAAAGTTTGCAGCCACTCGGCATGCTACATTAAATTGGTTGCAAATCTGTGAAATTTTTGAAAATCTTGAAATCTTTTAAAACCCATTTTAATTATTGTTTTGTATAGAGTTAGAACCTCTGTTGGGTTTTTATTGCTGTCTGTTTACCTAGTGGGGAAGTTCACCTTTTCTGTTTGTCTTAGTGACCGCTGTCAAAAATGTTGAGTTCTCATTTGTAGTGGAATAGAGGTAAAATATTCTGAAAGCAATATGTGTTCCAGATTGCAACTATCTGAGAGATAGCCTGTCAGATTTTCTTTCACTATCTGTGTCCCATTGGGGAGATTTCCCTTCACTTCCTGTTGCATAGCCAAAATAGGAAGTCAGAGGAAATCCATGCAAAATAAGGGAATACCTTGGGGACCCAAAGGTCACCAGAACTAGTGTCCCCATTGAAAGATTTCCCCTCTATTACTTTTCTGGGGACAACCCAAAATTTGCGATTTTCTTTTACTTTCACTTTCAATAATAATGGTAAACAGGACAAAGGGGGGGCACGGCACAGACAGCAATAACAAACTGACAAGGGTTCTAATCCATCGCCACTCTATCAAAAACTAAAAAATAGGTTTTGCTTTTAGTTATACTTTAATTTTTGCAGGCTGTTCTTATAACTACATCCTCCTGTGCAGATAATCATTGCAACCATCTGGCTTATCCACCATAGTGTAATAGGTTGTATGACCTCTTTCACTTTGCAGAGTACAACGCTGTGTCTTTGGGTGATCTCTATTTTACTGGATACCATTGAAGTTTTTTTCAGCGCCCGCTGTTATGTGACAGTACTAAGGTTGATGGATGTTCATTTGTGCTCCAAGAAAAAAAAGAAAGTAAGTGCACATTATACAACTCATGCGTTAAATAATATGGGTATTATCGATCACTTGTCAATGGCAAGGATGGCTTTTCAAGACATATACAGTTGTGTTCAAAAGTTTGCATACCCTGCCAGAAATTGTGAAATTTTGGCATTGATATTGAAATTATGAGTGATCATGCCAAAAAAAGTCTTCTATTTAAGGATAGTGATCATATGAAGCCATTTATTATCACATGGGTGTTTGGCTCCTTTTTAAATCATAATGATAACAGAAATCCAAATGGCCCTGATTAAAAGTTTATATACCTTGGAATTTTTGACCTTGGTACTGACACATAAGGTGACACATACAGGTTAAAATGGTAATTAAAGGTTAATTTCACACATCTGTAGATTTTTCAATGCGTTTGTTAGCTCCCACGTGGATGCACTGAGCAGGCTAGATACTGAGCCATGGGGAGAAGAGGAGAATTGTCAAAAGACCTGAATAACAAGGTAATGGAACTTTCTGAAGATGGAAAAGGACATAAACAGATTTCCAAAGCCTTGAATGTGCAAGTCAGTACTGTTCAATAACTTATTAAGAAGTGGAAAATTTGGAGATGTCTTTTCTGTTCCCCATGGCTCAGTGTCTAGTCTGCTCAGTGCATCCACATGAGAGCTAACAAACTCACTTACTATTTATACACAGACACTAATTGTAATTTAAAAAGCCACAGATGTAGGAAATTAATCTTAAATTGCCATTTTAATCTGTATGTGTGTCACCTTGTGTGTCTGTACAAAGGCCAAACATTCCAGGGTATGTAAACTTTTGATCAGGGCCATTTGGGTGATTTCTGTTATTAGGATTTAAAAATGAGCCAAACAACTACAGTATGTGATACTAAATGGCTTCATATGATCACTAACCTTAAATAAAATACAGTTGTTTGGTATGATCAGTCAAATGTATAATGTCAATGCCAAAATTTCATGATTTCTGCCAGGGTATACAAACTTTTGAACACAACTGTTTGTATGTAGAATATTAGGATGGAACTGTATGAAAGGCAGTGATATGTCACAGAGTATACAGAACCTAAAATCTGACATCTGTATTTAAATATAATGTGCCAGTGTATGGAGAAAGGATGGTTCCCACATCTAGTCACTCCCTCATCTTCATGTACCTGTGACTGCTGACATACAATCAATTCTGACTGTAACCCTTATCTCTGCACACTTCCTTACCAATTCTACTCTTTAGTTCATTGAAGTGTAAGCAAGCTATGTTCTCAAGTTTCCACCACAACTATTATGGTTTTCTTTCTTGTCCATTGAGACACACACACGAAGATTTTACCTTTAGGCTATACTGTTACCTACAACAGGACTGGACACCTGCAAACAAAACTTAAGCCAAAAAACCCTTCCCACTACCTCTCAGAATGCCCTAGCAGCATGGGCATCTTTTCTACTAATTCTGAATTGCTCCAGTCCTTGACAGATGAGCTTTCCCCTGATGAGTTGCAGTCTATTGAGATTACTTCTAAATTACAGGAGACATTCTGACAGGCTGTTTGCTCCCCCTAAACGCTTATTAGCCTTGTATCCATTTAGTGAAGATTTTGGTCTATGCTCACTATGGATCCGCTAGTTTCCCACCCTAACCATTGCAGTGGAGGACACACCTGTCTTTAAGCAGTATTAAACCCAAAGCCAAAAATGTATTATATAGCAGTTTACTAATTATTAAATACTGTGGCTGGATGCAATTATTTTTTAGGTTTTTTCCCTTTATTTCATCCAGTGATCTGACCAGTAACACAACTCCTGTCTCAAGGTGCCTACACTGTGGATGAAGGAGCACAAAGACACTTTTGGACAGCAGTATTGTTAATCTGGGAAGAGGGTAGTGTTACATGGACTAGCAGGTTTAGATGCACTAACAAATTAAAGTCAAACTAACACTCTTTAACCATGTGGTTTCTGCACTGTAGCCGAATGACGGCTACAGCGCAGTTACCCAGTTCTCACGTTCTCCCAAAACGATTTCTGTGATCGCTGTATCCTACAGACACAGCTGATCACGTGATGAGGTAAAAGGCCAATCACAGCTGCCTTTTATCACGTGATCAGCTGTGTCCAATGACACAGCAGATCACGGAGTAAATATAGTTGCCGGTTATTAGTAGCACTGTGACTCTGTCACAGTGTGAGGAAAGTACTGGCAATAACCGGCAGCTGTCACAGAGGAGATCGGCACTGATCATCAGGGCACTGATGATCAGTGTCCTGCAGTGGCACGCACCAGTGCCCCCCATCAGTGTCTCTCATCAGTGCTGCCCAACAGTGCCACCCATCAGTGTCGCCTATCAGTGCCCAGCAGTGCCTCCAGTCAGTGCTGCCAATCAGGGCTGTCAGTCAGTGCCGCCCATCAGTGCCACTTAGTGCAGCATCATCAGTGCCTCCTCATCATTGCCCACCAGTGCTGCCTATCCATGCCACCTCATCAGTTCCCATCAGTGCTGCCTATCAGTGCAGCCTCATCAATGCACATCAGTGAAGGAGAAAAATTACCTTTTTGCAAAATTTTAGGATAGAAACAAAGAAAAACTTTTTTTTTCTCAAATTTTTTGCTTTTTTGTGTTTATAGCGCAAAAAATAAAACACCCAGTGGAGATTAAATACCACCAAAAGAAAGCTCTATTTGTGTGAAAAAAATGCTAAAAATTTCATATGGGTACAATGTTACATGACTGCGCAATTGTCATTCATAGTGCGACAGTGCTTAAAGCTGAAAATTGGCCTGCGCACGAAGGGGGTATAAGTGCCCAGTAGGCAGGTGGTTAAGCAGTTACATTAACAGTTTTTTTTTCTTTGGGATAAAGGTTTTACATAAATTAATTGTAAGCACCTTTGTCAGTAGTAAATCATTTGTCTTATCCCTGTAACTGCTACATCTGCAAGACTGCTTGTTCTTTTGAAAAACAACAGACTTGGCTGGATCATCAGGTGAAAATAAATGAAAGAGTCTAAAAAAATAAATGCAGCCACCACATGTAAGAATTGGTAAGCTGCAATGTAATACATGTTTATTTTTGGGTTTAATACAGCTTTAAGGACCCAGACAATAAATAGTTGGAAACCTATTCAAGAGCCCTGTTCTCACTGGCAGACCCTGCCCTTCATTCAGTTACGCCTATGGCCTTACTTTGTCAAACCATGATTTACTGGTCAAAATCATTAAAAGAGATCTAACCAGATACTTTTCTCTCGGATTCTTACTCTCCAGTACAGAAGCAAAAAGAACTCTTCACTTTTACATGAGAGCTCTAGGGGTGATGGTAGCCTTTTTCGAGTCAGTGTATTTTGCTCAGTTTCATGCCAGACTTCTAAAAGAGACAAGTTGATCCAGTCCCTGGTCAGACTGATTTGTCTATCACTGAGCACCAGGTTGTCTCTGTCCTGGTGGCTCAGGAGTCAGGCTCTGGAGACTTTCCCTTTATTTGGAAGAATCTCACAATGGATGCCAGCCTGTCAGGTTGGGGAGGATTCCAGAGCACCCTGTCAGTGCAGGGGACTTTAAAGGACATTGAAGGAGTCCTATCTCCTGATCAACATTCTAGAACTTCTGCCACTTTGGCTGGATCTATAGCTTTGGAACTTACTAATGGAAGGTCATCTGATCTGGATTCAGTGAGAATCAATCACAAGGAAGGAACCAGGAAGGCAAGCGAGGTAGAACGAATGCTGTCCAAGGCAGAACATCACATTCAAGCCTGTAAATTAGTTAGCTGTTAATATTAAAGGCATAGACAATTGCCAGGTAGACTTCCTCAGCCAGGGGTGCTTGAATCCGGGAAGTGGTTCCAACACTTGGAGGTGTTCCAGGACCTGTGCCACAGTTTGGGGAAGCCAGATATAAACCTTATCGCCTCCAGGTTTAATAAAGAAGTTATCAGGTTTGTCTCTAGATACTGGAATCCGCTAGCTGAAGCAGTGGATGCTCTGGTGGTTCTATGGAATCTGAACACCCTGACCTCTGGCTGAAACAGCTGTTCCTCCCCGAGACAGCTGCCTTGTCTGCTTTACAGGATCAAACTGGAGGGCATTCATTTGATCCTTTTTGCGCTAAACTGGCCAAGGCAGATTTGATGTTCCAACCTTGTAAGACTACTGACAGATGTTCTGTGGGCTCTACCTGATCTCAGGATCTTCTGTCCAAAGAAGTGATTTACCATCCTACTTCATGTTTGCAAGCTTTAATGGCCTGGCTGTTGAACCCCAGGTTTTAGGGACAGGGGCACCTCTGAGTCTGTGATTCTTACAATGCTAAAAGGAAATATACTACTCACAAGGTCTGTCATTGAACATGAAAGGAAAATTTCACTTAGTCTGAGTCTCGGGGCATCAACCCCAAGAGTTTCTTCATGGGATGAATTGAATGCAGTAAGGTAAAAACCCTCCTGACTTTCAACCATTTTAAAAAGTAAAAAATGTGTCTAACGCTGAACATTTCTGGCAAAATTCAGCTAGTGCAGGGTTAAGGGCTGCAGGAGATGCTGAGAGCAGTCAGAAGGCTCAGAATTTCTAAAACAAGTTCTCCCTTCTCTTGGTGGTGTGTACAGTTGAAAAGAAAATACACAGTGGATCCCATACTTTCCTTAATAGTGCAATCCAGCAGTAGTTTTTATGGTATAATACCATAACACAAGGGGCTGAGCCCTGATTACACAGTGTGTTTCTAACCCGTGAAGCATAAAGCTTTTTTTAATACAATGGAAGTACTCAAACATAATTTAAAGTGAAGTTTCCTTTCAAGTGCTGTCTCAGAAAGGAGGTTAGTAGAAATCTCCCCAGCAATATCCTAGAAAGCAACAAACACTTGACAGAAGTTCTAATCTCTATATACTTTATCCAAAACTAAAGCAGTCCCATTAGCAAGCAGTGGGGTATAATAGGTGCTTGGAATCCTGAAATGTGAAGGCAACCTTTAAAATTACTATTTTGTGTGAAGCACAAACATTTGAACTGGCTTGACATTTTGGGGACTCTTTACATATATGTAGTACAAGGCTATTTTGGTAAGTGGCAAAAATGTAATCCCCTAAATTCTGCAGTGTTTTTGCCTCCACTACTCTATACTTTAATAAGTGCATTGCTTGAAAATTGTTGGATAAATCACTAACCTCCTTGTAATTTCCCATTTTTCTATAGGTCAGAATCCACTTTTCTGTGGAAGAAGAAAGTAAAAGAGAGCAAGAAGGGCTGAATGCTACAGACAGCTACAAAGAATGGGTGTAATATTCAGGTACCAACTAGACAAAACAGTTCTCATATCAAGGCTCTAAACTATGCTTTGCTATGAACATTTGAAGACCTATCAGGAGAGAACATGCGCAGCAAAACTCAGACTTTTACATATCATAACAGTATTGTTACTATACAAAAACAAAAGCTTAAACCATGCCAATACATTTGTCTTTATGCCAACAGATTTGAGGGTGTGGCTCCTAGGACCAACAAGAACAAGTAACTCTGCCGCTCCCCTAATGTGGAAAATAACCCTTAACAATTAAATCCTAAACTGTTCCTCAGCCCCTAATGGTCCTAGCCATAGAGAGAGCCATTAAAATGCAGGACAAAAGCTACAGGGTAACAGCCATTTGCACCTGCTACTAATATTTGACTTTTTTTTTTTAGCTTCCCCACTAGCTTGTTTTTCCAGTGGAGTAAAGGAAAAAGTCCTGTGTAAGCTCCATGCAAGGACTCTATCCCCAGATTGGGTGGTTGGCTGTTCAGGAACCCAGTACTGCATGGTTTCCATTCCCCTAACAACCCCTAAACTAAGGCCTGAACACTTAACGTCTCCCATCAATCCCTATCCTGCTATATTCTCATCTGTGTGCTGGAACCATTCAGACATCAGTGTAGAATAACTACTTGATCTATGGGGTCTTAAGCAAAACCCCTAACATCCCCAAAGGGTAGCACATAATGTTCAGTGCTTGCAAGGCAACAGACAATGGTCAAAGACTGGATATACTTTAGGGCATGGTCAGAAACAGCAGATATGCTACAGGTGATGCTACAGTTCTAAGAATAAAGACATACTACAAATGTGTATGGAGACATGGGAAATACTTAGAGACTGTCGTGAAGAAACTGTAATGGCAGTGATCTTTATCAGTCTCTTGTAACATTTCCTCTATTTCCAATTCAGTGCCCACTAAAGCCCCCTAAAAATACTAACATCACATTTGGCATTCCCTCAACATGATTCATTTTAAAAAGGTACACTGTAAAATATACACAAAAATAGAAGCAAGAATGGTCTGCACAGAAAAAGCAAGAAAGTGTGAAAGAATGAAACCAAATCATTTAGCTAGTAGAAGCCAACATAATTATTTTCCTTTGCTGACCCTGAGTAAGCAGCTGAAAAATAAAACAGTGGCTACTGGTGATTGGAGCCTTTCAGAGTGTAGTGCAGCTGTTCATGGCAACCAATCAACTTCTAGCTTTCATTTTCAAAGCTTAACCGAACAAGTGTAAATTAGAAGCTGATTGGTTACTATGTACAGAATAAAGCAAGGTGCAGCGCTAAAATGATCAACTGTTCTAGATTCTGTCTGCCCTCAAGTTTTAGTAAATTTACCCCAAAGGGCTAAAGGTTGGACACCAGGGTACTTTGTCAAAATCATGCAGTGCCAAGACCCCAGCATCAGAAGAAACTTTCACCATCTTGATGTTTGGATGTGCTTAATCTATAGTTACTATTTCAAGTTTACGTCGTGCTCCAAAAGCAACTTGGAAGATGCTATAGTAACCATCAGCTGAAAAATGTGCATGATAACTGAAGCAATATAACATTTAGACATGGATACAACACTTTATTTGTTATAGAAAAATCAGTGTTCCCCCTGTTCTGGGGACTTTACAGTGATAAAAAATGACCAACATAATTGCTGCACTAAACCAGCCTCGCTGACAGAGCAGGTTTTGTGTATTGCAGACATACAAGGTTCAACCTTTGACCTCAGCACACACCATTTATGTTTTTTCACAACCTCAGAGCCCGTTCACACTTGTTTGTTTTCTTGTAGTTAAAAAACATGTTTACTGCATTAAAAAGCAGTTTACGTGGAAATTCAATTGGTTTCTACATGGTTAGTTCACATCTATGCGTTCCTACTTGGGACAGTTTTTAAAATATGCCATGTAGCATTTTGTTCGCAAACATTGGAGAGACAGTGTCACTTTGTCTAATTAGGACAGTGTCTGTGAGAACCCCCTTATTGACCCAGTGATACTTACCTCTGCAGCGATTGCCTGCTGTACCTTCCTCTGTTGCAGAAGCCACCAAAATACCTATGTCGGAAGTGTTGGGTGACATCACTCCATTTATAATGTGGCAGTATTCTGGCCTAGACTGACATCTAGACCCCAGTGCCTACATGAAAGGAGGTCACATGCTGTCCTATACCAGGAATCATCAAATGAGTATTAATGGAAATGAATGTTAAATGAAACACGTGTCATGCATTTTTTTTTCTCTAACACAACTGCACCATGGTAAAATTCTATACCCATTCCCAGTGTTCCTCCCTTACTTTGAATAATGCATCAACAAAATACACATGTTTAAAAGGCACAAAAGCGCACTTAAATGCATGTATAAAATGTACAAAGACATGCATATATCTATGCAGTGTAAAAAAATGCATACATTACTGCATATGTCTAAGTGTGAAAGGGCCCTTACTCTACAGAGGTCAGCTATGCATAGAACAGACTCCCACTGGTCAAATGGGCAACAACAAACAAAATAAAACCAAGTCAACAAGCTGTTATACGTGGGTCCATATTAATTCAAACAGAATATGACCCACATAATAGTACTCAATATAGTAGTGCCCTTCATAGCTTCGTGTATATTCTCAATAGGTCATAGCTGTCACAGATGTTCGTCCTTCTTTCATGTGGTTATACAAAGACTAAACAAAAAATCATTCATTGTTCATGTAGCTCAAGAAAGAAACTCCAGTTAATATACAACTCGTTTTTTAACAAAAAACATGAACAATGCCATCCACACATGAGTGTTACTTTTTAACACATTCTCTATGGAATGTAAGCCAAAGGAATGTATTCAATGTTAAAACTGAATAATGAAAAAAATTTCCACAGGCTCCAAGACTGTATTGTAAATCACATACATCAGGGTTTAAAGGCTGTCTGCTCAAAATGTATATTTAGATAGCTATCTGGAATTGAAGGCTAAATTCACCTTTTTTGTCAAAAATATAAATGCACATTTTTTACTCTGAAGCCTGTGAAGCACTGCACCTACGATCAGCAGATCGCAGGTGCAATGTCAGGCTCCTGCAGATCGCAGGTGCAATGTCAGGCTCCTGCAGATCGCAGATGCAATGTCAGGCTCCTGCAGATCCCAGGTGCAATGTCAGGCTCCTGCAGACTCTACACTGTCTGCACGTACCTCCTATATGGGCAGACAGTTGCTGAAGTCTAGGAAGAATCTATGAACTACAAGAGCACTCACCAGTGGAGGGTAGTCAGGTGTATATGGACATAGAGCTCATAGAGCAGAGCGGACTCTGTCCATGGCCACTCTACAGAAATTCTGTTACATTCAGCAGGGAAAATGTAAGCTGATCCCCTGCTGATTGGAACCAAAACCACCCCATGTCAAAGGGGCCTTACTGTACATATCTTTTCAGTATCATTTTATTCACACTAATAAAAGTAAATGGCACTGCAGCCAAGAAACAATGTACTGCCAATCTTACAGCCATGAGCCTGACAAGTATGGAAATCAAACTTCACGGTATCTATACCCTTTGTTAATGGAGGCATTTACTGACAAACTGTGTCAGAATAAATTAGGAAATTTAATCTGCTTTATTAGAAAATGCTAAAGGAATACTGGTGGTCAAGAAAGTAATTCTATGCTCCATGCTCTTTTTATAGTCCATTATGAAAATGCTGCATCTTCCAACTGCAATTTTATCAGCACTGACTGCACTCTTAGACAATTTAACACATGAACTTTAGTCAGAAAATGAAGTTCTTTAGGATAGCCCCTTTTGTAGAGGCCAATCTGCTGACAGCCTAAAGATATACTGCTGCTCAGAGGCTCTAAACTTCAGCAAAACGGCAGGAAACAGGAGCAATGCTGAAGGCAATTTACAGCACACACTACTTTTGGTAGCATAATTATTAATGTGAAATGTACAGTATGTGCCTTGCTAAAGAACATTATTTTTTATCAAGTTGTTATGGGTAACGTTCCACTTTAAGACACTACATTAATGTGAGCGTCACTTTATAGCACCTTTACAGAAGCCTCTGGCTAAGGTAATAGAGTCAGACTCCCAGACACAAATGCGATGTCACCTGATCGTTCAAAGCCCTGCCCTGTACCTGCTAAGCCTCACTACTTGTTATTTATATGTGGTGCCTGTTGCAAAATGCTGCACTATCACTTCAAACATGCAGGAGAAATTATGAACAGTTCATACATGACTCACATATATCATATCTAATCATCAATGCCTGCAAAGTGAATGAATGATCTTGTAATAGAGAACAGACAAAGGGCAATCCTAATGAATCAGCACTTTGTTTCACAGGTATGCAAGCTTTCTTGTGTTATTGAGCATATAGGATTATACAGCGATATGGAAGCACTCTTTTTTTTAAACCATTGGAGAATCTAAAAACTCCTGATCTTATGTTACCTCTTTATATAACATTGCTTTGTTTTTAGTGACAGGCAGTTAGTATAATAAAAAGACATCAATACTATTAAAAATACTCTTTTTCCTATAGAAGCAACTTTCAGTGCAGCTAGGTTTCTTCATTCTATTGCTTTAAGGATGCACACATAATATACATACAAATAATATATCTGGCAATATATGCATGGATGAATGTTTGTCACTTTATACTGAAAAAGTATTAAGAGCTGATTCAGTTCTAATGAAAAATCAAGTAGGGTCTAACTATATGCAGATCCTCCACCCAGAACAGAAGGACACTAGGTCAAACAGGTTCCCTCTAATGAGATGAAGGAAGAAGAATACAAAAGGAAAGTGCATATCTAAACATAATAATCTAATACCATCCCTCTCATCCCCTAATAAATAAATTAAATATAGCGTGCATAGTTACTCCCTGCTTTAGTGCAACCAGTTCCACTTTTGCCCACTTCAGTAAAGACCACCTTGATTCACTGCCATGCATTATATATCAAAGCAAGGCAGCTAGTGGTCACTTACTTTATGTCTTAGCATCTCTTACTATTCCAATGTGTATCTGGTCTCTTTAGACACTTTATTATGCCCTACCCACCCTTGTGCCCCAAATCTCCATGCAACCCATGGTTACTCCATACAATAAACATAATACAAGTTTTATAGTAATAAATAAATAGGGGGTAGGAAGTGGGCTGATTGACTGGCAGTGCTTTCAAGTCCATCTAATGCCCAAAAGGATTCTGGGACAGGCCGCTGTGCAGTGGCGAGGCACAGCCACTAGATGAATTGGATGGTTCCCAGGCTGTAGACAGCTTCAGAACTGTGATGCTGTGCTGGGGTCACACTGCAGTAACCGCACAATAGATGGGTCACTTTTGGCACCTTTAATGAATTCCTCCAGCGATAATTTACCTAGAATGATAAGAAATACAGATAGAGGTAAGCAGAAGTGGTATTTTAACTAAAACTTGGAGACAGACCACAGAAAATCTACAAAATGGCAATCATAAATACAAAACATAGCTCATTAAGTCATGGAGAAAAGAATAAATTACTCAAACATGTTCCCATCTTACCATCATTATTTGTGTCCATCTGTCGGAAGATTTTCTCTGTGCGTTTCTCTGGCGTGGACTCGTCCTCTGGCATCTTCATTACAGAGGAAACCATTTTATAAATTGCCTGAAAAAAATACATGGGAACTCAGTCAAAAATCAGCAATCACATGCCCTCCTTACCAGAAAGAATACATCCCTGCAGAAATGGAAATGTACACATTAACTAAAAGCCCTGTCATTTCTGAATTCAGAGATTGACTATACTTTGTTACCCATGATGTTTAAGATGCTCATTTTAAGGCTGGCAAACTGCTAAATACACAAATGAAATACTGTACATATATAGTTTTGCGTGGATTCGTATTTCTGTTCATCTAGTTTTGAGATTTACACAGCTCTGCCACACAGAACAGCCAGGTGGATGGCACCCCTTTATTTGCTATAGTTACAGTCCATAGAGGGGATACTGTAATGCCCTTTCTGCACCCCCAGCCTGCTGACTGGATAGGGAAGCAGCAGTAGGAGAGAGATTAAAGTGGTAGTAAAGGCTCAAGGTTTTTCAACTTCATGCATTCTATGCATGAAGGTAAAAAACCTTCTGTGTGCAGCATCACCCCCAACCCCCCGCCCCATACTCACATAAGCCCCCTCTCGATCCAGCAATGTGCACTGGAGTCTCAGCTATACCGGAACTCCCTCTTCTCATTGGCTGAGACAGAAGTGGGAGCCACTGGCTCCCACTGCTGTCAATCACAACCAGTGAGCCAATGAGAAGAGAGAAGGGGTTGGGCCTGAGCCACAGATCTGTTTGTGACTGGACACATGAAGTAGAGGGTTCCCCCAAAGCAAGCTGCTTGCTGTGGGGGCACCCAACAGGAGGGAGGAGTCAGAAGAGTCTGCGGGGGACCCGAAAAGAGGAGGATCTGGGCTGCTCTGTGCAAAACTACAGCAGGTAAGTATAAACATGTTTTTTTTTCTTTTAAAAAAATAAGCCTTTAGAATCACTTTAAGTCATCTCTCCCCCTAACAGCATGTCCCTTGTTGGCACATGTAGCACATCTTTTTGGATTGCAAGAGGCTTATTCGAACTAAAATTCAGGAACTTACACTTGCAATTTAAACAATACTTTAGTGAATTATTAATTTAAAGCAAAACTTCAGGCACAGGGTTTTTTTCAATTTACAGTTTTTATATAAATGTTATCCCAGCTGAAGTGTATGGCCAGATCACTTCTCTGTTTTTTAAAATCACTACTTTTCTTTATGCTGAATATTAGTGCTCCAACTATATTTCCCATTGCAGATGTGGGAGCTGCAGCTCTCAAACACAGAAGCACTGGTGTCATTTATCCACCCCATCTCCTCTTTGCCATTCACAAAACACCAAGTATTCTGTGAATGGTTCACAGGATACAAAACGTTCTGTAAATGGCCAAGGGAAGGGTGGGTGGATTAATGACACCAGCGTTTCGATCTCAAAGTTTTCGAAAATGCAATTGTTCTGCCTAAATAAAAAAGAACATATTACTTAAACAGTTGCACCATTTTCATTTTATATTTATAGAGACAGAGGTCTGCATTCTACTTAACAGACCTGGAATAAATGGAGAACAGTTACAACATGGTAGTTATTTAATAGGGCTGGAATGTCATAAGAGCATTCTTGCCAGAGAGCTATGGCGCACATACAGTATGCTAAAAACAACAACTAAAAAAATAAAAATCACTTTTTTTAACCGCTTTCCCGCCGCCCTTTAGCAGGGCTGCACAAAATCACGTATATATACATAATTTTGCATTTCCAGGTAGGGGGCTTATGCGCCGCCCTACCACGGCGCAGCTATGACTGTCAATCGCCGGGTCCTGGTATTGCATGTACAAAGGGATGGTGGGAAAGCCAGATTCTACATGATGTGATGTACAGGAGAAATAAACATAGGCTGTCAACTTCTACTGGTGCATCCAGCCAAAGTTCAAGCTGTAAGTAGCTTTGTTGGCACAACCCAGCTCAACGAATTTCGAATGAAAAGCCAAAGAAATCAGCAGAAAAATATCAGCCGATAAGTGACTACTGCCTATAAGATGCAGTCACTGTTCGAGTATTCAGACAGCTGCAGGTACTGCAGCTGAGTGACTACAATAGCTGTCAGGGAATATTTCTCCATCCAAGGTGTTTAGCATGTAAGGACGTCCTCAGTCCTAAAGATAATGAGGATTCAAGGCCCAAAGAGCAGGCTGCAGATGGAAAGCCAAAAAACTGCAAAGCTGAATTAGGACATAGGGTAGTCACTTCCCTGGCTAGGCCGTGTGGTGGTGGTTTAGGAATTAGGGCTCATGTACATTGCAGCTGATAAACTCACGTTCAGGAGCTGTTCTGTGTTTTTTTCAGCAGACCCTGAAATCTCCCTCTTGTTTTCCTATGTGTCCATGTACACTATGTCGTTTAGAGTCATTTACAGGCCGTTGAGTTTACAGTCGTTTTTTTGAACGCAGAAAACTTGCATTCAGAAAACGCTTGTAAATGTTGCTAACCGTGTTTGTAAGCGTTTGAAAATTTTTTTTAAATCTTCCATTTCCAGATGCTGTCCAGAGCCTTTTTTCATCTTGAAAAATGCATGCAAAGTGTTTTCCCGGTACTCAATGAACCTGGTACACCATATTTTGAGGTTTTGCATGAAAGAAAATGTTAGATACTGCTGCAATCATTTCTGCAAAGAAATGAGCTGGAACACATCCAAACACCACAAAAAAAAGACAGCTAATCTCAACACATACTGCTCTCTCTGCTTCTGCTCTCTCTATTTCTCTCAAAATGTCTGAAATAGTAATTTTTTTTGTGCCCAGTGCATTCTGGGCATTTTGGAAGGTCTCCTGAGGTTATCTTTAAAAAACGCAAACGCTCATAAACGCGGTATGCAAACGCGACTAAACAGATGTTTTTTAACTTACGTTTTCCAGCAGTCAGTTTCCATCGTTCAAAAGTGTCCCGTGTACGTGGGGCCTTACAAGGCTGGCTAGGCAGAATTTCATTGGCAGAGAAGACTGTTTACAGCTGTGTATTTAATTTGCCTGGAATTCTGCTTTAAAGCAGAACTAAATGCAAAAAATAAGAAATTGCGAACAGGCAGGCACTTTTTTTTGCAGAAGAGACATGCAAATAAATCAAACCTGCCTGGCTGTTTGCAATCTTATGCAAAATGTACATGAGTTGCGCATGCACAGGTCCATCTACATTTCCAGCACAGTGCCAGTGCACCAGAATGAATGACTCCTGAGCATAGAATGACATCAAGCCCCACTGGCGAATTAAGACAGCCAAAGACCAGCACCTATAAGAGGCCAGTGCTGGTGAGGAGCATAGGCGAGTATTTCTGGTCTTGCTTTCCACGTTAAGCTTGTTGTAGATTCCGCTTCATAAACTTGCATGATTTCTGATCTTCTGTATACAATTTTATCTTGTCAGCATTTCTGCCTGTTATACATTTATAGGCTGTAAACATAAAATAGTACTATTGGGTAAGTTACAATGTATGTATAGCCAAAAGTTTCTTTTATTGGGTAGTGAAGGGTTAACACCCCTGCTAGATTTTTTTTATTTTTTATTTTGATGTTGTTTTGGTCTGTCTGTGTACCTTTGTGAAAATTTCGCTTCACTTCCTGTCTTGGAGACACAATACAGTAGTGTTAGTTAATGGAAACTCTCAAAGTGAGGGGAATTTCCCTCTTAAACAGTAGTCGTCGTCAGACCATGTGTGCCATTAAAAGATCGTTCTGGGGACAATTCTTTAGTTTTGAACTGAATTCTCCTTAATTCCTTTCTCTGTGACAATGATTAGCAGTACAGATAGAGTTGTGAATCCCCCCAATGGGGACAGAGACAGCGATAAGAACTAGACAGATGGTCTAACTCTTTTCCAATCTATCCACAACTTAAAAAAAAAAAAAAAAAAAAGGTTTTGCCTAGAGATACAGTCAGGATAAAATTAAAAGAAAAAGTCACAGCATTCGCAAGCAATGCACATGATGTTGTATTTCTAAATCAATCAAGTTCCACACAGTTTTAAAACCCATACTTGTATAAATGTTTCTAAATTCCTATTTACCTGTACAATCTCCAGCATTTCCTCCCGACTGATGTATCCATTCCCATCTAGATCGTACATACTGAATGCCCACTTTAGTTTCTGCTCCAACTTCCCCCTGGAGGTGACGCTCAAAGCAATGATAAACTCCCGAAAATCTATGGTCCCATCGCCATTGGTATCAAATGTACGAAAAACATGCTCAGCAAACTTAGAGGCATCGCCATATGGGAAAAAATTGGCATAGATCTTCTTAAACTCTTCAACATTGAGAATGCCAGATGGGCAGTCCTTTAGAAAACCTTTATACCACTCTTGTAACTCATGATCTGAGAATTCTGTATTTTCACGCAGGTCTTGTAGCATCTCTGGGCGGAGCTTGCTGTTTTGCTTACCCATCTCCTGCACAGGGCAAAAAATAGATATGGTTATAGAAATTTCAGAAAGGTATAACAATAGATATATTGTGAAGCAGGTTTCTTATGAGAATGTTCTAATGGTTGATGCATTACTTACCTGCAGTTTCCCCATATATTTATCTATCTTACTCTCGAAGATGGCCACTAACCTTATCAAATCATTTTCCTCCTAATACTCTGCTACAATCAGGGAAATCTGGACTAACTTTAGCCAGCTGCTTAGGCAGCCCATAGATTTTTTTTTTTTTTTTTTAACCGTTCAACCATAGGGTTGAACAAAAAACGACTTAATTCTCCCATCCCCACAAATAATGTGGAGGGGGAGATCCTCCCACTGTGCCTTTGTATTCTGACAGTGGGTAGGCTTCCCCATTATCAGAATGCACTGATCAGCCCTGATCAGTGGTCGAACTCAGATGTTATTACATGTGTGAGGGTGATAATGGCCTATCCACAACCTGGAGATGATTGCAGGAAGCCTGCATGAGTGAGGTAAGTATTAAAACATATTCCTCTGCCCCTACACTTAGGTGTCCTTTTATCATGCAGCGGAGAATGTCCGCCGCTTAGTTCTCCGGCATTCTCAGAGGAGAGAGTTCTCCTCTGCCTTTTTATGAAGCGGCGTAGATCACTTCTCCGAATGAAGAGAGAAGTGATCTACAAACGCTGTGAACGCTGGAAAACGGCTGCTTTTACTATAATCTCGCGAGATTACAGTAAGAGATTAGTCAAAGACCGTTTACTAAGCAGCTGTAAATTATCGCTGCTTCGTTAGCTCTGGACTGGAGAATCTGGAGGGAGAACACAGATCACCAGTGAAGGGCTGACATCGCTCCTTCATACACTGGCAGTCTGTGTGCTGAGATGATCAGCGGAGAACATGTTCTCCACTGACCATCTCCGTTTCCTAAACCACTAATGATCTGAGATCAGCAACGATCCTTAGGATCGCTGCTGATCTCTGTTTCATAAAAGGACACCTTAATGAGCATTTAACCCTTACAATTTTGGGGAGAAGTGGGGTAGGTGTAGATCACTGCAAGGTTTCTTTTTATCCTAGTGTTCAGCATTAAAGCTGAAGTTTAATGAGCATATATTTTGGGTTCTCTGGTTCCTCCTTTCAACCCTTATCTCAATACAATTTTTAAATAAAACCCCATACCTTACAAACCATATTTTAGAGTCACTGAGTCTCAGTACTTTTCTATGCAATGCCAGCAGATTATGGCTGGAGGAAGGGGCTGGTAGGGTACTGTACACAGTTTCCTGAAAACATCACAGCACTCTCAGTCTCAGTGCTCCTCTCTAAAGCCCTCAGCTCTGATGAAAGCATTTAGCTGTCTCTTGGTAGGAGTTATGCAACTATCGAATTCCTTAATGTGTGGATGTCAGACTGGAAGAGTGAATGTTCCTTGGCAGGGTGTACCTACATGCAATGTAATGCCACATGTGATGCTGAGCCTCCATGTTTGAAAGAACTGAAATCCAATGAATAAAAATAGATAGGCCAGGGACAGTCAAACTGGGAAAGAATAATAAGCACAGCATCCAACTGTCAGTCATTTGGAGCCTCTGTCTGTCCTTAGAGCAAAGCCTGTACCTCTTTGCTCCTCCATTGACCAGTATTTGGGTGGATATTTACAGGACCATAAGACCCAACAGATATTATTTAACTACTGAAAAGTGTTATTTTGCACTAAACAGTTCATATAGCCTCTAAATTAAAGAAAAAGAGTGCTGAAGAAAGCAATCACTGCTTTTGCTTGATAAATAATTGATTTAACCAATCATTGCTTTTCTTATTAATTCTCCATGGTCTATGTAACTAGTGGCATGGTGTGGAGGGGGGGTCATTTGCCTAAATACTTTGATCTAAAAAAGTGTTACTATTCCACTTCCTTCAAAGGTTGGAAGGTATGAATGAGGAGGGCTCTATCTGACTTGCTGCAGCTTCTAATGCACACTGTGAACTGAAGATCTCAGTATGCACTGAAATCCGAGTTAATTACAGTACAGGAGGGGAACCTGCACCACTCTGCAAGACTGAAGGGGAGGAACCTGCACTACTCTGGAAGACTGAAGGGAAGACTGGAGTTCAGCTTTATTAAACATGCACTGTTTGTAAAAGTCTTTATCACAGCGCAAGACATTTTCATAGCTGTATAAAGAGGATGTATAGTGGCTTTGAATATTTGTACATATGTTTTTGTTTTTATTTGATACAGTCTGGGATAAATTAAAAAAAAAATGTAAAAGCATGCTTTCTGGTCTTTTTTTGTTGTTGTGTAAATACAAAATACTATATTCCATATGAACATTCTGAAGTCTTCTATCCACCCAGCAGGTGGCACTCTTGGTTCCATTCATTGTTCTCCCTCCCTGCTACATGTTGAGAAAAGCCTGCTGTGAATAGATCTAGATGAAATTTACACAAAGGGCTGGATGACTCAGAACAATCTTTCATCCCTTAATAGACAGCTCAGTACGAGGTTTCAATGACATACAGCTGTGGACAGAAGGGAAAGGATGCTCAAATGAATTGCAGTCAAAAGAAATGGAAGATAATAGAGGACAGCCTACACGGTGTAACTGGACTGCTACGCTGGCAGCAGATTATATGCAGTATTCTCAGTTTGCCTCTTCCACTTTCCTTTCAGAACACATACACAAACGCCAGTTAAGAAATATTTTTCTGGTTTTGCCCAGGCTTCTACACATCAGGCTACTAATTCATGATTTTGTCAGATAAAATCACACTCCAAAGACATGCTGGTAGGTTAGTTGGCTCCTGTCCAAATTTGGTCCTAGTATGTGTATGAACCAGGGACCAGGGCTGCTGTTAGAAATCACGGGGCCCCATACAGCCAACCTGACAGCCCCCCCCCGAAAAAAAACCTAGTTTACTATGCTTCGGTTATGAATGAACACAGTGAATGAGTGTTACTGATCACTCATTGTGTTCATTCAGGAAAGGAAGAGGCTGGTAAATGTGAAATTGTTACTGGACCCTTCACCCATCCTGAAGAATTCTATTGTGTTCTTGCAGCTGCTGGTGGGAAGGAAAGGAGGGAAGCCTGCAGCACTGCGGGGGTGGGGGCTCACAGGGTGGCCTGGTAGGAAACAGTGCACAGGTAGGATGATGGGTGTAACGGGGGGAGGGGAAATTACTGGAATACCTGTACGATTCTCTCTGCAGCAGATTAAAGCCAGTGGGAGGGAAAGGAGAAGAAGCCAGCTGAGAGAGCCAAACATGGGATCGGTCCCAGTAAATTTTCCCCCTGTCCTATCAATCACCCTCCTTGCCAACATCATATTCACCCAGCTGCCTGGGCCCCATACTGGGGGACTGGTGGTACCCCCTTATCCACGACCCTAACAGGGACTGATGTGAATGTACAATACATATGTAAAGGGGCTGCGTAAATTGTTGGTGCTATAGAAATAACTGCTTAAATTAATAAGATAGATATATAAGATATGCAAATGTACCAAACTGTGTTTTATTCATGATTGCTGTAAATGGTTTTTACATTGATTTTCTTAAAAAAGAAATCAAATCTTAAAAAAAAAAAAACAATCGGATTCAGATAATGTATGTGCACCTTTTTTTTTCATCATATACTGCTTGTATATTAAATGTACTGATGTAAATGTAAAAATAATTTATGGCATGAAATAAAATAAAACATTTTTGTTTCAAATGCTTAACTGGACTGTAATTCTCCTAAACTAAATTGGAAAATCATTTTGAAAATGAGAAATGTAACCCCTAACTATAGAAATGCAACAGCTAGCATTTCCGACTTGGTTTCGAAGGAGCAAACTCTCTAGCTGTCGTTCTCTTCCTTCCTTCACTACTAATGGGTTAATAAATCACTAACAACCCCCCCCTTGCAAAAAAAAAAAAGTGCATATCAGGTGCCTTGGTTGCATGCCTTTATCAAGTTAATGGCTCATTTAGTAAAAATAGATAAACGTGGCCATACATTATTAGATGGCATTGACGGATAAATCTCCCCTCCTGGGGCAGGAGGTCTGGAAAATGTTACCCCCTTGATAACCACAACATTGTTTGCTATATGGCACTGCGCTAATTCAACTGCTAATTGTGCTTTCATGCAACACTGTACCCAAACAAATTTTATATGATTTGTTTTCAGACAAATAGAACTTTCTTTTGGTAATATTTGATGACAATTTATACGATATAAATTTTGAAAAAAAAAATTTTTACTTTCCGCTATAAAGTCTATCCAATAAAAAAAAAATAACATCACAAATGTCTTCATAAATTTTGGGCAAAATGTATTCTGCTACATGTTGTCTAGATTGTAAGCTCTAAGGAGCAGGGCCCTCGGTTTCCTCTCGTACCAAATTGTATTGTAACTGTAATGTCTACCTTCATTTTGTAAAGTGCTTCGCAAACTGTTGGCTCTATTTAAATCCTGTATAATAATAATGTCTTTGATAAAACAAAATCCTAATAAGTGTATATTTGGTTTGTGAGAAAGTTATACCTTCTACAAACTATGGTATATACTGAAATATGTATTTATTTTTTTATATACTACTGGTGGCTTCTGTGTGCCCTAAACCCAGAAGCAGAACGTGACATACCATTACATCGCTTTGCCTGCACGGGCCACCTTTCCACAATACATTGTGGGTGGGTGGTCTGCAAGTGGTTAAAGGCCGCCTGCTCTGACTTTCAGAATACCTGAACAGTGCCTGCAGCTGATTGGCATGGCCACCCAGTCGATTTCTGAAATTCCAACAGTATATGCTCAGTGTAAGGCTCCATGTACACTGCAGCTGATAAACTGACGTTCAGGAGCTTTTCTGCGTTTTTTCAGCAGCCCCTGAACTCTCCCTAATGTTTTCCTATGTGTCCATGAACACATCGTCGTTTACATTCGTTTACAGGCAGTTGAGTTTACAGTCGTTTTTTTTACCGCACCAAACTTGCGTTCAGGAGTAGATTTTATCAGCATGTCAAACGCTTATAAACGTGTGTAAACGCTGCTAACTGCGTTTACACGTGTTTGGAAATTTTTTTTTACTTTTCCATTTCCAGATGCTGTTCAGAGCCTTTTTTCATTATTTAAAATGCATGCCAAGCATTTTCCCAGTACACAAATGGACCTGGTACACCATACTTTGAGGTTTCGCATGAAAGAAAATAGGTTAGACACTGTTGCAATAATTTCTGCACAGAAATGAGCTGGAACACATCCAAACACCACAAAAAAAAGACAGCTGATCTCTCTGCTTCTGCTCTATTTCTCTCAAAATGTCTGAAATAGTTAATTTTTACTGTTTTTCAGTGCATTCTGGGCATTTTGGAAGGTCTCCTGAGCAGGGGCGGACTGACAACTCATGGGGCCCCCAGGCAATAGGGGATCATGGGGCCCCTGTGTCATTGCCCAAACTCAAAAAAGCCTATGAAAAAGGTACCAGGGGCATCTCATGGGGCCCCCGACTGATTCCGGGCCCTCGGGCAGTACCCGAGTTTCCAAATGGTCAGTCTGCCCCTGCTCCTGAGATTATCTTTAAAAAACGCTTCTAAACGCAAACGCTCCTAAACGCACAGAAACACGGTATGCAAATGCGGCTAAACAGACTTTTTTAACCTACGTTTTACAGCAGTCAGTTCCCTTGTTCAGAAATGTCCCGTGTACATGGAGCCTAATAATAGCCCGCAGGGTCCACTTTCAAGAACAATTTAGCAATGCTGGATGTTTACATTTTTACACAGACAGGTTGTAAGGGAATCCCGGTGAGGCGACTGGCGAATAGAATTGCGCATGCGCACAGAAGTGTGCGAACACGTACGGTAAAGATTGGCGCCAGACGGACTATTTAATAGGTGCCTCTGCCTGTGCTGACTAGTCTTCAGCTGTTCCCCGTTTTCTGTTCGTTCATGTGTGATTTCCTTGTCGCTGACCCAGCTTGTTCCTGATCTGACTCTTCATTACTTCCCTGCTTGATACTTGTTCCTGACTTCGGCTCTCTTATGATTTGATACCTCGCTGTCTGCCCGTTGATGACCCTGGCTATTCCTATGACACTGCTCCTGTCTCCCTGCTTCCTGCCCTGTTCTGGTGCACACCTGGAGACCTACCATACCAGCTCTGCATTTCACTACTGTTCCTGAATCAGAGGTTCATCAGTCTTCCAAAGTCTCCAGCTGCAAACAACATCTGCTGGCACTCTTGTCCCCCTGGTCCCTAGACACCCTCTGTTCCACTTCCACTGGGGTCAGGGCTAGTGACACAAATGAGGCCGACCTCATCACTTCAGTCCCCAATAAGGTACGTGACACAGGTTCCTTGTAATCCCTAATCATTTATAAAGGAAGACATAACCTCAACCAGTCTTTTTGGCACTGCCCTAAGCAAAGTCTGATGTCTGACACTTGTTGCCATTTTAAAGTAGGCATGTGCCCAGGCTACTTACATTTATTTTGTTACATAAACGTAAATAAGCATCACTGACCTCTTTAGCTGCAGACATTGTGGAACAATTCATATTTCAGTTCAAGACAGAAACACTGTAGTTGTCCACCCATTTCTCAGCAGCTTAGCTCACCCTGCTCCACCCACCTCAGAACCTGCTCCACATTCCACAGAATCCTGTCCATATTAGAGATTAGAAGGCTGACTTGCTGCCTAGTCACAGCTGGGAGGGAGAGTAGCGTTAACTGAGCTGCTGACTTAGATGACTACAGAATGCTTTTGTTGTGAACTTTGCAGATGAACTTCTTCACAATAATTGCAGCAGAGATAATTAAGAGTTTGCTTTAAAGCGCATTTTCTGCTTAAATGTCTTTATCCCGGCCACGCATTCACTTTTAAGTGAGCTGTATCCAGGGCCGTGGATAAGGGGGTATCACCAGACCTCCTGTACAGGGCCCAGGCAGGGTGAATGAGATAGATTGTAAACTCCAAGGAGCAGGGCCCTCCTAACCCTCTTGTATTGAACTGTATTGTTGCTGTATTCATGTATAGTATTAATGTGGGCAGGGAGGGTGATGGGCACAGAAGGGGGGGGTCAATTACTGGAACTAATCCCCTGTATGGCTCTCTACAGCAGCTGAAAGCTGGTTTCTTCTCTTCTCCCTCCCGCCAGCTTTCAGATACTGCAGAGAGAGCCATGCAAGGGATCGGTTCCAGTAATTGCCCCCATCACCCTCCCTGTGCACCATACATTTCCCCCTGCTGCCCAGGCCCCCTCTGTGTGCCCCCCACCACTGGCAGTGCAGCTAGCTTCTTTTCTCTCCTTCCCACTGGCAGCTGCAAACACATAATAGGATCCTTCAGGATAGAAAGTGAAGGAAGGGTCTGGTAAATATGTCACATTTACCAGCCCTTCCTTTCCTGAATGAACACGACTGATCAGTACCAACCACTCACTGTGTTCATTCATAACTAAAGCATAGTAAACTGAGTGTTTTTTTTTCTTGGGGGGGCTGTCAGGTTTGCTGTATGGGGCCCCATGGTTTCTAGCAGCAGCCCTGGCTGTATCCATACTGGATCAATTAGACAAACTGCCTAAACAAACGTTCCCAACTAACGCAGATGTCTATGCTCGAGCCCCACGTGTGTGCAGGTGAAGTGCGTGCACACGAAACGCGTTAGGAGCCAAAGACACCGTGACGTCACGCCGCTGGTGCCATGTGGAGGCCCAGCGGCCATCTTAGTTACTGAATGGTCAGTCCTTTGCACGCTTACTGCTGCTCACTCTGCTCTATTTGGATATTTTTAATATTATACTTACCCTGCTGTATACTCTGCTTTTACGAGCGCTTTTGTGATTACCTTAACATTTAACCAATAAATTAAGTCATTTACATATTACACTATGGGCTTTTTCTCTGGTCTCCTGTATGGAGCAATATATTTCCAGAGCCCTCTATGATCCAGCCTCCTTAGTATCCAGAGAGGGGAGTCCCTTATCCAACCTTCTTCAATCCGTCCATCCCTTCAAGGGATCTCTGGCCAGCTGGACCATATTCCCATCTGTGAGCTCCTGAAAAGCACCATCATACTCAGGAGGACAGCCCAGGATTAAGACCCCATCCAATATCTAGGTGAGACCTCCGCAGTGATATTTAATGCGTATTTACTTTACGCATCTGGTGAGTGCGTAATTCTTCCATACGTTATTTGGAGAACTGATTGAAGAATCCACAGCTTATACACACCCAGATCTTAACTGACTATTGTTTTATTGGCATACTCATGAACGTTATTATTTGTTTATAGAGCCCTGCACCTTTACTTATTTTATGTGTGCAGGTACATTTTAGGTTGCTTTCATATTGATCTGCTTTTCTTCTGTTTTTGCAATAAACAAAGCAAAAGAAAAATGTGTGACCATGTATTCCTATGGAACTCTTCAAACTGATGCTTTGCAGGTCAGGTGAGTTTTTCAATGTCCTGTTTGCTGCATTTTTGATGCAGGTTTGGTGCGGTAAACCCCCCCCCACCACCAAAAATGTACCTCCCCAATTAGATGAATTGAAATGCACTGATGGTGCATTTTTGGTGCAGTTTTTTGAGTCACGTCATGTTAAAAACGCACCGCAAACACGGTAAAAAGCATATGGGTTTTTATTGCGTTTTTGCCACAGATCAGTGTGAAAGTAGCCTTATTCTGAGCAATTCATCTAAAATGCCAGCTGCCCTCAACAGTTTTACATCAGAGTTCTGCCCCTTTCCCTCCAAATTCTAAAAAGTACTTCAGGCCCCCCAGTGACCAGTACAAAAATCCATCAATTGTTTCAAACTACTGGAATGTGCATGAATCTTTTGGTGAAATGCATGTGACTAGTGCAAGAATGTAAGGTGTTTTTTTTTTTTTTTTTTAAGAATCCCTTTAAGGTATTCTCCATTCTCATTTCAACTTTAAAGTGCCCAGTATCAATCATGTTAAAGCAGAATTACCAAATACCCCATTAAAAAAGCAGAATTACAAAGCAAACACTTGCTGCAATATTCACCTTCAATCCAATGTTTATCATTCTAGTACTTTTTCCTGCCACTAGATGTCCTCAGTATGATGGCCACAAACCATTCAACCCATTTCCCCTGAATTCAGGTAATCCTGGACCTGCCCCCAGTCTGGACAGTGAAAGGAAAAGCCACACATTGAAGAGCTCATCTCTCTGTCACTCTGCTTTCTCCTCCAGCCAGCATGCCTCTTGTTAAAACATGAACTGGCTTCTTATTTGTGCATTTGCTTTCTCTCACACTCTAGCTCTGCTGCAGAGGGGCTGAAAGAGGCTGATATAAGGTCAGTGCCACCATAGTTCACCTATATATTCTTAAAGGATGTGTGTAGGCAGTTCAAGGCTTAGCCCAGAAGTCAGGGATGTCAAGAGATGTATGCAACAGAGGCTTTTATAGCTAATAAAGATAAGACGACATCTTTAGTTTGAACACTTTAAGATGGCTGAAAGGTTTGCCTTAACCCCTTGATGCCGACGTAACAAAAATATGCGGCCTCACAGAACTGGGCTTTTTTCCATGGGGCCGCATATTTGCATACCTGTCCTTCTGCTGAGAGCATGCCGCATGGCGAGCTCCCAGCAAAAAGACTGCGGTGTCACTGAGAGCTCCGAGTCCTGTTCTAACAATCGGTACCTGGGACTCCCAATTCCAGGTCACATGTTTGCTGTGATAGCCTGGCTAGATTGGCTATTACAGTGATCAGTACAGCCCAGCCCCCTTGTTTTTTTTTTCTCTCTATGAATGGAAGAGAAAGATACATTGTATCTCCCTAACTCTTTTCATAGATGGGGAAAAAAAATTTTGTAAAAAAAAAAAGAAGATAAATAAATATTAAAAAATACCTAGATCAAGGTTTGATCTAGTTCAGTGCCAGGGTAAGTGTTTTGGGTCAGGGTCAAAGGTCAGGATTAAAAAAAAAAAGTTTGGTGTTCCTGTCAGTGTGTTTTAGGTATAAATAAAAAAACAAAAAACAAAATGTGAACTATTGTTTCTGGACTGTACTACAGATACAAACAAATAACACACACATATATGGTATCGCTGTGATCGTCAAGAGCTGGAGAATTTATTTTGGGTTGTTCTTTGGTGGTAGGTTATGGTAGTAACAAGAAACACACAGCTAAATCTAAAAAAAAAAAAAAAGGTATAATCCACCCGGATGTACAAAGTAGCTGTGATATGTACAGTTTTACTAACACATGTCAATGTTGTAAAATTGTCCTTAGGCATTTAGATTTGTTTTACCCTTAGGCGTGAAGGGGTTAAAGCGTATTTCCTCTTTTGCAGCCAAATTGGGATAACACCTACAAGATCCCATCAGGAAGCTGTCAGCCAATCATAGGTGCTTCCCTGTCCTGCAGATATGGTATTCAAGGAGCATGTACACATGTTACTGCGGGCCGGGGAATGCCTCTGCCACCTATGATTGACTATTGGCTTTTACAACTTCCCCGCAGAATGGCTCAGGCAGGCTTAGACTCATCTCCACACACCTGAACTCATCACTGGTAAACAGCAATTTTAAATAATTTGAGAAAAAAATGTTTTATGGAAAAATCTTAAATTGCTCCTCCCCCCTTCCCTATAATGTTAATGAGGGGGCTGTGGAGTTAATATTTGTCATAATTAACCCTGTCTGTTCTGTGCTTGCAGATCTTAATATTAGCGATAAACTAAATTTCAGCACTGTCTATCCTAACAAAACATTAGTGACACTAAGCCTGGGTTCACACTGATGCTGTGCGGGATTCGCAGCGTTTTCTGTGCAAATTCCACTCTGCATCAAAATCGCACCCCGTTCATGCGAACCGCTGCGGTTGTGTATGTTAACAACACCCCGAAATTGGTCCGCAAAACGTGGTGCGATGTGCAGAATCGGATCGCATGGGTGTGAATACCCATGCGATCCGATTCTAGTGTGGACCAAAAAAGGTCCTGCACCTTTTTGACATGGATGTGGTGCGATTTGAACCACACAGAATGTATGGCTCAAATCGCAACACACACAATTTGCATGTGATTTGCACAGGAATGCAGTGCAAATCACATGCGATATACCGAACAAGTGTGAACCCGGGCTAAAGCTTCATTTTTGTTTTTTTGTTTTTTTTATACTTGCCTTCTCTGTGCAGAGCAGCCCCCATCCTCTTATTTTCAGGTGCTCACTGGTGTTCCTGGCTCCCCCCCTGGAGCAGTGCCCCCAGGGAAAGCAGCTTGCCCTGGGGGCACCGCTACATACTCGTCCTCAAGCCTCTGCTCTATGCATCCATAAGACACATAGAGCTGCGGCTCAGCCCCATCCCCCTGCTCTCTCCTCATTGGCTCACTGGCTGTGATTGGGCCAATGGACTCCCGCTATCTCAGATAATGGAGAGGAAGAGTCCACACACAGCGGAGGCTATCGAGAACGTCGCTGGATTGGAGGGGGCTCGGATAAGGATTGGGGCTGGGGGCCCGCTGCACACAGGTTTTTTACCTTCATGCATAAAATACATGTAGGTAAAAAACTTTGCGCCTTTAGAACCACTTTAAAGATCTCAGAGTTGGGACTCTGTATCGTATTACAGGGAAACTGACTGTTCACTATTTTGTTTTTTGTTTTTTTTGCTATGGAATTGTTCAGTGTACCCTGCAGTTTTGTGTATAAATCCTGCTACAAAGAAATAACTAGAGCGTTAAATTATTTTTAGGCATGCTGAACACATCAAAAATATATAGTGGGAATTTTCTTAAACAATAAGTTCACCTTTTAGAAAAAAAATAATAAATGCACATTTTTTTTGCAGGTAAAAAATGTGCATTTATTATTTTTGTCCACAGGAGTCTGAAAAGCATTTGTACCAGTGATCAGTAGATCGCTGATGCCATGCAGGTCTCCTGCAGACCTGTCAGAATATCTGCTTGCCGTACGGGATGTACGAGCAAGCAGATATACTGACAGGAAGTATGCATGAACTACCCAGCGCTTCACAGCGCCATGCTAGTTCATTGAGGACTACAAGCTGACAGCAGCTAAAGCTGTCAGGACTTGTAGCCTCTCATTCACAGATGACTGTGCATGAATGAGTGATGTGGCCGTGTGGGTGGAGCGCCGCACGGTAACTTTTAAAAAAAAAATTGACAGCTAGCGAGGGGGAAGAAGATCCCCCGCTAGCTGTCAAGGGGAGGAGCCGGGGCCGCTCTGATCATAACATGTTACATCCTGAATATGCGTGTAACAGATTACAAAAGGTGAGCTTATCCTTTAAAGTGACACTAAGCTGTAAAAAAAAAAAAAAATCTGTTCAAATGTGTATTCCTAACTCATAAAGTATCTTCTATAGCTCTCAGCCTCCTCCAAATCTCCATATTTTGCTTGTTTTTTTTGCTGTAATCCGACTTTCTGTTAGAGGGTGTCTACGTTCATTCTCCATGGTCCCTGTGTATATAGCAACGTAGCCACCCTCTATTGCTTGCTCCCAAGATGGACCAGGGACTATGGATTATGGGATTTGTACTGTGCATAGAGCAGTACATATGACTGCAACTAACGTGCAGTGCTTGTTCCAAACTCATTGAACTTGAGGGGGGAAGAAGCTCATGGAAGATGCTACAAGGTTCAGGAGCTCATGGAGGACACTACAAGGTTCAGGAACACATGGAGGCCACTACAAGGTTCAGGAGCTGATGGAGGACACTACAAGGTTCAGGAACACATGGAGGCCACTACAAGGTTCAGGAGCTCATGGAGGACACTACAAGGTTCAGGAGCTCATGGAGGACACCACAAGGTTCAAGAGCTCATGGAGGACACTACAAGGTTCAGGAGCCCATGGAGGACACTACAAGGTTCAGGAACACATGGAGGCCACTACAAGGTTCAGGAGCTCATGGAGGACACTACAAGGTTCAAGAGCTCATGGAGGACACTACAAGGTTCAGGAGCTCATGGAGGACACCACAAGGTTCAAGAGCTCATGGAGGACACTACAAGGTTCAGGAGCTCATAGAGGACACCACAAGGTTCAAGAGCTCATGGAGGACACTACAAGGTTCAGGAGCTCATGGAGGACACTAAAAGGAGGCAGAAAAACACAGTAAGAAACCTAGAAAAATAGATTACAGGACCATTAAGTAGTGGATGTGTATGGATTATATTTGGAGAAGAAATTTAAAGCTGACTGCAAAAGTGGAAATACACTTTAAAGGCTTGTTTGCACTGTATGAGATGCAGAAGAGAAGCCAAGGTAAATAACAGGTAGCCACTGTCCAGATGCTACAGACTCAAATTGCTTTTCCAGAATTTATTTTTGGCAGTTTGAGCCGGACGTAAATATTCCCATTTTATCAGAAACCACCATGGTTGAGGTTTAATCATAACCGCAACCTGTCATTTAGAGTCCCAGACACTTAAGAAAAGGGATCCGAGCTAAATAAAAACTAGACATTGTATCCACTGGAAGACTCAATAATCATTTTCAAGCTCCCAAACCAGACTCTGATTCTCACAGAACATCTGTTGAGATGATCATGTTTACTCCACACACAATCAGACTATCAGCAGCATATAAAGCTGTAATAAGCTATATGACAAACTATACTCACTAGGCTGCAATAATAGTATGTTAACATTTTTTAACTTGTCAATCTGCACTTAATTGCTGGGCTGTCAAAAATGTAAAAATATATTTGCTGACATCAATTCGAGTTTTAGATAAACATAAAACACACAGACTAACCTGCACATCTAAAAAAAAAATTCTGTAGCATTTTTCAGTAATCCTCTACAGTCTCAGCAAATGTTAATTGTAGTAATTGAATGCATTATGTGCATAACAGCACCTAGTGGATAATGTGTGTATTGTTCTAGACTGTAATTACAGGGGAGGGGGTAGAAGAGGGAACTCTTCCAGGGATAATTTAATAACTATATTTCTCTTCATTAACCCATGGAGTATATTTATACTAGATTGTCTGATCAAGCATTGATCAGACAATCTTTGATGAAGTCACCCATAGCTTATTTTTCATCCATTAGCAGTTTATTGGAAAAGAAACCATTAGACTTCATTTTATTTCAAATTTACAGCCAAAACACTTAAGCTGGCCACAGATTGAAATTTGGCTAGTTCAGCAGGGATTGACCAAATTCACATCAGTCCTTAACCCTCAAGGGGTTTACAATCTTAAGTCCCTAACTTACATTCATACATATACATACTAGGGCCAATTTAGACAGGATCCAATTAACCTACCAACATGTCTTTGGAGCGTGGGAGGAAACCGGAGTACCCGGAGGAATCCTACGCAGGCACAGGGAGAACATGCAAACTCCAGGCAGGTGGTGCCCTTGTTGGGATTTGAACCAACGACCCTAGTACTGCCAGGCTTAAGTACTAACCATTTAGCCACTGTGCTGCTTTATGTTGGCTTTATGTTTTTTTACTGCATTTGCTATGCATTTTGATGCATGTGAAAACGCACATCTCCTGGCTGTGTTTGGGGTGCCATGAACAAAGAATAGAACCGCAAGTACAACACACAGTTTACGTGTGTTCCATGAATGTATGGATGTGAAAGGAGCCTTAAAGTTGCATTAAACCCCCTTGCACAATCCTTTAGGGCAGGATTCTCCAAACTATGGCTCCCCAGGTGTTAAGGAACTGCAAGTCCTATGAAGCCTTGCAAGACTCTTGACAGGCAAGGCTCCTAGAGAAAGAGGCATGATGGAACTTGCAGTAATTCAACAGCTGGAGGGCCATAGTTTGGAAACCCCTGCAGGGGACAGTGAATCCTCCATGTCACATTCTGATTTAGACTTTGACAGCGAGGGCAGCATATACAGGGACCAATCCTCCCCATTTTCCTCCTACAACTGCTAAAAGCTGGCATTCAGGAGGAAAGGAGGAAAATGTTCATTATGCTATTCAAAATACAAAACTCAAAATTCTGAACCATTTCAGGAATCGATTACTAAATCACTTAAGTCTCCCTCGCTCCTCAAAAGGTTCAGTACCCCAGCTTTATCCCAAAAGAAAAAAACTGTTGCTGTAACTGCTTATATAGTGTTAGCTAGAGTTGAGCTTCAATGTGTTAGGCAAGTCTGTCTAAATGTGTAGCTAGTCCATAAAACACTAGCCTCTTCCCAGATTGCCTATGCTGCTGTCTAAATGTGTCTCCATTGATTGCTCCACAATCCAGAATGTAGACATACTAAGACAGAAAGTGCGGTCACCAAGTGAAAAAAAAGAAAAAAGCCTTAAATAAAGAAAACTAATACAGCCATCACAATAGGGCTTGGTAAGTTGCAATGTACAACATTTTGTTTTCGGGTTTTAAGACTCTTAGGGCTCTTTCACACGGGTGTTCTGATCGGGTCCGCCTGCCCGTTTTTCAGGTGGACCGGTTCGGAACCACCATTCTCCTCTATGGAGCAGCGGGTGTAAACGGACATGTGTCCGTTTACACCCTCCGACATCCGATCTGCCAAAAAGGGACAGATGGGGAACCAATTCCCCTTCCGTCCGTTGGATGAAAAAGGACAGGCAGTCCGTTTTCATCCTACAGCCCATTGAGCAAAGCGAGCAGCTCTGTGTCCGCTCTTCAGCAGCGGAGCAGACACAGATCTGTCGGAGAGATCCTCTACTGAGCAAGCGGATCCGCTAAACGGGTCCACCCCATGTGAAAGGACCCTTAAATATGTTTTATATGACACAAGGAGGTTCCTATGTAGATTTTGCTTCAGAATTGTATAACATTAGTTTTGCCCTGGTATGTATAATTTCTGTGCACACTACTCTTTATCATTGGACTAGTCTTCTCCTTCTAGGGCAGCCTTTTTCAACTTTTTAGTAAATGTGGGCTCATCTCTACCCAAACTCCAAACTCACACTCCAGTAAGCTGTTTGGTCCAGGTCATTCCTGCCCATCAGCCCACCTCTTTATATATGTGAGCAGCAGGAATCACCTGGACCACAGCTCATTGGAGTAAAACTTGGAGTTCAGATAGAAATTAGTTTTTAAGATGATCATTTTTACTTTTTAACACACGAAAAACCCTTGAAATAATTTTCAGCATCTCAAGGAAGGAGCTAAAAAATGATTGTAGCTACAACTCATGATACATTAGCGTGACCAGTAGCTTTTGGAATGTTCTACATAAAAGAACAAGGACTGTAAGATCACTACAGTATTTAACACCTGAACTTTTTTTTAACACACTCCTGCTCTATAAAACAAAACTATTTTTAGTAAAATAATAATGTCCAGTAAAGAAACAGACATTTAGGCATTAGGAATAATTGATCTATAGTGGACGAACCATTCAATTGATGTGCCACACAAGAAGACGTGTAGTCCGAACGATAATTCGGCTACAGGACTTCTCCAGGACTTCCCCCATCCTCTGGAACTCACTATCCCAATCCATCAGACTGTCAACTACCCTCCTCACCTTTAGGCGCACCCTGAAAACCCATCTCTTAAGGGAAGCCTACCCCACCCTCACCTAACAGCCGATCTCCTCCACTCCTCCTACCACTCCATCCCCCCACAGCCACTTCCTCCTGTACCACTATCCCCTCCCTCCTAGATTGTAAGCTCGAAAGAGCAGGGCCCTCGAACCCCTCGTGTATTGTTTTGTTACTGTATTGTCTCATGTACTGTCCCCCACTATATTGTACAGCGCTGAGCAAACTTTTTGGCGCTATATACTGTATAATAATAATTCAAAGATACAATTGTAAGATATCGATCACATACCTGTTGGCACCATGCAATCTCACCATCTGATTGATCAACATACTATCAAATTCACAAACAGAGCGCCTCAGTGATGCCGATTGAGGCAACACAAATCGATCACCTCCTTCCCTGGCTAATCGACTCAGTTTGATCGAATCCAGTTTAAATCGAGTCTAACTCAATTGGAAATGAAGTTTTGTCTATTCAACTGTTTGCTGATGTGATCATTTTAATTGAATTTCACATCGATGGGACAATAAAATAGAAGTGTGTATGGCCACCATTACACTTTGTGGTCAATATGGTGTCCTGTTAAAATGTTTTGTGTAAGCATAAAATGAATCCACCAGTGCTCCAGGGGCTGTCTAAAGAAGCTACCAGGTCCATAGATGAGCATAGCCATTATACTAACCTCTCTAGCAACTTGTGTGTACTACTTCCCCTCTGCTTCACCTCTATAGCCTACATCAGTGTCTTCCACATATGATACGTTGGGTTGCATCAAATGTCTGTGGCTTCTGCCAAAAATCATGTATTTTTTTTCCTCCTACCCCTATGTTACTGCTAGGTCTTGGTGAGACATGAGATTCAGAAAGTAGAACCATGATGCATGATGGAGAACACGGGAATTCAACACAAAGTTTCTAATCCTGAAGACACTGATGGAGGATGCAAAGCTTGAAGGACACATTGGTCACTGGAGAGGTAAGTATAATGGCTCATCTCTTCCAGGGATTTGATGGTCTGATTTCTTTTAGAGACAAGGTCTCTTTAAAGTGACCCTTCACTAACAGAGGAAGAGGCAAAGTGGCCAAATGTAGTGCATATGGAAAGATCTTGAGTTGGGGTTAGTGGAGGATCAGATCAGGGTAGACAGTGTGCTGGGTGATGATGTCATCCGTATGATGATGATCTGTGACCCCCCCCGGATCACAATTATCCAAAGGGGTAGGGAAATCCATCTGGATATTCTGTAGCACAGGGGTAGGTAACCTTAAAGAGGTGGTGATCAACCTGGACAACATGGGAGAAGTCAAAGATAACCGGGCACAGTGTTGCCTCCTCACACCTAATTTAAACCTCTAATTGCCCTATTACTGCGTTGCAATCGTGTGCACTCTATGGCAATCATGGGTTTAAATCAATTGGTGAGCAGGCCACATATCGCCTCCTCACAACCTGTCAAACACACTTGGATCGCTTTCCAGAGGAGTAGCCGTGCCTGCTGCACTTGTGAATGAGCCCTTAGTTGCATTCGGCAGCAGCCTCCCTTAGAGCTCATTCACACATAAAGCTGGCGGGTGGTAAAACCCTGCAGTTGACTCAGTTTTACCACCTCCAATCCCTACCCCCTTTAGCTGCTAGGTTCCTAGGCAGCAGCTAAAGGTGCACATGCCGCAGCAGGAATTAACCCCCCTGTTGCTTTTGGAGGATGGTACTGCCTGCCAGTTGCGACCCATTAAAGTAAATGAGAGAAGAAGGATGTCACCAGCACACCAAAGATCTCCAGTATGCCTGATGAAGGGGTCCTGCGAGACTCCGAAACATTGCTCTTTCTGCAACTATGAGATTGCTTATTAAAGCTGTGGACCCATACTGGAGATCTTTGGTGTGCTGGTGACATTATTCTCTTCTGATTCTTCTCAGTTCCAGCCGATGGTTGCTGCAGCATCCACTTACACACACACACACACACACACACACCCATTTTTTGATGCAGGAACATATGCGTTGCTTCTGTAGGGTTAAAGGGTTAAAGCAGGTGATGAAAAAGCAACATAACGCTGCCTGCTTTAACCCCTTGATTGCTCGACTGCACAAGGTTGCAGGACACTTGCAGAGCGGCCTCATTCACTTGAATGGGTCATTCTGGCAAGTGCTATACCCACAAACCATGAAAGGGCGTATAAGTCCTGCTGTAGCTGCGAGAGGTGTACACCCATGGCCACTGCTGCTAAAGGGGGTGTGGTTGGGGTGGTAAAAGCACATCTTATATATGGGGTTTTGCCACTCCCAAACTGCAAATGTAAATGAACCCTAACTGTTCTAAGCCCCCTATAACACTTCTTTCACACTGATGTGTTGCAGCTTATTTAAAGCGCGGGTGCAGTGCAGTGCATCTGCAACTTTCTTGGGTTGGCTGCACTTTGCTATAGACTTCTATTACATCCTGCAGGTGTGGTGCACTTTCTGAAAGTGTACCATAACTCTTGCATTACACCCTTGTCACATCAAAGCCGAATTTGCACGATTTAAAAATCGAGTGACCTGCCGCTTTCGTTCAGATTTGCAAGACATCTGACACAGATGTCTATGAAAATCGCAACAAAAGTAGTGCATGTACTACTTTAGAAACCGGTGCGGCTCCGACCAAGTTGGAACCGCACCGATATGACCGCTCTAATAGTGGACAATAGGGTGCGACTTGGCATAAGATTTGCAAGTCGCATGGAAAACCTGCAGGATAAAATAGAAGTCTTTGGCTGAGCAAAGCTAACCCGCAGGAAAGCTGCAGGTATACAGCACTGTGTGGGCAAACTGCAATGAAAGCAACCATATACTATTATGCCAATTTATTGCTTCACATTGACCTGAAGATCTCTTCTTTTCTGCCATTGGCACCACTCTGAAGACTGGAGGCTCTTGCTCCTTACTACAGCTCCAACTTTACAAGTAGTCCCTCCGCATTACACTCTGTTTGATCCTCTGGGATGGTGTGCCAGCAGGACCACACCATGATCTACCAGTCACTCGGCCACGATTTACTGGTAGATTGCGATTCACGGGTTGCTGACCCCCGCTGTAGCAAATACCTACAACAAAATGTTTTTTGGCTTTGGGCTGGAAAAAAATCCCCAACAAAATACCTAAATAAGTCTGTAGAAGTAGGCTGTTTTCCCTGTATGCATTTTATGTCCTAATGTATCTTTAACCACCTCCCGCCCGCTATATAGTAATATGACGGACGCAAGGTGGTTCTCTCGTTCTGGGAGGATGTCATATGACGTCCTCCCATTCTCACCACGCATGCGCGGCTCAGGGAGCACACGGCGATCGGCGGTGCGCTGTCCCTCGGACACAGCAGATCACCGATCACGGAAACAGCCGAAGATGTCGGCTCGGTCATGTGATCAGCTGTGTCCAATCACAGCTGATCACATGTAAACAGGGAAATGCCGGTTATCGGCATTTCTCTCCTCTCGAGCTGTCACTCTGACAGCTCGAGAGGAGAGCCGGTAATCGGTTTTCCGCGGAGGGGACATGTACACTGATCATCAGGGCACTGATGATCAGTGTGCCCTGATGATCAATGTAGCCCCTGCAGCGCCACCTGTCAGTGTCCATCAGTGCCTTGTGTCAGTGCTCATCAGTGCCTCGTGCCAGTGCCCATCAGTGCCACATCAATGCCACATATCAGTGCCTACCAGTGCACATCAATGCCACATATCAGTGCCCATCTGAGCTGCCTTTCAGTGTCATCCATCAGTGACAGTCAGTGCCACCTATCAATGCCAATCAGTGCTGCCTTTCAGTGATGCCTGTCAATGCCCGTCAGTGCCACCTACCAGTGCCTCCTCATCAGTGCCCATAACTGCAGCCTCATTAGCGCATATCAGTGAAGGAGAAAAATCACTTACTTACAAAATTTTATACCAAAAACCAAAACCTTTTTTTTTTTTCCAAAATTTTCAGTGGTTTTTGGTTTGTTTAAGAAAAAATAAAAAACCCCGAGGTGATTAAATACCACCAAAATAAAGCTCTATCTGTCACAAAAAAGATAAACATTTCATATGGGTACAGTGTTGCAGGACCGCGCAATTTTCATTCAAAGTGCGACAGTGCTGAAAGCTGGAAATTGGCCTGGGCAGGAAGGGGGTATAAGTGCCCTGTAGGCTTGTGGTTAAAGAGGGACAGTTACATATAGGATTATGGAAGAATTTAAATATTCTGTCTGAACTGACTATAACTGTGAAGGTATTGTTATGAAAGATTAATATAACTGTGAAGGTATTGTTATGAAAGATTAATATGTGTCCTGTATGTACCTCCACTTACTTTGTCTGAGGACAACTCCAGGAGCTGAGAGGCTTCCCGAGATCTGATGTTGCTGATCCCAGCTGATATTGCAGCTGGTGATGTGTGAAAAACAGAACCACCAATATAACATAGCCTTAAAGTGGAGTTCCACCCAAAAGGGAAAGCTCTGCTTGTCTGCCTCCTACCCCCTCCACTGCCACATTTGACAATTTTTGGGGGGAGCGGATACCTGCTTTGACAGATAACCGCTCCCACTTCCGGCTCAGTTCACTGTGGTCCCTCTTCTTTTCCCTGCAGTCTTCTGGGACACTTCACAGGGTCCCAGAAGACTGCCGGACCAATCAGGAGGCGCAGAATGACTCGCACAGTGGGCAAGTGAAACCGCAAGCTGTTACAGCCAGGTGCTCACAGCTGAGATGCCAGCACCAGGGAGAGAAGACGGAGAGAAGGGACGGCACGGGTGAGCACATCGCTGGATCCTGGGACAGGTAAGTGTGTATTTATTAAAAGTCAGCAGCTACAGTTTTTGTAGGTACTGACTTTAAACTGCTTCCCGACTGCCCTATAGCAGATATACTGCTACAGGGCGGCACGGGTGTGCAAAATCACACATATATACTGATTTTGCATTTCTGGGTAGGGGGCGCACACGAGCCCTACTCGCGCTGCCATTCGCTGCCGCGGCTGTCAATCACCGAATCCTGGCCGGTGATTACTTGCCGGCGCCCCGTGATTCCCGAGCAGTGAAGGAGATCTGTATGTAAACAATACAGTTCTCCTCCCTGTCAGCTCCTGCACATCTTTGGATGGCTGTGCACAGCACAGCCATGCAAAGCAGTGTGATTACAGTGAAGTACACACACACAAGTAAAACAGCACACAGTTAACCCTTTGATCACCCCTCATGTTAACCCCTTCCTGCCCAGTGCCATTAGTACACTGTCAGTACTTTTTTTTTTTTTTAGCAGTGATCACTGTATTTGTGTCAGTGACATCAAGTCAGTTCCCCCCAGTGTCAGAATGCCTGCCGCAGTCCTGCTATAAGTCGCTGATCGCCGTCATTACTAGTAGAAATTTTAAAAAAATTTAAAAATACAGTATATATACCGCCATTTGTAAACACTAGAACTTTCACATAACCAATTAATTTACACATATTGGGATTTTTTTTTTTAGCAAAGACATGTCGCAGAATACATTTTGGCCTAAATTTATGATTTTTAAAATGTTTATACTGGACATGTTTAATAGCAAAAAACTCAAAAATATTGTTTTTTTTCAAAATTGTTGGTCTTTTTTTTTTTATAGCGCAAAAAAGAAAAAAACGCACAGGCGATCAAATACCACCGAAAGAAAGCTCAATTTGTGGGGAAAACAAAGGATGTAAATTTAATTTGGGTGCAGCATTGCATGACCGTGCAATTGTCAGTTACAGTAACGCAGTGCCGTAATGCAAAAAATGGCCTGGTCAGGAAGAGGGGTAAATCCTCTGGAGGGCAAGTGGTTAATAAACACAAAAACAACTGGAACTCTGCTTTCAGGTAGCAACTATAGGTCTGTCCTAAGATTACGAATATTCAGATTCTTGCATCATTCCATTTGAAAAAAAAAAAATATATATATATATACCGTATGGCCCTTTTTTTTTTGGCACAAACACCAATAAAGGACAATCTTTTTCTTTGTGTCACAAAGAAAAAGATTGTCCTTTATTGATGTTTGGCCTTTTTTTTTTGGCACATATATACATATATATATTTTTCACAATTTATTTGGATACTATTAATTATTTTTATTATTAATGTGATTATATATTGTGAATATATTTATAATTGGGTTGTTAATATGAGCGCAAACCTGTTTTTTCACTGATATATGCACCTTCTAAGGTTAGGTTGTGCAGCTTATATTTTTTCACTATAGTGTTTAATTTTTGTGGCGCTATCCATATTTTTTTGAATCATTCCATTCGAGACTGGTCCTCGTTAAAACTGCCTACCCATAGGAAAGTCAAGTCAAATGAACACTCTTGGCTACCCCACAATCTCTGTACAAGATGTCAAACCTGAACGTCCTTTCTAGACTAAGTCTTAGGAGTAATGACAGACCTAGGAAATTATTCCAATAAGAATCTATTAAAGTGACACTAAACAATATCTTTATTCTCCAAAAATAATCCATACAATCCACTACTTAATGACCCTGTAATCTATTTTTTACTAAATCGTGTCTTACTGTGTTTTTCTGGCTCTTCGTAACGTCCTCTTTGAGCTTCTGATCCTCTTTCTTCCCCTCACTTCTGTTAGTGAAACAAGCAGTGCATGTTAGTTGTGGTCATGTGTACTGCTCTATGCACACTACACATCTCATAGTCCATCTGAGGAGTGGATGAGGAGGAGAGGGTGACTACGTTCCTACACACAAAAAGACCATACACAATCAACGTAGCCACCCATTAACAGATCACAGCAGCAAAAAAAGAATTTGGAGATTTGGAGGAGGCTAAGAGCAATAGGAGATACTTTTTGGAGTTAAGAAAACATACTTGAATAGAATCTTCTTTCTAAACCAATATAGGGCAAGAACATGCCACATAACATGAACTCTTGGAGCCCCAATGGAAGAACCCTTAACCAACCTTCAGCCTGGATTCACAGTTCTGCGGCACGGCATATTGCATGTGATTTGCACAGTAACCGCACGGCATTCCTATATAAATCACATGCGAATTCTGTGCGGTGTGATTTGAGCCATACATTTTGTCGCACCGCATCAGCACCAAAAAGGTGCAGGACTGTTTTTTTGGTCCTCACTAGAATCAGATTGCATGGGTATTCACACCTATGCGATCCGATTCTGCACATTGCAGAATCAATTTCAGGGTGTTGTTAACTTAACATACACACCCACAGCGGTTCGCGTGAACGGGGTGTGATTATGATGTGGAGCGGAGTTTGCACAGAAACCAGTGCGAATTCTGCACCGCATCAGTAACACAGGCATTGCATGAAAAGCAGGTTAGAAACTTTCATTCAATCAGTCCATGTTGATAATCAAAGATGCAGAAATAGGCCAATGACTATGGAGTGTTTCTTACAGTTCCATCTTATAAAGAAAGTAGAGGACTCATCAAAATCTACAGAGAAACCTTTTGCATAACGATACCCCAGTATTAGGCACGGATGCTAAATCTCTAAAACCAGGCATACCCCAATCAGAAGGGCGTGATGGCACCTATGGGGCGGCATGGCCATGATATAGGGCATGGGCCCCTGCTCCTGAGATACTGGTGTGTTGAACACAGGCATGTCACCTCCTCCCTGTGTGTGATGGAGAACTCATTACCGGCTGGCTGATCTCGGATTATCCCAAGGTCTGGTACAGCTGTTCAGCACAGCTGGCATGTACAGACTATCTCTGGACACCAAACTCAGCAGATGTGACCCTTTCGGGAAAGGGGGATCCTGGGGGAGACCTGACAGTTATGACTCATGCTTGGTTAGGGTTGAGCGCTAGATTTCACCAATTAACCCTCACATTTTAAAAAAAAAATCTATGTCATTTCAAATCTAAATTATTTCTGATCATCCCCATGCAATACGAAAAAAAAAACTATTCCCATATATCCTCTAGACGTCAATGGTGACCATGACTGACATGTACATGGCTTGGAATATCTCCAAAACATTGCAATGCCTTTTTTTCCTAACATATTGAGAGATGAGATATTATTTATTTATATATTACATAATTCATGTTATATAAGATGTGCACATCTGCATGTGTGATGATCCCAGGGGTAGGGGATGTAGGATGGAGCACACCCTGTCATGCAGAGCCCCAGGTGAGTTGAAGGCTGGCTGTCCTCTACTCAGTGGTCTGATCTGACAGGTGCTGGGGAGAGGCTTGGCCAGTCCTCACCTTTATACAGGGTGATCGGATCCGTCATCAGATCCCTGCACATACACACATGGATGATGATGATGATGATGATGATGGTGATGATGATGGTGATGATGATGTTATAGAAGTGTTGTGATGAATTCCCCGTAGATTAGTAAGAAGGAAACAGCAGGCAGATCTATGCCTACCTCTAGGCTACCTGATCCCTGTGTCCTGTGCTCGGATCAAGGTGTAATCTTCCAATCACAGCGCTGTCAGTGTGATCCGGAGCTGTCAGTGAGTGGCCGTCCCCGGTGAGCCGGTCCCGATCGCAGCCCCGTTATCTCTCCGTGTAGATCTCTCCCTGGAGCAGTTGAGCGGATTGTACAGCTTACAGACTGGCCGGGACTCGGCACTGTGCTGATCGCGGGGGGATCTCTCCTGCCAGCCTATGCACTAATATCGGGGGAATCCGCCCAGGACGCCCACTGCACCGCCCGACTCTCCCCACTTCATTTATTTCACCATAGGAGGGTGACAACCACAATCTCCGGCATGATGACATCAGACAGCCCGGGGAAGGAAAGGTTGGTCCCCCCTCCCCGTCGGGACGAATGGATCAGTCGGCTGCTCAGCACAAACTGAATGAGTCTTTAGGCTGGGAGAGCAGACGAATGATGCGTGTATGTTCCTGTCATATACGACACGTATGTATACATGGTAGGCGCCCAGTCCTCCAGACACACGGCGAACATGGACTGCCAACACTTCCCATCGCAGCTCACATCCACTTCTGTTCACTCCGCACTTTCCTGGGCGAGATCAATGTATGGATGTCCTACATGATTTACAAATATTCATGGATAATGTCTCCAATCTAGGTTAATATGATATTATCCAATTCCTGCGGGCAGCTTCCAAAATACCACATCGACCTCTTACCAGCAGATGGTGAGGTCCTTTAGTGTCCAAGGCAAACAGTCCAAAGTGCGCACTCCATCCCCCATGAGCTATAAGGTCCATTTATACCATATGTCAGTGGTCTCCAAACTGCAACCCGTGGGCCGGATGTGGCCCTTTGCTTGCCTTTCTTTGGCCCTTGGGGCACTGTTCCACCAACCGATACCAATAATGGAAGACCATTCCCCCTACCGACACCAATAATGGAGCACCATTCCCCCTACCGACACCATCAATGGGGCACTCTTCTTCTCATTGATATCAATGATGGGGCACTATTTCTCCATTTCCCCTACCAACACCATCAATGGGGCACTCTTCTTCTCAATGATATCAACGATGGGGCACTATTCCTCCATCCCCTCTACCGACACCATCAATGGGGCATTCTTCTTCTCACTGATATTAACAATGGGGCGCTCTTCCTCCATTCCCCCTACAGACACCATCAATGAGGCACTCTTTTTCTCATTGATATCAACAATTGGGCACTATTCCTCCATTCCCGCTACCGACACCATCAATGGGGCACTCTTCTTCTCATTGATATTAACAATGGGGCACTATTCCTTCTTCCCTCCTACCGACACCACCAACGGGGCTTTCTTCTCACTGATATCAACAATGGGGCACTATTCCTCCATTCCTCCTACTGACACCATCAATGGGGCACCCTTCTCATTGATATTAACATTGGGGAACTATTCCTCCATTCCCCCTACTGACACCATCAATGGGGCACTCTTCGTCTTATTGATATCAACAGTGGGGCACTATTCCTCCATTCCCCCTACAGACACGATCAGTTGGGCACTCTTTTTCTCATTGATATCAACAATGGGGCACTATTCCTCCATTCCCCCTACCAACACCATCAATGGGGCACTCTTCTTCTCATTGATATCAATGATGGGGCACTATTCCTCCATTCCCCATAATGACACCATCAATGGGGAACTCTTCTTCTCATCAATATCAACAATGGGGCACTATTCCTCCATTCCCCCTACCGATACCATCAATGGGGCACTCTTCTTCTCATCAATATCAATGATGGGGCACTGTGCCTCCATTCCCACTACCGACACCATCAATGGGGCACTCTTCTTCTCACTGATATCAACAATGGGGCACTATTCCTCCATTCCCCCTACCGACACCATCAATGGGGCACCCTTCTTCTCATTGACATTAACAATGGGGCACTATTCCTCCATTCCCCCTACCAACACCATCAATGGGGCATTGTTCTTCTCATTGATATCAACAATGGGGCACTATTCCTCCATTCCCCCTATCGACACCATCAATTGGGAACTTTTCTTCTCATTGATATCAACAATGGGGCACTATTCCTCCATTCCCCTACTGACACCATCAATGGGGCACTCTTCTTCTCATCAATATCAACAATGGGGCACTGTGCCTCCCTTCCCCCTACCGACACCATCAATGGGGCACTCTTCTCATTGATATCAAAAATGGGGCACTATTCCTCCATTCCCCCTACTGACAACATCAATGGGGCACTCTTCTTCTCATTGATATCAACAATGGGGCACTATTCCTCCATTCCCCTATCGACACCATCAATTGGGAACTTTTCTTCTCATTGATATCAACAATGGGGCACTATTCCTCCATTCCCCTACTGACACCATAAATGGGGCACTCTTCTTCTCATGAATATCAACAATGGGGCACTGTGCCTCCCTTCCCCCTACCGACACCATCAATGGGGCACTCTTCTTCTCATTGATATCAACAATGGGGCATTATTCCTCCATTCCCCCTACCGACACCATCAATGGCACACTCTTCTTCTCACTGATATCAGCGATGGGAAACTATTCCTCCATTCCCCCTACCAATGCCATCAATGGGGCACTCTTCTTCTCATTGATATCAATAATGGGGCACTATTCCTCCATTCCTCCTACCGACGCCATCAATGGGGCATTCTTCTTCTCACTGATATTAACCATGGGGACTATTCCTCCATTCCCCCTACAGACACCACCAATGGAGCACTATTCTTCTCATTGATAATAACAATGGGGCACTATTCCTCCATTCCCCCTACCGACACCACCAATGGAGCACTATTCTTCTCATTCATATCAATAATGGGACACTATTCCTCCATTCCCCCTACCGACATCATCGATTGGGCACTTTTCTTCTCACTGATATCAACAATGGGGCACTATTCCTCCATTCCCCCTATCGACACCATCAATGGAGCACTCTTCTTCTCACTGATATGAACAATTGGGCACTATACCTCTGTTCCCCCTACCGACACCATCAGTGGGGCACTCTTCTTATTGATATCAACAATGGGGCACTATTCCTTCCATTAAAACCAATGATGGGGTACTGAAGGCAGGGCATTTTCTACTCCCACTAGCCACAGTCTGGCCGCCCTAAAGGGATAGTTCACACTAGATGCAGTAAAATGTGCTTTTTTTCTGCATCAAAAATGAATGCACAGTGTTTTCCTTGTATTCCAAAGGCCCTTGTTCACACTAGTGCACTCAGTTCCAGTCACTTTCTGGTGCAAAAAAGTAAAACATGCTGCATTTTTTTCTGCACGGAACCATACTGGAACATGGCAAACTGCATCAAACCTGCACCGAAACTGCTTGTGGTGTGAATTGTAAGCAAAAACGTATCCAGAATGCATCCAGAGTGCATTTTATGCCTAAAATGGCCCTGAATTGCCCCAAAATTGTGTACAAAGCAGCAAGAGGATCAAGCCTGCTTTTTTGTTACACAAAGCCGCAGGTTTTCATTGTGCAACCACCTTGGGCCCCTGAGGGCCGGCCACCAGCATCCTAACAACTGCTGATACCATCAGTTGATAAGAAGGATGTCTGGCACCTGCACAACGTCCTTGTTTGATATCCCCCCAACACTGCGGTCATGTTCGCTGTGTGGCAGAGAGGAAATGAGGGAGAAGAAATGCTGGTATACTAGTCAGTACCAATGTGCAAAAGTGTATTTGCTTTGTAAGAATAAATAACCTCTAATATGTGCGTATGTTGCTTCATTATGTAAAACTATTAGTTTAGTCTTTTATGTTTTAGAATGGGGTGCCTTGAAATTGTGCAGAATTTTAAATGGTGTCTTGACTGACAAAAGGTTGAGAAACACTGTCCTAGGGTGTCAGTTCACACCAATGCATTGCGGTGGTGTGCACTACAAAAAAAGTACTGCATGCACTGCTTTATTCAGTGCAGCAGTTTGCTATGGAAACCACCACATCTCAACAAAGCTACGTAAATAGAACTTAATGAAATGTCGACAGTGACTTTTCAATAAAGTTCTAAGAAAAAACAGTGTGATGCACTGGAGTTGGCACTTCAACATTGTGCTCTCCCAGTGCACACCAGCAACCATGCGTTCAAGCAATCTGATGGCGTAATTGGACCCTAAACCTCTTCAGGAACATAACCTGCAGGTCCCTGTCCTTTTTGCCTATCCCTCTTTCCTGCTGAAGTGCCCAAGGCTGCCATCTATTTTACCCACCCCTCAGCCCAACTCTGGCTTCAGGGAGATAAGGATGGTGTGGAATGGAGCAAGGGTGGAATTAGAAATGGATATGAATTAGAAAGGAGGTGATGAAGAATATTTTGTAGAATTATATCTCCCATGCGATTTGGACATGCCTTAGAATTCCTCATGATAAATATAAGTCTGTGGCTGGGTAAGGCATATTCTGGACCAGCCTGCTAATCATTCTCTTGTATCCCCTGTGACGGACGCAAGATCGCTGACACCAATATGTGACGAACGCAGCGTCAGACCCCTGACCTTCTCACCAAACTCGTGACCGAAGGACTGGCGAATCTAAAACCACGATGTCACATGCGTAACAATGCCACGCCCAGCTGCACCCTGCACAACGATTTTCCAGCTAATTGGACCACAATCTATGTACCGGCAGCCTGAGCGATTGTTACTGGGTCAGGTTAATTACGCAATTAACCCTTCACACTGCCACCACCTCTTTTTGTACAGAGAAAGAGGAAACTCGGCGATATCCGCAATAACACTATAATGGTTGAGGTAATCGTCTGTATAACACGGTCACCACAGGCTGGTTATACAGAGGGTTAAACAAACACAGTAGTGCTCTTTTTAGAGGCAGGAATTCGAAAATTGCAATAAAGAGCTATAGAAACAGTTCAACACTTTCAGAAGGAAAGATTTATTACTAAAAAGTCGAAAAGGTGCAATAAAAATATTTACAGAAAAAAAGATGTGACCATATTAATAAATATACAGAGAGCAACAACACAGCAAAGAGATAACAGGTTAAAGGGTTAAAGTACTTGCCAATCAGCCTTGGGTTTGCAGATCAAGTTTCAGAGCAAAAGGGCTGTCTGCCAAGTTGGATCTGATGCTAAACGGGAGTATTCTTCAACTTACTCTTCTTAGGCCTGACAGCCCAATTTGTACTTCCCCAGCAGGGGGTGTCTCTAAAGTTAAGGACCAATACCCCGTTTAGGGCGGAAAGGTCTGGGCGTAGACCTAAACTAGAGCCAAAATCTCTTCTGGTTCATATTTTGGCTCATAACTTTTCATCTGCACAAGTGACACTCCACCCGTAAGTAGATTATTATGTAGACACGTCTGAGGATTGATTAGATATTAAATATGAAATTCTACACTGAATGGTTCACGAGATCTACTTTTCTGCTTTCCTATGTATTCCAACCACGGAGAGTGACCTATCAAACTGTTCGCCTCCTCTTGGCCAATCTGACGATATGCCTGGTTTTTATGTAAGTCTCTCATAGTCCAAGATATGAGACATAGGGGAAAAATGGATTTTTAAAAAGGTTATCTGGTTCAATGTCTTTTGAACTGCTGGGAATACTGCGTTATCTTTTTATGAGGTGTTAAATTGCACAGGTTCTTTGGACAGCGAGGCCCCAGCTCCCTTGGAGATTTTATAACTCCTGGCCCCCTGATGGGCTCTGGCCTCCTGTGACACTCCTAACACACACACTGTGAATTACCAGAGAGGGAAGGGGGAGAATGAGGGGGAAATATGTTTGTCAGGATGTTTAACCCCTTTGCCAAGATGGAGGTTAAAGCCAAAATGGTTGAACTGCGTCCATCTCTGGGTGTACGATTGCGATATCCCCTACAGCAGTAAATGGCCTGAAAATAAAAGCGTCAGCTATTGGAAACAAAGTGTAGTAGTTTGCTAGCATACCACAAATCTAATTGAGTCCAAATGGTTTTTATTGCAGTATGATCACATCACATACAATAGAATGCAATGTTTCGGAGTCACACAGGACTCCTTCTTCAGGCGAGTGAACATCATACACCTGATGAAGGGGTCCTGCGTGACTCCACAACGTTGCACTCTCTTGTTTGTTATCAAACTTCAAGAGAAAAATGTGTGCAATGGGAATATGAATGAATATGAATGGAAAGCATGTCACAATGTTATGTTATGAGTCATCATGGTATTCCTCTCCTTTTTCACCTTCTCATAATTGTAGAAGTATGATGTTCCTATTTTGCGCTTGTAGCGCTCAGCCCCGAAGGAGCCGCTGAGTATTGGGTCCCGCTATATCCTGCTCAGCCAGGCAACACACATCATCAAACTTAGCCCTGGTTCACAGTGATGTGGTGTGGTATTCGCACTGAAAACGCTGCGAATTCCGCACCGCATTAGAATCGCACCCCGTTCATGTGAAACTCTGCGGGTGTGTATGTTAAGTTTAACAACATGTGTTTAGGAGCTAAAAGCTCCACAAATTGGGAATAAAATTTCGTTGGAAGACCATCAGCCCCAGGTCTTACTGTCAGGGACCACCGCAACGCATGAGTCTGCACATGCGTAGGTGTCTGACAAGACATGCAGGCAGGCACTAGGACCCAGGCGCGCCTGTCACCTATGACAGCACTGGGCAGGCACTAGGACCCAGGCGCGCCTGTCAGCGCCGGGCGGGCTACTTAAACCAGCCCTGCACAGACACAAGTTACCCGATGGTCTTCTCCCTGTTCCTGTGTTCTTGCTCTTCCTGTATGCTGATTGCCTTGTTGCTGACCCTGCCTGGACCTGATAACGCTGTCTTCTCCTGCCCTGACCATCCTCTGCCTGCTCCCTTTGTCTGACCTCCTGTTACCGAACCCGGCTTGTGACCCATTTACGCTTTGTCTACCGATCTGTACCATCTGCCTCGCTGTTACCTACCCGGCTTGCCTGACCACGTCACACCTCTTTACATCTGGCTCCTACCCGCTACACGCCATTGGCGGTTGCCTTTACCAAGGTTGGTGTCACTCAGGGGTCGCGACCTGGTGCTGGTCTGCTTCAAGTCCATCCCCACCATCAGGGGCTCTGGTGAACCAGCAGACCTGGGCTTAGACTCCGCGCCCTGGGGGACTCCGGCCAGTGGGCCACTAGAGGTCGCCATCAGTGTTCGTGACACCCCCCTTGAGACACCCAGTCATCTTCTGAACCTGCTCCAAGGAGATATCAACCTCCAAAGGCTCCCTGTCTGACTCATCCTATAACATTATTTAATTTTTTACAAAATAGCTGATGGCAACCATTATAATAATAACTGTCTCAATTCAGAATGTATAATACATTGCTCAGACAAATTAAAGGAACACTTTTTAATCAGAGTATAGCATCAAGTCCATGAAACTCCTGGTATTTTTTCATCTGGTCAGTTAAGTAGCAGATGGAGTTATTAATCAGTTTCAGCTGCTTTGGTTTTAATGAAATTAACAACAAGTGCACCAGATGGGCAACAATGAGATGACCCCCAAAACAGGAATGGTTTTACAGGTGGAGGCCACTGACATTTTTTTCCCTACTCATCTTTTCTGTTTTTTACTAGTTTGCATTTGGCTAGGGTCAATGCCACTACTAGTAGCATGAGGAGATACCTGGACTCTACAGAGGTTGCATAGGCAGTCCAACTCCTCCAGGATGCCACATCAATAAGTGTCATTGCCAGAAGATTTGCTGTGTCTCCCAGCACAGTCTCAAGAGCATGGAGGAGATTCCAGGAGACAGGCAGTTACTCTAGGAGAGCTGGACAGGGCAGTAGAAGGTCCTTACCCATCAGCAGTACTGGTATCTGCACCTTTGTGCAAGGAGGAACAGGATGAGCACTGCCAGAGCCCTACAAAATGACCTCCAGCAGGCCACTGGTGTGAATGTCTCTGACCCACACAATCAGAAACAGACTTCATGAGGGTGGCCTGAGGGCCCCACATCATCTTGTGGGCCCTGTGCTCACTGCCCAGCACCATAGAGCTTGATTGGCATTTGCCATTGAACACCAGAATTGGCAGGTCCATAACTGGCGCCCTGTGCTTTTCACAGATGAGAGCAGGTTAACCCTGAGCACATGTGACAGACGTGAAAAGGTCTGGAGAAGCCGTGGAGAATGTTAAACTGCCTGTAACATTGTTCAGCATGGCTGTTTTGGTGGTGGGTCAGTGATGGTTTGGGGAGGTATATCCATGGAGGGATGCACAGACCTCTACAGGCTAGACAATGGCAACCTGACTGCCATTAGATATCAGGATGAAATCCTTGGACCTAATGTCAGACCTTACTCTGGTGCAGTGGGTCCTGGGTTCCTCCTGGTGCACAACAATGCCCAGTCTCATATGGCAAAAGTATGCAGGCAGTTCCTGGAGGATGAAGGAATTGATATCATTGAATGGCCCCCACGCTTGCCTGATCTAAATTCAATAGAACCCCTCTGGGTTTTAATGTTTTGGTCCACCAGACGCCGCCAGGTTGCACAGCAGACTGTCCAGGAGCTAAGTGATGCCCTGGTCCAGATCTGGGATGAAAAACCCCAGGACACCATCCATCATCTCAATAGGAGCACGCCTCGACGTGGTCAGGCATGCATACAAACACGTGGAGGCCATACAAACTATTGAGTACCATTTTGAGTTGCTGCAATGAAATTTCAGCAAAATGGACTAGCCTGCTGCATTATTTTTCAGTTTGATTTTCAGGGTGTCTGAATTCAGTCCTCTGTAGGTTGATAATTTTCATTTCCATCAAATGATGGGGCATCCTTATGTTCCTAACACATAACCCAGTCCATGTCAGTATAGATATCCAGCATGATATTTATCTCCATTGAGATCTGATGTTTTCAAAGTGTTCCTTAAATTTTTTTGAGCAGTGTATATGTAATAAAAAAGGACAATGGCACTTTCAAAGTGAATAACTGTGTGTGCTTCAGTGCTTAAATGCATCCTTTTTACAGTGTACCTGTAAAACTTCAGTTGCATATGCTAGGACTTTCCACAGTGCTATATATAATCAACTTGTGAAACTCAAATATTTTCTAAAGCAGAACTCCAGGATGAAACATATGAGAACTGTTTTACTTGCCCAAAGAATTTGTTTTCTGACCATTCTATCCTGAAAATTACACAGATCTGGCATATGCCTGACGGGGGAGAACCTGATCTTTTCTTTTGCTGCAGTTTCACTTTTACTTACAAGTCTCTTCCCCACCCCACCCTACACCAGGATTGGAAAACAAAAGAGAAGCAGCAAGTTGATGAGCTCATCCCTCACTTCATTTCAGTCACTCTGCTTTCTCTACTTAGCAGAATGACTGATCAAACAGCAAGGAGTCTGCTATGCTTCTTGTGCTGCTTCTCCCTCCTTCCCCATGAGCTCTGCTGTAGAGGGACTGCAAGGGGCTGATACCAAATCAAATTAGGGACTTACATTACTCCAAATGAAAAAAATAAATTTAGTGATGTTTTAACCGCTTCCCGAAATATTGCTCAGGGTGGCACGGGTGCACAAAATCATGTATATATATATACAGTGGGGATCGAAAGTTTGGGCACCCCAGCTAAAAATTTGTATTAATGTGCATACAGAAGCCAAGGAAAGATGGAAAAATCTACAAAAGGCATCAAATTACAGATTAGACATTCTTATAATATGTCAACAAAGGTTAGATTTTATTTCCATCATTTACACTTTCAAAATAACAGAAAACAAAAAAATGGCGTCTGCAAAAGTTTGGGCACCCTGCTGAGTTAATATCTTGTACTGCCCCCTTTGGCAAGTATCACAGCTTGTAAACACTTTTTGTAGCCAGCCAAGAGTCTTTCAATTCTTGTTTGAGGTATCTTTGCCCATTCTTCCTTACAAAAGTCTTCCAGTTCTTTGAGATTTCTGGGCTGTCTGTCACGCACTGCTCTTTTAAGGTCTGTCCATAGATTTTCAATTATGTTGAGGTCAGGAGATTGTGAAGGCCATGGCAAAACCTTCAGTTTATGCCTCTTGATGTAATCCCCCGTGGATTTCGAGGTGTGTTTAGGATCATTATCCATTTGTAGAAGCCATCCTCTCTTTAACTTCAGCTTTTTCACAGATGGCATCAAGTTACCATCCAAAATTTGCTGAAATTTTATTGAATCCATTTTTCCTTCTACTCGTGAGATGTTCCCTGTGCCACTGGCTGCAACACAACCCCAAAGCATGATTGATCCAACCCCATGCTTAACAGTTGGACAGAGGTTCTTTTCATTAAATTCTGTGCCCCTTCTTCTCCAAACGTACCTTTGCTCATTCCGGCCAAAAAGTTCAATTTTAACCTCATCGGTCCACAGAATTTGTTTCCAAAATGCATCAGTCTTGTCTATATGTTCATTTGCAAAGTTCAAACGATGATTTTTGTGGCGAGGACGTAGAAGAGGTTTTCTTCTGATGACTCTTCCATGAAGACCATATTTGTACAAGTATCTCTTTATAGTGGAATAGTGTACCACAACTCCAGTGTCTGCCAGATCTTTCTGGAGGGATCGTGCAGTCAAACGTGGGTTTTGAATTGTTTTTCTCACAATCCTGCGAGCTGTTCTGTCTGATATTTTTCTTGGTCTTCCAGATCTTGCTTTAACTTCCACTGTTCCTGATGACTGCCATTTCTTAATTACATTCCGAACAGAGGATATTGACATCTGAAAACGCTTTGCTATCTTCTTATAGCCTTCTCCAGCTTTGTGAGCGTCAACTATTTTCAGTTTCAGTTTTCTAGACAACTGCTTAGAAGAACCCATGGTGCTGATTGTTGGGGCAAGGTCAGATGAGTCTGGGCATTTAAAACCTTTGAGATTGACATCACCTGGTCTTCCCAGACGATGATTGAGAACAATCCATGACACTGGCAGGTCTCAGCTTTGCAAAGGGGGCAGTGCATGCTATAAATTCTGCAGGGTGCCCAAACTTTTGCAGACGCCATTTTTTTGTTTTCTGTTATTTTGAAAGTGTAAATGATGGAAATAAAATCTAACTTTTGTTGACAGATTATAAGAATGTCTAATCTGTTATTTGATGCCTTTTGGAGATTTTTCCATCTTTCCTTGGCTTCTTTATGCACATTAATACAAATTTTTAGCTGGGGTGCCCAAACTTTCGATCCCCACTGTATGTGATTTTGCATCTCCAGGTAAGAGGCACATATGCGCCCTACCTGCGCTGCCATTTGCAGCTCCAGCTGTCAAACACTGGGTCCCGGCCGGTGATTACTCGCTGGTGCCCGGTGATTGCCGAGTGATAGGAATCTGCCTATGTCTGTAGCCCCTGTCCTCGTTATTTTAACCACCAGGCCTGGGAGAAATAAAGCTCCAGACACTGAAGCATGCAAGCTAAATCTCTGAAAATTTAATGCAAAACAAGAACTATTATACAGAACTCAGTGGGTGTTGCTTAATCTTAGGATGACCAATGAAACATTCCATTCTTTTCAATATAGTTAGATGAAGAACAGAAACTGAGGGATACCATATAAGGTAGTTCCGTTTCATCAGAAATAAAACGAGAAAAAAGTTACAAGCGAAACTAACTGTTCACACATCTAGAATGGAGGCATTATACAAAATGAATGACAGTTAATAAGACATATCTCCTTACACTTCCTCTCTTTTGTCACATAGCGACAACACATTAAGTTCCACAGTTGTTTTTTTTTTCAATATGAATCCGGATTCTTTAAAAACGTGTTACAAATGCACATGCAAAATTTAGTAACAACATAGAATATAAATATTAGTAAAAAAACATAACAAAATCAGTATGCCTACTTTCTTAAACCATCCAACAAAATCTCCAAAACTTCCCAACCCTTTAAAAGGGCTCCAGCCATCTTTGGTTATGGTTCGAGCTCAAACTTGTAAAGCATGTACCTGGGCTCTCTGAGTCTCAATGACTTCATAGCAGTCTGGGATCTAAGCAGATGTGTTATGTATCCATGTCCAACACCCATAGTCAGTAGTAGACTCATACAACTCGGTCAATGCTGCACCTATTGTGTTCTATTTTCACTTCATTCATAAGCACCTGTTTCCTCAATACAACATTCAAAAAGACCACCTGTAGTTACCGTATTTTTCGCTCCATAAGACGCACTTTCTTCCCACCAAAAAAGGGGGGAAAATGTCAGTGCGTCTTATGGAGCGAATGTAAAGCGACCGGTCCGGTATTTCTGCTGCCACCATGTCAGAATATTGGGCCGGCCGCTCAGCTCGTCTCTCCTGCAGGACCTTACCTGTTCTTCGCTCCAGCACTGCAGTCTTCCCGCGGCGGCTTCTGTGACAGCCGGGTGCCCACTGCGCATGCGTGAGAAGTGCTGCGCTTTGTGAATGGTCCGGTGTCTTCTGGAACACATGACAGGTCCCAGAAGGCTCCGGGCCATTCACAAAGCGCAGCACTTCTCACGCATGCCCAGTGGGCACCCAGCTGTCACAGAAGCCGCCACGGGAAGAAGGAAGGACAACTCCGCGGGAGTGGGGGCTAGCCACTGCTACTGGGTGATAGTAGCAGTGGCTAGCCCAGTAAACCACTGAAAAAGTTATCACTGAGAGATAACCCAATCAAAAGAAAGTTCTTCCAGGCTGTCTCTGGATGAAACAGCATCCTGAAAATTGGAGGGTGTTTATAGGTCTGTCTCCTTTCCTTGTTCCGTCTGTTGCTCCTGGTTCTTTAGTGGTGATCCTCTTTACTCTAGAAGCATGTATTGGAGTCAGCAATCAGAGCTGTGGTTCTTGTCACAGCTGTCACTATAGTGGGTTCCCCGTACGATGGATCTGCGGTCTTGTGTCTGTGAAAGTCCTTAACCACTACCCGATCTCCTGGCTTGTATGGGTGGGTTGGATCATCCAAGGAAAAAAAGAAAACAAGAGAGAGACATCACTGTATACACCATTCGACACCCTAATCAATTCCTTGACATATATTTCCTGGATTAATTCTAAATCACCTGGCATAACTACCAAAGGACCTCTTGTCCAAGGGGTGGGGAATGGCTTGCCCATAAAAATTTCAAAAGGAAAATTTGGTGACTTTATTAGGTGTCATCCTCCTCTCAGCCAGAACAGCTGGCAGGTACAGCTCCCATCCCTTAAATGTCCCACCTGTTACCTTCCTTAGTTTTTCTTCAGGGTCCTATTTGCCCGTTCTACCTGAGCAGAACTCTGTGCATGGTAGGGTATGTGGAATTTCTGGTCAATGCTCATCAGTTTGGCTACCTCGTGCAACCTTTGAGGTAAATGTTGGTCCTATGTCCAAGTCTATACTTACCAGACATCCCCATCGAGGGATGAATTCCTTTGCAAAAAATCTTTTCTTTATTTCATCTCTCACTACCTGCCAACCCCAATGTCCTATGCCATGGAAATGTGAACTGTGACGTGGGAGCCCTGTTATACCCCTCTTTGACATTAGATGGAACTCATTTGCATCTAATGTCAACCCTTTTTGTTGCATGCCTATTGTAGGAGCGGTGTCCCAATGTATTACCTAAACACAGTCGTGTTCCTTGGGTGGATTATCAGTTTCACCTTTTATCCCTAGCAAACAATTTAACATAGTTAATGGACCTGAATTAGAACCTGCATATTTCACTTCCAGATTAGCAGTTGATGTCAAAATTACTTCATAACCATTTGCGCTTTGTTCTGTCATGTGCTGCGTAGTGAGGTTCTTAAGGACATGCAGTACATGATGGGCAGTGTGAAAGATGGTTTTATGTCCCAGAGTTACACTTATTGAGTTCTCTACTACCATGGCACAGACAGCCAGGGCTCTCAGACATGCCGGCATGCCCTGTACCGGACTTGGCACTACTTTTGAAAAATGGGCTACTGTCCTCCATGATCCTGAGCGACCACAGCCACCATGGCTTTACAATTATCACGAGCATACACATGAAAATCAACATCAAAACATCAAAACCCAGAGAAGGAGAGGAAACTAGTGAGGACCTCAATATTTGGTAGGCATTGGTGGATACTTGGTTCTAATTAATGAGGTCTGAAGCCTCAGTCTTAGTGTGCTGCCTGAGGTGTATGTTGTCATAATGGGAGCAGTCAGGTATCCATTGGCAACACTAGTTGACCATACAAAGGAAGGAGAACATTTCCTTTTTAGTTTTTGTGCGGGGCAGACCCGTAATAACTTGGATCCTGGACAGGCTCACCATTCTGGTGCCTTGTGACAGAGTGAAACCCAAGTAATCCACTGAAATGTGACAACATTATACCTTATGCCTTGCCACCTTGTGCTCCTTTGTACCCAGAAAATTTAACAGAGATACAGTCATGGCCGAAATTGTTGGCACCCTTGATATTTTTCCTGAAAATCAAGTATTTCACACAAAAAAGGTATTGCATTAACACATGTTTTGCTATACACATGTTTATTCCCTTTGTATGTATTGGAACAAATATAAAACAGAGGCAGAAAAGCAAATATGACATAATGTCACACAAAACCCCAAAAATGGGCTGGACAAAAGTATTGGCACCCTTAACTTAATATTTGGTTGCACACCCTTTGGAAAACATAACTGAAATCAGTCGCTTCCTATAACCATCAATAAGCTTCTGACACCTCTCACCCGGAATTTTGGACCACTCTTCCTTTGCAAACAGCTCCAGGTCTCTCTTATTGGAAGGACACCTTTTCCCAACAGCAATTTTAAGATCTCTCCACAGGTGTTCAATGGGATTTAGATCTGGGCTCATTGCTGGCCACTTCAGAACTCTCCAGCGCTTCTTTGCCATCCATTTCTGAGTGCTTTTTGACGTATGTTTGGGGTCATTGTCCTGCTGGAAGACCCAGGATCTTGGACGCAAACCCAGCTTTCTGACACTGGGCCCTACAGTGCGACCCAAAATCCTTTGGTAATCCTCAGATTTCATGATGCCTTGCACACAGTCAAGGCACCCAGTGCCAGAGGCAGCAAAACAACCCCAAAACATCATTGAACCTCCACCATATTTTACCGTAGGTACTGTGTTTTGTTCTTTGTAGGCCTCATTCCGTTTTCGGTAAACAGTAGAATGATGTGCTTTACCGAAAAGCTCTATCTTGGTCTCATCTGTCCACAAGACGTTTTCCCAGAAGGCTTTTGGCTTACTCAAGTACATTTTGGCAAACTGTAGTCTTGCTTTTTTATGTCTCTGTGTCAGCAGTGGGGTCCTCCTGGGTCTCCTGCCATAGCGTTTCATTTCATTTAAATGTCGACGGATAGTTCGCGCTGACACTGATGCTCCCTGAGCCTGCAGGACAGCTTGAATGTCTTTGGAACATGTTTGGGGCTGCTTATCCACCATCCGGACTATTCTGCGTTGCAATCTTTCATCAATTTTCCTCATCTGTCCACGACCAGGGAGATTAGCTACAGTGCCATGGGTTGCAAACTTCTTGATAATGTTGCGCACTGTGGACAAAGGCAAATCTAGTTCTCTGGAGATGGACTTGTAACCTTGAGATTGTTGATATTTTGCCACAATTTTGGTTCTCAGGTCCTCAGACAGTTCTCGTCTCCTCTTTCTGTTGTCCATGCTTAGTGTGGCACAGACAGACACACAATGCAAAGGTTAAGTGAACGTCTCTCCTTTTTATCTGCTTTCAGGTGTGATTTCTATATTGCCCACACCTGTTACTTGCCCCAGGTGAGTTTACAGGAGCATCACATGCTTGTAACATTCTTATTTATCCGCAGTTGTGAAAGGGTGCCAATACTTTTGTCCAGCCCATTTTTGGAGGTTTGTGTGACATTATGTCGAATTTGCTTTCTTTCCTCCCTTTTTTTGTTTTGTCCCAATACACACAAAGGGAATAAACATGTGTATAGCAAAACATGTGTTAATGCAATACGTTTCGTGAGAAATACATGATTTCCTGGAGAAATATCAAGGGTGCCAACAATTTCGGCCATGACTGTATATTGTTCTGCCTACAAGCCTCCCTGTTGGGTGAACAAAGTAACAAGTCATCCACGTACTTGAGCAACGTGAAACCATGGTGGATTCTCGGAGGGCCATGGAATATACATCCAGAAAATACACAAAGCCTTAGGGCAATCTGGTCCAGGTTAACTGTTTGTTGGCCAGAGTAAAACTTAACAGTAGTTGTGTCTGTTCGTCAACTTGGACGGAATAATAAAAACAACTTTGCTTAAATCAATCACAGTATAACACTGTGTATTGTGTGGAATGAAGGTAATCAATGAGGGCACATCTGGGACAATGGGTGCAATTGGAATAACAAGATTGTTAATGGCCTTGAGATCTTGCACTAAACGGTAAGTACCGTCAATATTTTCTTGGATACTGCTTTTGGTATACTGGACCAACTCCAGGTTTGAGTATGTCCTTGTAAAATGTACAGAGAATATACCCTACATCTAGCGTACTGTTGGCCCAGAATTCAGGCTTCACTTTGTCTAACTCTTTCATGCTCAAAAAACAGTGAGCTGACTCCATGTGCACCCCTCCCTTCTCACTTACTCTGATTGTGGCCCTGAATTTTCCCAACAGACGTCTGCCTAGAAAATTCACAGGGCATCCTAATATGATTTTGAAAGAAAGTTTCACTATGGAACCTTTTCCATGAGAGTCTGAAATACTCAAAGGGGGTGTTTCCCAGGTTTTGGCACATGTCCCAGTGATACCATTAGAAGGTTCACATTCTACTCTTGTGCCCTATTTCTGTTGCTATCTCTTTTTCTAGGTTTATAACTATGTTGTAACCCCTGAAAATATGCTTTGTTGGTAGATGTGGAGACCTCAAAACATCCAGCGGCGTCCTTCTCCATCACTTGCTTTTCAAACATACCTGTATCCATCTCTATCCAGTTTGAAATAAGCTGTCTTATTAACAGCAAAATTTCAGGTATTTATCCTGCCATCAAGGTTTGTAAACAAAACAGTTCTCCTCCCTGTTGGCTCATGCACACTGCTTTGGATGGCTGTGCACAGCACAGCCATGAAAAGCAGTGTGCTTACAGTAAAGCACACGTACACAGACACAAGTAAAACAGCACACAGTTAACCCTTTGATTGGCCCTCATGTTAACCCCTTCCTGCCCAGTGCCATTAGTACAGTGTAAGTGCTTTTTTTTAGCACTGATCATTGTATTGGTGTCACTGTGGATGTCAGTGACACCAAGTCAGTTCCCCCCAGTCCCACTACAAGTTGCTGATCGCCATCATTATTAGTAAAAATTAAAAAAACTAAAAGAATAAAACCCAGTATATATACTGCCATTTATAAACACTATAACTTTCACGTAAACCAATTAATTTACACATATTGGGATTTTTTTTTGCAAAGACATGTAGCAAAATACATCTTGGCCTAAATTTATGACGAAATTTGATTTTTCAAATTTTTTTACTGGACATATTTAATAGCAAAAAGTCAAAAATATTGTTTTTTTTCTCAAAATTGTTGGGTTTTTTTTATAGTGCAAAAAATAAAAATGCACAGGCGATCAAATACCACCGAAAGAAAGTTTAATTCATGGGGAAAAAAAAGGATGTAAATTTAATCTGGGTGCAGCATTGCATAACCGCTCAATTGTCAGTTAAAGTAACGCAACGCCGTAACAGAAAAAAATGGCCTGGTCAGGAAGGGGGGTAAATCCTCAGGAGGGCAAGTGGAGGATCTAAACTGTATCTGAGCACTACAAACTAAAAATGCTATTTAATTCATGTTTAATATTTAATGCAAACTCACCCATCCATCCATGCCTCAATGCTTTGTATTGTTGAGAAATCACTTTGAAAAATACCCCTTAGCAATTCTAGCTGCGATCATTTTGAGTAAGGGCAGATGATTCATGTAGCATTTACTTCCTGGAATCCATCTGCCCTTAGGCATGCATGCACGAAGGCATGCTTGGCTGAGAAAAACCCTCCTCCCCTCCAAAAGATAAAAGAAAAAAATGCCTATTAGGTTTGTTGGGATGTATGACCTAATTTTGGCCTAGACCAGAAACCAGGAAGCAACTGAATAAATGTAAAAAAAAAAAACATGCCAATACAAGTAAATACAATACACAGTACATTCCTGTCGATTGACTAATGCTAGCAGCATAAGGATTAACAATAGTTAATGTTGGCTGAGAAAGTTTAGTTCCGCTTAATGATTGCAGATCTGCATTCATTTAGGTCTTTTGTCAGATTAAAAGAGAAGTAGGTTGATTGAAGTATGGATGTTTATGTTTTTTCATTCTATGGCTGCAGTATTGGCATGATCCGGCATCTGTCCTCCTCTGGCTCTAAAACTGAGAATGGAGTGATCACATGACTGCTGATCGCTCAGTTCTCAGGTCCGCTCTGAGCAGAGAGTGGTGAGTGTCAGTCACTGGTTTCTGCTCTGTCCCTCTTGTGCTCACTGGAGCACTGGACTGGGGTGGGAGCAGGTGCAGCTGGCTCATGCTCTCAGTGGTGTGCTGAGAGGCAAAACCAGCTGCCAGTCAGGCATCTGGGTGGATCCTGACAATGTGGTCAGGATCCTTTCAAAGCCAGAAGAGGCTCTGTGTCAGCCAAAAGCCAACAGGAGAGCATATGTATATATATCAGGGCTTGACAAATTTGCTTTGAATCTAGGAGCCATCTTTTTTTTTATACTAACGGCTTTATTTTCGATGACAGATATAGCAGATCTTGGATTTGCGCATGGAGAAGACTGAAGCCAAGTTTTTTTGGGGCTGAGGCTTTTGATATGTGTGTGGCGTGCTGTGTGGACTGGGCTCTGTTT